>NW_008338118.1:888571-897218 GCF_000622305.1 Nannospalax galili | reverse complement strand
CATAATATTGTAGTATTTATATAATATTATTGCTTTTCTTTCTCATATCTCAGGTATTATTCTGAGTCCTAGAGATATAAAAATGACTGACATAGCCTTCTCTAAAAGAGGCTGTGCAAGTAGGAATAAATAATCAAAGCTGATTGTAAGTATTACTAGTACAAATGTATGCCCAGGACCTTATGAATAAAAGGGATCTTTTATTTTTTCCTTTTAATTGAGCTTTTTGTGAATTTCACACAATACATTTTGATTTAGATCCCCTCACCCTTAACTAACCCACCCAACTTTACATACTCTATTAACTATAGAGAGAGACAGAAAGACAGAGACAGAGAGGATTTAAATGTTCTTAAAGACCCCATAAAAATTCACTAGAGAATTGGATGTGAGTGAAATGGATGTGGTGGTAGAGTACCAAGAATTAAAGGCCTTCCCAAATTGTTAGCTTAGGTAACTGAGGGAAAAGAAAAAAATGAGAGCTATCTAAGAAGGTGGGAATGACTGGAAGTAGGCAGAGCTAAGGACAGTCGTTGGCCTCAGAACACATTGTGAAGAGCTGTCTTTGCTTCTATAAAGGGCCTATGCCTACAATAAAGGGAACATGTCTATGGCAGTCATATGTGGGAACTGTTTGTGGTAATTGTACTCAAGATTTTTTAAAAACTGTGTGCTAAAATGTAAGAGTTCAGATTTTAGAGAGAAGTACAGACCAAAGTTTCAACCACAGGATTGTCTCTACTTAATTATCAAAGTGTCATCTTGTCCATGGATCATCATCTATCCCAGATGGCTTTTTCAAAGACACATAAAGATATGTGGTAGAATAGAATCACGGTACTTACCATATAAAAATAACTTAGTGATTATACATTACCAACTGAGAAAAGACAAAAATCCGGTAAAATATTGTGATTCTGAATCTCTTCGTGAAAGCAATCAACGTTCAATTGATAAGCCTAGTGAAGAAAATCTACCCCGATCAATGTTAACAAGCATCTTATAGCCTAAACCCAGCAAAAATGCAAGAAAAATTAAATTCACTCCCCAGAGCTTCCTGACTGAAGACATTGGTCATTTTAGTCTTTGGCAGCTTGGAAGACTGGAACTTACACTGTCCATCTCACCTGGACCTCAAAACCTCAAGTCTGGAATGAATTATACTCCCACCATTTTGGGGTCTCCTAGACATCTCAGTTTCCTCCACCTGCAAGACAGTTCTGTAGTGAATGTCCTCTTATAGTCTTTTGGATCTGTTTCTCTGGAGAATCTTAGTGAAGGAGCTTGTTTATTCTTTTTTTTAAAAAAATTGGAGGGGGCTGAAGAGATGGCTCAGCAGTTAAGAACATTGGCTATTCTTGCAGAAGACCCACATGGCAGCTAAAAACTGTGCGTAACCCCAGTTCCAGGGGATCCAACAGCCTCTTCTGTCCTCTGTGGGCATTGCACGACATGGGTACACTTACCTACATGTAGGCAATACATTTATACACATAAAATAAAAATAATAAATAAAATATTTTTTAAAATTTTATTGAATTTTTGTGTATTTTATACAGAATGTCTCAAATAATCTTGATCATCTTTATACCCCTGTCCCAACAGCATGCTCCCACAGCCTCCCCACTGGAGCCCATATACTCTGTCAGCAGCTGTATTAAAGCCCAGTGGTCAAGTCAGTTTCCCTAGACATTCCCCTGTGAAAGTCCATCCACCAAGCTCTAGTCAGCCTTTCTAGAGTCTCTTTTTTTAGGAAGATCATCTCTTCTTCACCCAGCAGTAATCAGTTTCCAATGTTCCCTCAGCTAAAATTAGGGTCTGTTGTTCATTTCCCCAGTTCTATGCTGGGTTTTTGTCTGTCTGAGTTTGCGTGGGATTTGTGTATGCTGACATCATTGTCATAGAATCTTTCTGCCCCCTCTTCTGCGATGGTCCCTGAGCCCTGGGTGGGTGAAGTTTAATATAGGAGTCCTGTCCAAGGACAAGCATTCTGAAGACTCTTAATCCCTGCATTTTGGCCATTTGTGACCTTTTGTGCTCCTGGCCCTCTGTTTCATAAAGGAACTTCATTAATGAGAATTGAGAGATTCATTAGTGGCTTCCAGGTCAGTTCCAGCTCTATTACTCCAAATCCTATCTGAAGTATGTTCTGTCTTCAGCAATAGGGTTTTATCTTCAAGTTCTGGGAGACAAGCAAGGGCTGCAGCAATACCCTGTGTAATTTTGGGAGTCTCTTGGACCATCCTGGCCAACAACTCATGGAAGGTTTCTCCTGTCTGGCACTGTTTCTTGTGGTGTAGCCTTTAGCTATACATATGGACTCATGTAGAGATACTGTGTGTGTAATTTGTGATTAGGTTTTTGAGCTAATACAACTCCCTTTTTTTTATACTAGCTAGGCATTATTTCTCTCTCCTGTCTTTCTCCCTGTCCACCTTTCCACCATGGTTTCCCCATTTAAAATGTCCCTATTTTCTTATTTCTCCCTTGATAATACCAGTCTCCTATGGTCCGGCCTCTCCTGAGCTCCTTCTTTTCCTTTATCCCCAAGTTTCCTTGTATAACCCTCCCTCCTGCTCCCATTTAAATAGCCCCATTTTTATCCATTTCTCCCTTAGAAATACCTGTCTCCTAATGTTCTCTCTCAGGTTCTTTCTTTCCCTTTACTTCCCTGGATCCCTTTCATTATTCTGGTTCCTGCAGCTACAACTGGATACATATAAATATTTGGTGCTAATATACACATATGAGGGAGAACATATGTTGTTTGTTTTTCTGAGCCTGTGTTACTTCACTTAATAGTTTCTAGTTCCATCCATTTACCTGAAAATTTCATGATTTCATCTTTCTTTACTGCTTAGTAGAACTCCATTGTGTAAATGTACCACATTTTTATTATCCACTCATGAGCTGAGGGACACTTAGGTTGCTTCCATCTCTTAGCTATTGTAAAAAGAGCAGCAACAATCATGGTGTACAAGTATCTCTGCAATAGGATGAGTGCTTTGGGTATGTGCCAAGGAGTGGTATAACAGGGTCAAATGGTTGGTTCACTTTTAGTTTTTTAAGAGTTCTCCACACTGCTTTCCATAGGGGTTGCATGAGTTTGCAATCCCACAAGCAGTGGATGAGCATCCCCCTTTCCCCACATCCTAACCAGCATTTGGTATCATTTGATCTGATCTTAGCCAGTCTGACTTGGCTAAGATAAAATCTTAGTAATTTTAATTTGCATTTCCCTAATTACTAATGATGTTGAACACCTTTTAAGATGTTTCTTAGCCATTTTTATTTCTTCTTTCAAGAACTCTCTATTCAGATCCTTAGCTCATCTTTTAATTGGATTAGTTGCTTTCTTGATTCTTTGTTTTTTGAGTCCTTTATATTCTGGATGTTAAACCTTGATCAGATGTGTCGCTGGTGAAGATTTTCTACCACTCTGTGGGTTTTCTCTTCTCTTCCTTGGTTGTTTCCTTTGCTTTACAGAACCTTTTAAGTTTATTCTTTGGTAAAGGATTTTTTCCTAGTAATTTAAATAAATACCTCCCAATTCAATTGTTTTGTAATTCTATTACTTCATGCATTTACATGTATATTGACATTGTGATTAATCAAGGCTTTTATAAAATAAATTACTCTGTTTTCTGGCTATATAACTTTTGTAATTCAATATATAAATGAAAACTATTAACTGTATTTTATTGATTATAGCAAAATATTTTGTGATAACATGAATTATTATTATCATCCTCTGTATATAATAAAGTTAAGGTAACTTAGAAAAAAACATGGCAGTATTCCAAGTTTTAATTGTATACACAGTATTGTTAATTTCTCATTTTAAAAACAGCAGAGATGTCAGTCCAAAAAAATCAGCTGGATTTAATAAATTCACATTTGAAAATGTAAAAATATAGAACCTCCTCCCATCTTCTTGTGAGCTCATCGTTAAGAATTCCTTCAGTCATTATTCCTACTAAAGGTCACTGGAAGGAAACTGGAAAGCCTGGTGGCTTTTATTTTAACCAACTCTGCTATAATTTTGAAAGTTTGGATGTAACACAATCAGAACTCTTCAACTGTAGAACATAAAGTTTTAGGACTTATTGTTCTGAAATCCAACAGTACAAATACTTGACTTTTGCTTGGTCCATCCCATTAAATTTAATAGGTTGTTTTCACTATACTTGTCTTTTTAAAAGATATGGATATGAGATATATATTTAAACAGTATTCAAACTGGACTCATAAAATAAATACAATTTTTAAGTGAAACAGAAGAGAACTATATCAACTACAGCAAAGTAGAATTTAAAATAACAGAGTTCAGGAGACCCTGCCTGAAGAAACCAAAAATAAATAAATAATAAATGAATAATAAATACATAAATATAGAATAAAGACTTCATCTACCATCTTTTAAAAGGTAGATATTGTTTTTATGAGAACTTTATATCATATATTGCTCAGCTATGTATGTGTTTTTGTCAAACTGTGTTTTGCAGTCATATGGAAAGCCATTGCATTAGGAATCAGGCATTATGAAATACGTAGACTAAAAAGATAATAGTACTTCTCTGACAATCCTCTTTCCTAAACATTATGCCCATCTTGGTTTCAAAATGTGACTAAAAACTCTTCTTTAAAACAGACTTTTTTCTCAAATATAGTGTTGCATACAACATGTTAATAACAGTGAAAATTATAATAACCCTACTTTTATTAATATTATTTTCATCATAGCAATTTCAGGTCTGTTATTTAACTTATCCCATTTACTTCTCAGCATGCAAAATTAACAAAAGTGGTAGCAGTAGCTCCATTTGCATCAATCCACAGAGGAGCTAAGGGATATACCTCAGATAACAGTCCTACCCACAACCCATATTAACTTCATAATTTATTTTTCAATGACACTTTTCCCTCTTGATTGAACTGTTTCACACTATACAGCTGTGGATAGTTTGCCACTGTTATCTCTTGGCTGAGTGTCTGTCATTTGTTTTCTATTCAAAACCAAACTTAGAAGAGTAAAAATATCTGGATAAAGGCAAGAAGGGGGGAAATATAGACCAGCTGATGAATTAGAGCTCTGTAAGCTACCAACTTTATTTTCGTCCAAGACTGAAGCATTAAACACATCTAGCTAGCAAGCAGATCTGTTTTTGTACATGTCTTTTTCTTTCAGCAGATGACACGTGACCTGAAGTACTTTATAAATACTGATTTGACATAAAAACTGAGGTTCCAAATCATTTCCATATAGAATCCATAGGCATATGAGATAGAAAAGGAGAGAGAAGGTAGGGAGGAGAAGAGGTCAGTGTGGCCTTAGAGCACACTTCCAACACAGTCACATAAAATGAGCCACGAGCTTCTGTATTACATCTGAAGCTAGAACATCCTTAGAAAGTAGGCATCATCCGACCTCCATATGTCTCTCAAGCTCTCTGGTTATGACACTTTGTGATGACATGTTTTTAAACAACTGATTTTATTCCTTCACTGAGACTAGGAGTAAATTTTATTTATCTAAAAAACTGTTCATTTCAGTCAAATGGTAGCCAAATTTTGAAAAGAATTTATTTGTGATTTATTTGGTCTCTAGTATCTGCAGGGCGTTACCATTTTTTATTCCTAGAAACACTTGCACATTTTATTTTACTTTACTTTACGCTATTTCATTTGAGATGGTCTCAGTCTGTAGCCCAGGCTGGCTTTAATTCACTAGGTAGCCTATACTGGGACCAAACTCGATGCAGTCCTCCTGCCTCAGTCTCCCAAATGATAGGATTATTACAAGTGTGAGCCACCACACTTGTCTAGCCAATTTTCTTCATCATTTTTGCTACAGTAAATGTGCTTTTTAAAATATATTTAAAGAGCTTTCCCTTTCTGGTGACTGACTCTTTTAAATAGTTGATCGACTTTTATTTTGCTAAAATAGGTATATAATTATCCTTATTCTGCCTCATTTCAATTTGCACTATTAAAATTTTCCTTATTTACTGAGCTTGCAAACAGCTATTAAATTTTAAATATTTTCTTCTTGGAAGATGCTTTTTAAAAAATTTTTGAGACAGGTTCTCCCTGTAGCCTCAGCTGGCCTGGAACTCACTATGTACAGCAGATTGGCCTGGGTCTCACAGACAGCCACCTGCCTCTGCCTCTTGAGTGCTGAGATTAAAGGCATACACCACCACACCCATATGGCATATTTTTTGAGGTTATAAATAACTTGCTCAACACTCCTTTATTTGCATCTTATAAGTTTTAATACTGCTTGCTTCTAAATATCCAGTATGACTTGTTGAAAGATGGGTGTTTATAACTATGTGTGTGTTTAGATTTTTAGATCCTTGACTCATTTTACATAGAACTAGCAAAAAACATGTTTTACGTAATCCTTCTTTGTATTTACTTAGCATATTTCCTGGACTAGAAAAGGTTAATTTTTATAGCTTCTGCATGCATTGAAAAAAATGTTAGGCCGGGCATAGTGGCACATGCCTTTAATCCCAGCACTTGGGAGGCAGAGACTGGCACACCTCTGAGAGTTCTGGGCCAGCCTGGTCTAGACAGTGAGTTGCAAGCCAGCTGGGGCTTCAGGGAAATGCTGCTTCAAAAAGATTTAGAAAAAAAAGTTTGTTAATTTGAGGATTCAAGTTTCTAAAAATGGTCATTATATATATATATATATATATATATAATCAATTGGGTAGTTTAAATCTTCAATATCATTATGTATTTTTATCATTTTATCTACCAATTGCTGAAAACTCTGTCTTAAGAATGTTGCTATAGAACTGAGTGTGGTGGTACATGCCTTTAATAGCAGCACTTGGGAGACAGAGGTGGCTGGATCTCTGTGAGATGGAGGCCAGCCTGATCTACATAGTAAATTCCAAGTTAGTTGGGGCAATAGGGAGACCTTGTTAAAAAACATTGTCAATATCAGTATAATGATATTAGGAATAGGTTTAACATTATGTCTATTTTACAAAATAGCAGTAGGTTCTACCCTCCGGCCTATGACCTGTCCAGTGATAGGTTCTTGGCTCCAATATTGATGCCAAGTATGGGTTTCTTCTTGTGGACTAAACTGTATCCTCAGAAAGTGGGTGGTCACTCCCATGACATTCTTCCACTATTGCATTCCAGGGCATGTCTTGCCAGGCCAGTCATCACTGTACCTTGCAGTGTTCACAACTACCTAAGACTGATGATTATTTTTTTCTTCTGGCAGTGTGTGTAGCACACTTCAGGACTTGAAAGCTAGCTAGTAGGGATGAAGCTTCCTGATTAGTAACAGGTTGATTTCTCCAGATTTTATGGCTCAAGTTATTGTGTCTTCAGCAACAGGGTCTTACTGTCAAGCTCTGGAGGGTAACCAAGAGCAACAGCTATAGTTAGTTATGTTTGAGGTGTCTATGGGAATACACTAGCTCATCAAAATTCAATTTATATACTATATATACATACCTAAAGGCCTATAGAGTCAGGTTTGTGTCCCCAAAAGCCCTTCAGTGTGGGTTCATGCACTGGAACCTGGTCAAACTATTGAGTCTAACCCTGAAATGAGACTGACTCTCCACTTCTCTATAAAAATTTCTTGGGGAGGAGACTACAAAAGGGGTTGCAAATATGGGAAGGGATCAAAGTATGATAAAAATATATTGCATAAAATTCACAAGAAACACAAAACTAAAATTTAAATTACTAAAAAAACTCATAAAAAATAATAATCCCTTCCTATCATTGCATTTTTTTCTTTGCCTGCAATGCCTAGTAAGGGCATTGTCATCCCATTGTAGGGTAACATTATTTAAACTCCTTTTCTTTAACTGAGCTTTTTAAATTTCATGCATTTTCCACTCAAATCCAAACTCCCTCCCTCATCCATGCCTCCCCCTATTCCCCCACCAAACACTATGCACTCTGCCATACATGCTGAGTCCTATTCATTCAGGTGTTTGTACCCCAATGTCCTTCAGTGTATATGCGTCCACTGGAGTCTAGTCAGCCCATCCAGTGGTCATATATGTCACACTCTACCTCACCCAGCAGCAATCAGTCTCAAATAGTTCTCAATATAGTGCTGGCCCACCACCTATTTCTCACCTCCCCTTTGGGCACTTGTTTAATTAAGCTGACATGGGTCCCACACTTGATGCTACCACTGCCAGAGGCTCACATGATCAAGCCTCCAGTGGCCTGGAGGCCTCCATCTCCTTGTGTTCATGAACCAGCCCTGGCTCTTACAATCCTTCCACTTCCTCTTCTGCAATGGTGCCTGAGTCTTGGGTGGGTGAGGTTCTAAATATGAGTCCCATCCTATACTCTACAGTCTCTTTATTCTCCAAAACTTGGCCAGTTGTGGCCTTCTGTGTCCATCACACTCTGATGTACATGGAAGTCTTATCCATTTCTTTTAGGTTTTCAAATTTAATGGAGTATAGATTTTTAGATTGTATTACCTTACAACGTTTTGGATTTTTTTAATTATTTATTTCATAACCACATACTTAGAAGAAGCATTTCATGACAACAGCACTGACATATTCAATAACAGTTTCCAGAGCTAAGATGCATCTCTTTCAAAATTGGCTGTAAATTTTTAAAAATTATTATTAATTTTTTAACAATT
>NW_008338118.1:863157-888198 GCF_000622305.1 Nannospalax galili | reverse complement strand
GTGTACACCAGGATACATCTCTTTCAAATACAGCTCTAAATTTTTAGGCTCACAGTTGAGTTAATACAGTTATACAATATTGGACTCAGTATAAACCCTGTAAGACATAAAATTGAATGAGTTTTTAACTTTTAAAAAAGATCTCCATTTCATTGTAGAATATATTTTTTCCTTGTAGAAAGACTCATTGTTTTTGTTACTGACACTAAGATGTTGGCGCATGCTTCTCTAATCTGTACATATCTGATTATTACTAGTCATAATCAGTTGCACTTGGATCCTTGGCACCTGTGTATGTCTATAAAGTCATCAGGTAGATTTCAATGGTAATGTTTATCACCTCTACTAATTAACATGATGTAAATTTCCATGCTTCCTCCTCAAATATAATACATTTTTAAAATTTTGTTGATTTGTGTGTGTGTGTGTGTGTGTGTGTGTGTGTGGATTTTTTTGGTGTCCATTGTGATGTTTCCCCTTTTATCTCTGATTTTGTTGATTTGTTCTTTCTTTCTTTTGGTTAACTGGGTTAATGGTTTCTCTATCTTGTTTAACCTTTCAAAGAACCAGCTCTTAGATTCATTGATTTTTTTTTGTATTGTTTTCTTTGTTTCTATTTCATTAATTTCTTCTCTGAGTTTTATTATTTCATCTTGCCTACTAGGTTTGGGCTTGATTTATTCTTGCCTTTCCAGTCTTGAGTTTTACTGTCAAGTCATTAAAATGCACTCTTTCTGTTGTTTTTTTTAATGTAGGCATTAAGAGCTATAATCTTCCCTCTTAGGACTGCTTTTAGGGTGTCTCAGAGTTTTTGTCATGTTATGTTCTCATTTTCATTTTGTTCCATAAATATTTTTATTTCTTAATTTCTTCTTTGACCCATTCATGATTCAGGAGTGTGTTGTTTAATCTCCATGAGTTTGTGTATTTACTACAACTTCTTTTGCTGTTGATTATAAGCTTTATTGCACTGTGGTCTGATAGAAGCCTGGAATTATTTCAATTTTTTGGATTTGTTGAGATTTGTTTTGTGCCTCAGAATGTGATCAATTTTAGAATAACTTACATGAGCTGTTGAGTAGAAAGAGTATTCTTTGGTGATTGGGTGGAACAGTATATATATATACATATATATATATGTATATATATAATATTAGATTCATTTCATATAGTATGTCATTTAATTCAGATGTCTCTCTGTTTATTCTTTGTTGAGTTGACCTGTCTATTGAAGAAAGTGGAGTATTCAAGTTAATTGAGTTGGTGCCATCTCTGTTTTATAGTCCTGGATTTCTGATTTTATGTATTTGGGTGCTCCAGAGTTTGGTGCATAAATGTTCATGATTGTAATATCTTCTTGGTCAATTATTCCTTTGATTAGAATGAAATAACCCATCTTATCTCTTTTGATGAGTTTTATTTGAAGTCTATTTTGTCAGATATTAAAATTGTGATACCTGCTTGCTTCTTAGGGCCATTTGCTTGGAATATTTTATCCATACTTTCACCTTAAGAGGGAGTCTGTCCTTGAGCTGGATAGCTTTAGTGTCAACTTGACACACCTGGCTTGAGGGATCCTCAGTTGGGGAATTGCCTCCGTAGGACTAGCCTGTGGCCATGTGTGTGGGACATCTGGATTGTTGAGTGATGTGGAGGGCCCAGCCTACTGTAGGTGGTACTACTTCTGGGCAGGTGGGCCTGTGTTGCATAAGAAAGCAGGCTGAGCATGGGCCCGAGAGCAAGCCAATAAGCAGCATTCCTCCATGGCTTGTGCTTCACCTTCTGCCTCCAGGTTCCTGCCCTGAGTTTCTACCTTTGCTCTCTGATGAACTGTGACCCGGGAGATGTAAGCCAAATAAACCCTTTCCTCCCCAAGTTGGTAGTAGTGGTCAAAGTATTCTGTCACAGCAATGGAGAAACAAACCAGAACAATCCTAGAAAGTGAGATGAGTTTCTTGAAGACAAAAAAAGATGGTTTTCTTTCTTGACCCATTGTACCACCCTATGTTTTTGACAAGGGAGTTGAGGCCATTAACATTTAGTGTTATTATTGAAAGGTGTGTATTGTATACTGTCATTATAATTTCTTTGTATTTGTGGCTACATTCATCAATTGGTGGACATCTAGGCTGTTTCCATTCTCTGGCTATTGTGAATAGAGCAACAATGAACATGGCTGAGCAGTTATCTCTGTGGTAGGATATAGAATCCTTTGTGAATATGCCCAGGATTTATATAGCATGATCACATGTTAGATCTATTTCTAGCTTTTTGAGGAACCTCAAATTGATTTATACATTGGCTGCACCACTTTGCACTCCCACTAGCAGTGAATAATTATAACACCAGCATTTGTTGTCAGTTTTTATTCTGTTTCTATTTTTGGTTGGGGGGCGTTGTTGTTTATTGTTGGTTTGTTGTTGTTTTTGTTAGCTATTATGACTAGGGTAAGAGAATCTCAAACTGGTTTTAATTTGCATTTCCATAACAGCTAAGAATTTTGAACAAAGCATTTCTCTAGCATTTGTGTTTCTGTTGGGAATTCTGTTTAGCTTCTTGCCCCAATTTTTAATCAGGTTGTTTTTTTTTTCTTGCTGTTTGGTTTATTTAAAGTTCTTTGTATATTCTAGCCACCAATACTATGCCAAATATAATTGCTGGTAAAGATTTTTACCATTCTATAGGCTGTCTTTTTACTCAATTGATGATGTTTTTTGCTGCGCAGAAAGTTTTTAGTTTTATGAGGTTTCATTTGTCAATTGTTGGTCTTAATACCCTCTCTACTGGTCTTCTGTTCAGAAAGTACTTTCCTGTGCCTCTAAGTTGAGGTGTATTCCTTACCTTCTTCTCTAATAGATTCAAGGCATGAAATCTTAGGTTGAGATCCTCAATACATTTGGAATTCAGGTTTGAACAAAGTGGGAATCTAAAATGATTCTTCTACATGCAGCTAACCAGCTTGCCCAGACCATTTTTTAAAGATACTGTCATTTCTCCAATATGTATATTTGGCAACTTTCTCAAAAAGCATGGACTTAAATCTTGAGTCCATTGATCAATGTGTCTGTTCTTATATCAATAGCATGCTGTTTTCTTATTACTAAAGTGCTACAGTGTAGCTTGAAATCAAGGATGGTGATACCCCAGCCAGCAGTTTTATATTGTTCAGGATTGCTTTGGTGATCCTGGGGTGTGTGTGTGAGTGTGTATGTGTGTGTGTATGTGTGTGTTTCCATATGAATTTTGAGACTCAATTTCACAGCTACATGTTGCAAGGGAGGATGAGATTATTTTGATTCACAGTTTCTGAGTACTTCCACTCTTGCATGAAAGACATTGTTGTGAGAATAAGAGGCAACTGGTCAAATTGTGTCTGGAGTCAGGAAACAGAAAGAATTAAATACTGATGCTCAGGTGGCTTCTTCTTTTCCCTTTTTGATTCAGTCTAGGACCTCAGCCTGTGAGATGGTGCCACCTGCATTCAGGGTAGGTGTCCTTTGCTCAGTTGAACTTTTCTGGAAACACCCTCACAGATACATCCAGAAGTTATGCCTCCCTGGTAATTTCAAATCCAAACAAGTTGACAATGAAGAGTAACCATCATGGGCTCCAATTCATGAATTTGGGAGTGACACAAATATATACTCTGTGACAGTCCATTATCCTTGATGTGGTTTTGCTCACTTTGGTTTTGTTGTTGTTGTTGTTGTTACTTTTTAAATTTTTTATTGAGCTTCTGTATTCTCATACAACAGTTCTCACTCAAACCCAGATCCCCTATCTCCCCACTGGGTCCCATGCACTCTGTCACACATGGTAAGTCCTATCTAGTCAAGCATTTGCACCCAAATGCCCTTCAGTAAAAATTTGTCCAATGGAGTCCAGTCAGTCCATCTAGAGATCATGTGTAAGGCATATTCTCCCCCACCAGTAGCAACCAGCCTCCAACAGCTCTCAGTCTAGGGCTGGCCTGCTATGCATCTCTCTCCTCCCCTCTGGGCCCTTGTTCAATTGAGTTGATATGGATCCTGTGCTCAATGCCACAAGTTCACATAATCAAGCTTCCAGTGGCCTGAAAGCCTCTGCTTCCCTGTGTTCATGAACCAGCCCTGGCTTTTTCTGCTCCCTCTTCCACAATGATCCCTAAGTCATGGGTGAGTGAGGTTCAATATAGGAATCCTATCCAAGGATCCATACTCTGTAGTCTCTTATTCTTTAAAACTTGGGCAGTTGTAGTCCTCTGTGTGCATTGCACTCTGCTGTACAAGAAAGCTTTACTGGAGAGAGTTGAGGGATGCATTAGTTTTCTTTCTACCCCTTGCTCCACTATGTTCCATAAGCCTTAGTTCAGAGTTCAGCTATAGATGAACTCAGAGTTCTGGGCATCTCTCGGATATATAGTTTCTGTGTCTGACCAGTTGTGCAACTCTGCAGTAGCCTCCATCTGTTGTAGAAAGAAGCTTCTTTGATGAGTGGTGTACAGTATGCTTCTCTGTAAATATAAGAATTGATATTTAGCATGTAGTAAGAAATTTCATATTCTAGGGATATGAACGAGATAGGATTTTCTATAGGATCTATGTCCTCTCCTGCCTTGTGTACTTGACTGAGTTTACAGTGCCATCCATAAGTTCACTCCTGAGAAGGGAGCTTCAAGTCTGATTAGATAGCTGTTGATTGGCCCCCAGATAACAGTGCCACTACTACAACAACAGAGGTAGTTTGTCATGCCAGTCCTTATGGTTATTAGGGCTGAGTTGGACCATTGATTGTGTTTCTCCCTTGTAAGTTTGCATATTATCATCTAGCTTATGTATGTCCTGTTTTCAGCAGTAGGGTCCCATCTACTAGTCCTGTGAGAAAACCAAGAGGTTTGGCAATAGCCTGTGTTGTCCTGGTAGTCTCCTGAACCACTCCCACCAATCACTCAAAAGGAGGTCTCTGTCTGGCACTGTGGCCCCTGCCAAGCACCTCCCAGTTATACACACACACACACACACACACACACACACACACACACACACACACAGGCATTATATGTGCACCTCTCTTGGAGTCCCAAGGGCACCACAACCCCCTCTGGGTTTCTTAACCCCCCAAGACTCACCTATCTCCCCTCTCCTTCCTCTTATTCTGTCCCCTTCCTCCCTTCTTAGTCCCAGTTGGCCCATTATCCCCACCTTCCTCCCAGTAACACCCATCTCCCACCATCCCCCCTTTCCTGACTTCCCTCCAGACCTCACAGTGTGGCCTCTTGCATATCTTGCCCTCCTCCCCTCCCTGAAAAATACTCCTATCACTTTGGTTTTTGAGACACTGCCTCATGTAGTCTAGGTTGGCCTTGAACTTATGTGTTCAAGGTTGGCCTTGAATTCCTGCTCTTCTTGCCTCCACCTCCTAAGAGCTAGAATTACAGGCATGTGACACTATGCCTTGCCTTAATATTTATTTTTGTTTTGCTTTGTTTTTACCAGATCAATTTTCACTGCTGCATATGTCTCCCCCCACAAGAAACACTTAATAGTTTTTATCTTGTTCAATTCTGACAACCATCGAGGTTCATCTATGCCTTCTCCACTATGCAGATATCAACATGACCCAGGAGGTTCCAATACTTCATGCTAGGCTGTTATCATTTTACCTGAAGTAAGTACTTTCAGCCCAACCCAGACACCCATAGGAACACACCTTTTCTGACTTTACAGATAGCTCACTATGTATGAACTAATGCTAGTTATTCCCAACACAGATCTAACTGCAGATGCCTCATTGATTTAAACTATTCAGGAGGAGTAAAGTTTTACTTTAAAATTCAGTCTAAAATTTTTTTTATGGGTATGAGTGTATTGCCTTCATTTATGTCAGCACACTATGGTCATGCAATGCCCGAGGAGGTCAGAAGAGAGAGCTGGATTCCCAGGAACTGGAGTTACTGATGGGTTGTTAGCTGCCATTTGAGTGTTGGGAATTGAACCCAGGTCCTCTGCAAGAGCAGTCAGTGCTCTTAACTGCTGAGCCATCTCTCCAGCCCCTCAGCCTAAATGCTTTTAACTAATGAAATTTAGTACTTTGAAATGGAGATGAGCTGGGAGGACAAAGAGGAGGAGGAAGAGGAAAAGGAGGTAGAGGAAGCTGCAAGAGGCCTGCAGAGTGCTGACGGTGTTGGCTGTGCCAGTCCCCGGAACAGTTCATTTTGGGAGAATTGTCAATTGATTCAGACTTTCTCTCCAAATGTGAAAACAAATGCAAGATTTTGAGAATTGACACGGAAAATTCTATTCTGCAAGTGGACAGCTATATCTTTTCTGGGAAATATGAAGGTACTCTTGGGACCTGTGTTCTATTTAAAGAAAGTGTTTAACATGTGGATCCAGAAGGGAATAATAGAACAATGCTGAAGTACAAATGTCATATGATGAAGAAGCTGAGCATGACAAGATCTCTTCTGACAGAAAAGAAGGAAGGGAAGAAAACATAGATGGGTCGGAAAGGCTGCAGATGGAAGACGATGATTTCTCCTATAGACCCAGTGTCACTGGCAGCTTTCTACGTGAAAACGAAGATGAAGCTGCAGCGCCAGCCCCTGATGAACCTTTGGAGTTGGAAAACCAAGACGTTCAAATGAAAGACAGAGCAAAGGTGTTTGAACAGGAGAACACAATGTGCTCAGAAACACATCCTGGACCTCCTGTTGAAACCTCTTCTTCTGAGACAGAAAATTCTATTTTCATGAAACGCAAGATGTAAATCTTTCTCATATTAACAAGCCATGAACTCTTTTAAAAAGAGACTTTATGTAAAATAATTGGCCGTGTAGCTTTCAGTTGGCTCACCATTTAGTTGTTACTATTGCCCATACAAATATTCCCAGTCATAACAGAACTTAATGTAACAGAATCATGCAAAACCAGGCATGAATTTAAAAAAAGTTTTAAATATGGCTTAGATGACTTTTGGGTCCCTTTTACAATTAGTACTCTTTTTTAATGTGTTTATTTACCTAAAAGATTTTTTTCCTTTTCTTTAAAACAAAATTGTTTATCATTGTGCTGGGCATGTTGGCATATGCCTTTAGTCCCTGCACTCAGGAAGCAGAGACAAGCAGATCTCTGTGAGTTTCAGACCAGCCTAGTCTACAAAGTGAATTCCATGCCAGCCAGGACTACATAGTGAAACTCTGTCTCAAAAGAAAAAGTTTTAGTTATATAAAAAAAGAAATTTAGTTCTTTGATATTTATTGAAATCATTGATAAACATGGGATTTATGATATTATTTTATTTTTATTTCTGCTCTTACCATGATTTACTTTTGCTTTTAGTTGTTTCCTTCTCTTTTATTAAATTGAGTTTATCTTTCTCATGTATATATTCCAGGCTAGTTTAGAAATTACATGTTCCCAACTACTTAAATAGTGTCCTTTAAATTTTTATCATGCTAATTGACAAATAAAAAAGTTAATCAACATCATTTTTCTTTCAATAAAATATCAGTCTTTTCCTGCAGCCCATAAGTGTTGCCAACCATTTTAGTTTCAATACTAAAAAGATAATTTTGTTACTGATTGTTTTGCACAGTTAGTATGTTTGAGATGTATATGATCTACCAGTTTCTGGTTCAGAATTGCTTCTTGATTTTATGCCTTTCCATTCCATTCACTTTATTGCTCTCTGATATAAATCTTTGAGAAGTTCCAAGAATTTAATCAGCAATAAAATATTGCTCTCTCCACCTTAACCCATTTTTGCTATATTACAGAATACCACAGTATTCTGAGTAAATTAACAATAGGAATTTATTTGGCTCATGAATCTGGAAGCTGAGAATTTCAACAGAGGATTATTAGTAAGGATCTTACTATATCATACCACAGCTGAAAAGCCAGTGGGCATTAGTGAGACAAAGGGGGAAAGTGGGGAATTAACTCCCTAGTTCATGACTAATCCCTTCAGTGATGATGGCATTAATTTGTTTGTGAGGGCAAGACCCCTATGACCTAAAGACTTCTTAAACATCCTACATTTTAATTCTATTCTTATAGAAAATAAACTTCAACATAAGTTTTGGAAAGAACATTCAAACCATAGCTCTCTCCCCAAGTAAGTGTTATTTTACCCTAATGTTTGAAAACTATTTCAGTTATTTATAGAAATCCTGATTAGTGGTCCTTTTTCTCAGTATCTTCAATTTTTTTTCTTTCATCTTAATTTTGTGGAACTTGGACTCACACATATCATTTCTCTTTTGCGAGAAACAGAACTTTTAAACTCTCAGTGCTTTTGCAGATGTATTCATCTCTGATATATGGCTTCACAGCAGGTTTAGAATTCATGCTGGTTCTCTCTTGTAATTCTTTAATCTGAAGAATTATACCTGATCATATTGTGCTTTCAGATATTGCTTCTCATGAATCTCTTTAATTTTTTGCACACTTTTGTAAATTGGTGTTTTAGTCTCATTTCTGTTTCTGTGATAAAATACTCCAATAAAATGAAACTAAGAGAGATGCGGTTTATGTGGCTTACAATGCCAGGTTACATTTCATCATTTTGGAGATTTCAAGGCAAAAGGAACTCAAAACAGTGAGTTGCATCCACTGTGAAGAGCAGAAGGAAATGAGTTATACATACTTAGTTCTCATTTAGCATTCTCTACTCTTACAGTGTCCTAGGCCCCCACCCAGGCAAAGGAGCCATCCACGGTGGGCTGCATCTTTCTTCATCAATTAGCAATCAAGACAATCCCTAACAAGCCCACAAGGCCAACCTGATCTATAAAATCCCTTCTTAAGAGATTTTAGGTTCTGTCAAGTTGACAACTAAAGCTAAGAATTAGACCTTTTCATTTTTTTCTGTTTCTCTTAACTATATGTATGATCTTTAGTATTTTTTTAACTTACTAATTCTCTGTGTCTAGGTTTTTAATATTTATTAAGAATTTCATACATGCATTCAATGTGTTTTGATCAAATATACCCTCTGTTCCTTCTTATATAATTTCTCTATTTTCCCTATCACTTTTCCTTCTCAACATCATATGTTCTGTTTTTAAACCCATTAAGTCCACTTAGTGCTACCTGTATGTACATAGGTGTGGGACCATATACTGGAACACAGAAAACCTTTCAGATGCCAGATCCCTGAAGGAAACTAACTCTCCCTCCCTCCAGGAGCCAACAATTACCAATAACTCCCTAGTTAGGGGTGTGGCTGCATGAGTCCCTACCCCATCCATGCTGGGATTTTGGCTGGCTTTGTCTTGTGCAGGTCTTATGCAGGCAGTCACAACCACTATGAATTCACGTGGACAACAACCCTGTCATGTCAGTAAAATATTATTTTGCTGAAGATTTCCATTGACTCTGGCCCTTATAATCTTTCTGTCCTCTCTTCTGTGATGGCCCTGAGCCTCAGAGAGAGGGGAGTGATATAGATGTTTCATTTAGAGATGAGCACTTCTGTCTCTTGTTCTCTGAGTGTTGATTAGTTGTGGGTCTCTATTAATTACACTCTACTGCAAAAAACTATGATGAGGCTTAAGAGATAAACTAATCTATGACTGCACTAACAAGAATTTAGGGAGCACTTTATTATTATGTCTATTTAGCAAATCAATACTATTAGAGTCTCCTCTGGGGCCTCTGATCTAGCCAGCCACAGGATTTTGGTCCACTTAATTTTACCAAGCAGGAATTCCATCTTGTGGAGCTAGTCTTAAAAACCAATCAGAAAGTGATTGGTTACTACCATTACATCTGTGCCACTATTGGAACAGTGAAAATGTCTTACCAGGCCAATTATTTTTGTTCTTGGCACAGTTCCCAGCTGGGTAAGAATGTCAATTACTTTTCTCTCCTGGGAACATAAATAGAAACTTCCAGCACTATGAAAGCAAGCCAGTAGGGAAGAGGCTTACATGGCAGTACCAACTAGATTTCTCCAAGTCTTATGGTTCAATATGTGGTGTCTTTAGCAATATGGTCTTACCATCAAGTTCTAGTAAGTAACCAAAAGTGATGGCAATATCCTGTAATATTTGGTGGGTTTAGGTTATGTGATCCAGTTGATCAACAGCATGAAGAAAGCAACTTGGATTTTTTTTTTAACCTAAAAAAGAACTTATTGACAATTTCATACATTTAAAGTGTTTTGATCAAATCCATGCCCACTCCCTCCCCTCCAACTCCTCCCATATCTCCCCATCACTTTTTCTGACATCTTCATGTACTCTTTTTTTTGGGGGGGAGGGACTTTTTGCTACTCTAACATTCCCCCCTCTGAAGAGGCAACCTTAAAATATTAGGGGTTAGATAAGAGCTCCCAAATAATTTTAACATATTTGGCCTTTGGAACAGAGTATCTTGCTAAGAGCCCCAAGGACATTTTGACTTTTAGCCAAGAAACTGGCTACTTTTCTTTGGGCTTTTTTTTTTTTTTTACCCTAACTGCCTAGCCAATTCTTACCTCTTATTCTTACCACACCATCCTCTGAAGAGGTTACCCAAATTGCCTATAGAGAATCAGGACACAGACTACTCTGGCTTCTTCCATGCTGAACAGGGATGCAGGGTGAGGCAACTGGGGTAACCCCTTCAGTGGTTCTGTCTAAAAGACTCCCAAATTGCATAACTCTTAACTGTATGGAGAAAAGAAAGTCCTTGACTGGTGCCTAGAAGATGTGGAGGACTTCATATCTTGGTCTGCAATACTGTAGTGCCCACCTGTAGCTAAGGGAGACAACCCACTACTGTGCTAAAATGCTGGCTAAATTTGTTTTCTCCCCCTATCTAGAAGCCTTTGAGAGGGAACTGACACTGATTCTAGCCACTCCAATAGCTATCAAAGTGCCTGAAAACAAATCCTGAGTCCATCACTCTCATATCCAGCCTTGGCAGACAGAAGAAAAATGAGGAGGGAACCCAATAGAGGGATGCTTTTGGAAGCGCTGGTCAAGAAACTACATGGTCTCTGATACAAACATTTGAAGTTTTCCCTGTTCTGACTTTTTTTCTGGTGCCTTGTCTAGAACTGGTAATGCTAATTACTCTTACCTTTACTTGTCCTTTGCAACTTGGATTTTTATTTGATAGCTTATGGTATCTGGGAGAGGCATTGTCCCTCCATTATAGGACAATGTCATTTAAATTCCTTTTATAAATGTATATGTATGTATTTTAAGAAGTTTCTACAGTAGGAGGATTTCATATGACTTTTTCAAAGTTCTTTATTTATAGGCATTGTATTAGTCACTTTTCTGTTGCTGTGATAGAAACACTGACCCAAGCAATTTATAGAAGGAAAAATTTATTTGCACTTACAGTTCCAGGGGAATTATAGTCCATCATGGCAGAGAGGCATGGTGGCTGGAGATGGCTGGAGCAGGAGCAGCAGAAGTTAAACTCTCATATCATCACACAGGTACAGGAAGCAAGCGAGGCAACTGGAGATCTGGCAAGGTTTAAGAACTCTCTAAGTCCATCACCACTGACATGCTTCCTCCAGGATAGCTACACCTTCTAAAACCTCCCAAAACAGTGCCATCATCTGGGACAACATTTGGACAACAAAATGTCCAAACACTTGGAGCCTATGGGGGACATTTTCATTCAAACCACCTCAGGCATGAAGGAAGAAAGGGGAATAAAAATGTGAAGGATAGGAAGGTTGAGTAGAAGATGGTGTATGGAGAGGATAGCTAATTCTATATCTAAATATTAACGGATGAAATTTTCAATTATTATAATTCCATTCTTTCTAGAATTTCTATTAGGGTATTTTTAGGTATGTTAGTTCTGTTACTATTGTACCTTATTCTTATTTGTGACTTTTCTTAAGTATTTTCTATCATTAATCATTTTAACAAACTTATTTACATATCTATCAGAATGATAGCTACCTCTTCCATTCATATTATTAACCTTGCTAGAGATTTGTGATGATATAATCAGCAGACTATAAAAATATAAAAATGTGGGGGCTGGAGAGATGGCTCAACCGGTTAAGATCACTGACTATTCTTGCAGAAGACCTGGGTTCAAATCCCAGCACCCACATGGCAGCTAACAACTGTCTGTAACTCCAGTTCCAAGGTATCCGACAGCCTCTTCTGTCCTCCATGGGCATTGCATGACACGGGCGCACTTACCTATATGCAGGCAATACATGCACACACATAAAATAAAGATAAGAAAAATATTTTTAAAAAATACAAAAGAATGGAACTTCATTCAACTTGAGGGAAACACTTTAAACAAAGTGCTGACATTCAGACAGAATTAAGGGACTACAGGTACAAACAATTCTAGGTAGACTGGCAGAGCAAGCAATGTGAAAGAAATCATGATATGAGCTCATAAGAGCTATCCTCATAAGAGCTGCTTATAAGTAGCAGGGTGCTTATAAAGTTGGCAGTAGAGAATGGTGAAATCTAAAGCCAGATGGTTTGGGTAGGTGGTCTGTCTTTGAAGTTTTTGCTACTTAAACATTTTTCTGTTATATTTGGGAAAACAAAAAAATAGTATTATTTCTAAATAAGAGCAAATGTGGAGATGAACACTCTAGTGGTGGGGCAGTTTGTAGTCTGACCTTGGCTAAGGGCAATTAGTTCTTCCTTAGTTATACTCCAGTTGAAATTGCAGCCTGATTGTAATTTTGTGAGCCTCAAAACAAAGTCCCCAGATGAGCTAGCCTGGACTCCTGTCCCATGGAAACTACAAGGGAGTAAATTGTGTCTTACTGATTCACTAAATTTGTGGTGATTACTTCATAGCAATAGGAATCTAATAAACCTCCCTAACACATTTACCACAGAATTCATATCAAAGTAATTTTCACTCTTCATATTGAGTTCTATGTACTTCCTCTTTCCTAATGGTCTTGCCTCTGACTTATGAAGTGTTTCCTATTGTACAAATTTCTTCAAATTCTTTCCCATCATGGCCCTTTTAATTATTTTGTCTTGATTTATTGTGTTTTCCTTCTTTTTCCCTGTCATAAAGAATCTTCCCAATGGGTAACTCTTACAAAGTCTTTGTTTGCTTTCTTCCTATCTCCACTAAGAATTTTTTTCCAAAAAAAATATCATTCTTTCATCAGCAATTCTTCTGCCCCCTGACTCCTCAATTTACTGTCACACCTAAAGATTCTAATTCTTACCTCAGTTCTACTATCCAGTCAAGCAATTATCACATCTCCCTCATTACTTTAATTTTTGTGCCAGCCAACTTTTTTCAAGTAAATGATATTTGTGGTGTTTAGTTTCCACTCCTAAACCATTCTTAATCCCTTAAAATCTGACTTCAGCCTTCATCAACAGCTGAAATGGTTCTTTCAACAGTCATTAAAATAAAGACAAACTGCCAACTGTAATATTGATTATTTTTTCCATCGTTCCCAGCCTTTCAATGGCATCAAAGATAACCAGATTAAGGACCAATTCCTTTGGAGATCAGTCTTAGAATTGCTCTTGATGTCCCTGTTGATCTAATCTCTATCATCCTGTAAACCTAGATTTTACATAGGATGTGTCCTATATTTCCATTTAAAAAGCTAAGATTTGTTTCTACCATAACCAAAGAAACTCAAATGCTTGCTTTTAAAGCCCTTCATCATTGTATCCATTCTATCACTCTAACATTACTGAAGCCTAGTCTCATTTTGCACCTAGTCCTAGTCAAAGCAAATTATTTCTAGTTCTTAAATACTTCCTGAGCTTTTGCTGTCTACTATTTTTCACTCTATATACCTTATTGACAGCTTAAATTTTTGTTATGTTCATATGTTACCAAAATGTTTTTTCTTTAATATAAAAGTTAAAAACACATACTTCTTTCAAAAATAACTTTAGAAACTATCCTAAGCTTAGTGTATTTAGTTCATTGTCTCTCAAAGACAGCTTGTGAACCCACTATTGGTTTTGAGCTAAATAGACAGGTTGTCAAACTGCATCTTAAATGTTCATGTTTATACCCACAGACTAGTACTCTCTTCGGCATTGATTAAAAAAAAAAAAAGCTCTTTTTTGACTCAAGAATTTCACATGATATATTTTTACCATATTCAGACCCCTTCCCCCTCTACTACAACCCTATTACCTTCTCTACTTTCTGTCCTCTATTATTATTTGTCTTTTTTAAGGCTTATCAAATACAACCTGTGTTTTCCAAGTGCTTTTGGGGGTAGGTCCATCCCTTAGAGTCTTGGAGTCTGTTTAAACTACAGGCATTACACCAATAATGAAAACTGACTCTCCCTCTCCCAGCATCCATCAAATAACAGTGAATCTTAAGGTAGGACTAGGGTTCCTCTATCCATGCTGGGCTTTTGTTTGGCTTTGGTTTGCACAGGTCTTGTACATGCTGTCATCTGTGGGTTCAACTACACATATGTGGCTAGGTAAAGTATGCCCACTGGTGCATATAAATATAATGACAGTATCAAATCACCTTCTAATTGAATTTAAGGCCCACTTCAAAAGATAGAGCCCATTTCTGACACTGTTATCAAGGTCAAGAATCTGTGTCTAGACAGGTCACAGACTATAGGGTCTATTACTAAATAGCAGTCTACCTATTACTATCATTCTGTTAAATAGAAATAATAATATACTGATTCATAATGACTTATTCCTATATCCTTAGATTAGATCTCTCAACTCTCACCAAAGAAGCTTCTTCTTGCATGAGATGGCAATTAATGCAGAGATCAGCTGCTGGTATATGTTGCTGAGAAAAAGAGAGTGCATTGTGCTCAGCCCTAAATGGGATATCTATATAGCACACTATTCTCCCAAAGCTGAAGGATCATTGTGGAAGATGGGGCAAAAAGATTTTAAGAACCAGAGGTGGTACATACATACTTATCCTTCTTGTCAAATGTCTGCCATTCTTTAAGAAGACTCCTACTTCTAAAACAGTATTGAGTATTTTTTGTAGGAGTCCTTACAATTCTTTGTATGTTTTATCATTTCTTTTCCATTTGTATTGCAAATGCCTATTTATCTGTGTCCCTGCTATCCATTGATCTATAGGCTACCACAGGGAATCTTAATCCTTTCCTTATCTATAGCATGTGTCATAACACAGTCCACCATGTAAGTTCCTGTTGTGGGATACATAAATGTCTATTTTAGGCATGAGCATCTGATCATAGGTCAGAGGTTTTGCCAACTGCAAACTGACAGGAGGTAGTAAATTGAGGAGAAATGTATCATTAAGCAGAAATAAATATTGAAGTGTCTTGAGGGGATTTGTGTTTTTATTTTTTAGCTTTTACTATACAATGTAGTACAAGATAATTTGTGAGCCTTCCTATATAAACAACAGGGTTTTCGTCTCACCAAACAAAGATATTCCAAGGTAAATTCTAGTTCCAAACATAATAACTAAAACCACAACAATCTAAAATCAAAATATCATCAAAACAGAAAATGGGTGGTTCTTTATGAACACAGGGCATGCTTCTTAACTCACAGAAAAATAATCTTTTTATACAATCACTACGCTTAATACTATTATATTTTAAATGACTACTCTTCAAATATATTATTAAGGAAATGATGAAATAAATCTTGTTTGGGAAGATGTTGTAAAACACATATCTGACAAATATGTGGTATCCAATATAAATACATAATTACTCCAATTCAATTACAATTTTGTAATTTGAAATACAAAGAATATGAAGCAAACCCCTAAAGACAATGCTCACTCTCATAAATTATCAGAAAAAGTGGCAGGTCATATCAAAATATAACGTACTCACCAGAATGAGCAAAACTGAAACATCTAGGAAGACCAGATGCTGTTATGGGAGTTCTGAGATTCACTTGCATTTTTAATAGCATTACAAAATGGTGCAAACATTTTGGGGAAATGTTTCCATTTCTTATACAATTAAACATATATTTACTCTATGCCTCACAATACCTTTCTTGGGTATTACCTAAGAGAAAAAAATATATAGGCTTACCCAAAATATGTGAACATAGACATTTCATTGAAATGTCCAAAACCAAGAAACACACAAGAGTCCAGCAATAAGAGAATGTGTAAACTGAAAAGTTGGCACTCCTGAGTAATGAAGTGAAGTAAATTACCAAACGCACATCACTGCATGCCTAAGAAGAAACATCTGAATGATTCCATTTATTTGAAAGTCAAGAACGGAAAATTATAAGACCAGGAAGAAGAGAAGTGATGGCCTCTAAGATGGGAATGAACATGCGTTCAAGAGTCTCTGTTCCCTCTTCCACAATTGTCCCTCAGCCCTGGGTGATTGGAGATGACTTTATATTCATGCTCAGATGCCTAGAAGCTCAGAAAGTAACCAACTGTGACTAGTAATAATCAGATATTTAGAGATTAGAAATGCATGTGCAAACATCCAATGTCAATTGCATTGAAAAAGAATTTTTCTATATGAAACTGTGTATTTTAATAATGAAATGGAGATCTTTTTAAAGGTTAAAACATCATTTAATTTATGTCTTATAGGGTTTATACTGAGTACAATATTGTATAACTGTAATAATTCAACTGTAAGCCTAAAAATTTACAGCCAAATTTGAAAGAGATGCATCCTACTTCAGGAAAACGTTATTGAATATGTCAATTGTGTTGTAATGATATGCTTCTTCTAAGTATGTTGTTATTAAATAAATCATTTTTAAAAATTAAAAAAAAAAAAAAGTCCTGTCCAAGGACCCACAGTCTGCAGACATATTCTCTATTCTTTGGCCATTTGTGGCCTTTTGTGTTCATTGCCCTCTCTTGCATGAGGGAGCCTCATTGATGAGAGTTGGGAGATGCATCAGTGTTCTCTCTACCCCTTGTTCCACTATGCTCTGTGAGACTTAGGTGTAGAGGTTCCATTGTAGACTTAGGGTTAGGTATATCACAGACACAATCTCTATGGATGATCAGTTGTGGAATTCTGTTTCAAAAGAAGCTTCATGGATGATTAAGATATTTTGATTTAAATACACAAAAATTCAATAAAATTTTTAAGAGAGTCTCATAGTCACCATCTTCCCCCTCTGAGGCTAGGTCTAGAACCCCATGTTTCTGTGCTCAGGATCACCCAGGTGAGATAGCACAACCCTGCCTCTCCTCCACCATCTACCCCCTCTGGGACTGTCTTAAATGTGCTTCTGGAGAGCTTCAGACCAGACTGCTAAGCTAGTCAGAACCATGCCAACTAAGTTACCATCTCCACCATATGGGGCTAGGCCTGGGAAGCTCTACTTTAGCTCAGGACTGGTCCAATCCACCCTGATTTTTATACTTACAGTCCTAGCTGTAATTGCCCACCTTCTTCACTGGACCAGCCTGAAATCAAACCTGTCCCTCCAATAAAAATCAAAAGTGAGAACCTGAAGCACAGATCTGTTAATACCTGTTCAGCAATCAACCAAGCTACAATAACAATAAAAAAGGAACCAAAACTACACTCAACAAAGGCAAATTAAAATTTTATATCAGACACACAACCAATAGAAGTCCATATGCCTTGGACACATTGTAAAAAGCACAATATGAAAAACCAAGATAATATGTTCTAACCAGTAATGTAAGTATTTGCCAAAGAAACTACCCAGAGGAACCACAGGGACACGGAACTTAAAAGAACAATCATAAATATGATCAAATAATTAAAAGACTTTAAAGAATACAAAAATACCTCAAGGAATTCAAAGAGGATAGGAATAAACCCCAGACTAAAGTTCAGGAAAATGTACAGCTGAATGGCAAAGATACTTCAGGGCTTGAAAGAGAATTCAAGAGATAGAAATAATGAAGAAAACTCAAACCGAGATGAAGGTGGAATTGAAAAAATCACTAAGCCAATTAGAAAAGATGGGAGACAGTCTTGCCAGAAGAATGAGTCAAATGAAGAACAGGAGTTGAAGATAAAGTTGGAGAATTGGAGCACTCAAACAGAGAATATGAAAAATATTTAAAAACACAGGAATGGAGTATGCAGGAGCTATGGGGCACCTTGAAAAGACCCAAGCTACAAATTATAGACATAGAGGAAAGAGAAGAATTTCAGGTCAATGGCATTGACTAGATCTTCAACAATATGATAGAAAAAACTTTCCTAAGTTAAGGGAAGACATGCAGTGATATATAAAAAGCACACAGAACAGCAAAAAGACAGAACCAGAAAAGAAAATTCCCACAGCATATCATAATAAAAACACTAAATATACAGAACAAAGCGATTACTGAAAGCTGCAGGAGAAAAACAAGTTATATATAAAGAAACACCAGAAAATAGTAAAGACAGCTGATTTTTCAATGCAAACTACAAAATCCGGAAGAGCCTGTGGCAAAATATTCCAAGTGTTAAAAGACCACAGACTCCAACCTAGACTATTTTACCCAGAAAAACTGTCTATCATAGTCAAAGGAGAAAGGAAAATCCTCTATGATACAAATAGGCTGAAAGAATTCTATATATATGCTGAGAATTTATGTCCACCAAACTAGCTTTAGAGAAAATACTTGTAGCAGTTTGACAGACTAAAAAAGAAATAACCATACCCAAGAGGCTACAAAAAGAAAACAAATAAGTTATAATTACAGAAACACAAAACAGGGCTAAGAACACAAACAGAAAATAAAATGACACTAACCAACACACATCTTTAAATACCTTTAAAGATCAATGACTTCAACTCCCCAGTCAAAAGACATGGACTACTTGAATGGACTAAGAAACAAAATCTATCTTTTTGCTGTCTACAAGAAATTAATCTTACTTTAAAGACAGTTACCACCTCAGAGTGAAAAGGTAGGAAAAAATATTCCAAGCAAATGAGACCAGGAAATAAGCAGGCATTCCTATACGAAGTAGACTTCAAACTAAAATTAATCAGCACTAATAAAGAAGGTCACTTCATTCTGATCAAGGAAACAATAAATCAAGATGAAATTATAATCATGAACATACATGCATCAAACTCTAGTGTACCCAATTTCATAAAAATAGTACTACTGAACTTCAGAATACAAATTAATCCCAACTCATAACAGTAAGTGACTTCAATACTTGACTTTCTCCAATAGAGAAATCATATGGACAAAGGTAAACAGAAAATCTGAATTAAATGATAACATACATCAAATGGACCCAATAGACATCTAGAGACTATTCCACTCAAGCACCAAAGAAGACACATTTTACTCAGCAGCCCATGGAAGTTTCTCTCAAGTAGACTACATATTGGAGCACAAAACAAACCTCAAAAAATACAGAAAGAATTGATATAACCCCACAGTATCCCACCAGATCACAATGCAATAAAGCTTAAACTCTGGTCACTACACAAACTCATGAAATTAAATAGCACACTACTGAATGATGACAAGAACAAACCAAGCCCAAACCCAGTAGATGAGAAGAAATAATAAAAATCAGAGCAAAACTCAATGAAATAAAAACAAAGGAAACAATACAAAGAATCAATGAATATAAGAGCTAATTCTTTGAAAAGATAACAGAATTTGTAGACTCAGCTAACCAAAGAAAGATCGAACCCAAATTAACAAAATCAGAGGTAAAAAGGGAAACATTACAACAGACACAGAGTAATCCAGAATATTATAAGGAAAAATTTTAAACCCCTATAGTGTATTAAAATACAAAATCTAAAAGAAAGTTATGAATTTCTAGAATCAACAGAACCATCAAAATTAAACCAGCAAGAAATCAACAATGTAATCAGACCCATAACAAGTGAGACTGAAAGAGTAATACAAAGCCTCCTAACTGAGCCTGGGTTCAGATGGAGTCATAGCAGATTTTACCAGACTTTCAAAGAATCATTATTGTTTAAATTACTCAAAAAGATAGAAACAGAGGGAGAACTCCCAAAATCCTTGCATAAACACATTATTACTCTAATACTTAATTAGATAAAGACAACAAAAAAGAGAACTACAGGCCAATATCTCTGATGAACATAGATGCAAAAATTCTCAATAAAACTCCTGCAAACGTTATACAAGCACATATAAAAAGGATTGTTCTTCATGATCAAGTGGGCTTTATTGCAGAGGTGTAGGGATGGTTCAATATACGTAAGTCAATAAATGTAATAAATCACATAAATGGAATTAAAGACAAAAATCACATGAGCAGGGCTCTGGAGAGATGAGATGGCTGAGCAGTGAGAGCACTGCCTGCTCTTGCAGAGGACCCAGGTTCAGTTCTCATTACCCACATGATGGCTAACAACTGTCCATAACTCCAGTTCCAGGGGATTTGACACTGCATGACATAGATACCCTTACATACATGCAGGCATAACACTCATACATATAAAATAAAAATAAATAAATAAATAAAAATTACACAATAATCTCAATAGATACAGAAAAGGCCTTTGACAAAAATCCAACATGCCTTCATCCTAGAGGTAATTGGACTGGAGGAAATATACCTCAACATAATTAAGGCTGTATAAGGCAAACTCACAGCCAAAATCATTCTAAATGGAGAAAAGCCTCAAAGCATTCCCAATAAAATCATGAATACAACAATAATTGCTCCATTTTCCCTACTCTCTTTCAGTATAGTTAGTGCTTGAAACTCTTGCAAGAGCAATAAGACAAGAGAAGGAAATTAAAGAGTACTAATTGGAAGAGAAGAGGTCAAGTTATCACTATTAGCAGATGATATGATATTATACATAAAAGATCCCAAAAATCCCAAGAGAAAAGTTCTTGAAATGATTAATACTTTCAGCAAAGTGACAGGATACAGAATCAGTTTACCAAAATCACTAGCCACAAGCAGTGAGTTCTCAAAAGAAGAAATAAAAGTATCTGTGAAATACTTTAAAAAGTCTTTGACATCCTCAGTAATTCAGAAAATGCAAATTGAAACTATCTTAGCATTTCAGCTTACCCCATTCAGAATGGCTAAGAATATAAATGACAACAAATGCTGGTGAGGATGTGGGGAAAGGGGAACTCATTTGCTTCTAGTGGGACTGCAAAACAATGCAACCACTATAGAAATGATCGTGAAGAACTACCATATTATCTAGTTACACAACTCCGACTCCTTGGCATATCCCCAAAGGAATTAATATCCTACTACAGAGATAATTGCTCAGCCACGTTTACTGCTACTCGTTTCACAATAGCTAAGAAATGGAAACAACCTAAATGTCCCTCAACCAATGAATGATAATCAAAATGGTGTGCATTTACACAACAAAGTTCTACTCAGCTGTGAAGAAAAGTGGGAATTAAAAGCAGTTATACTAAGTGAGGCAACCCAGACTCAGAAAAGCAAGCAGTGCCTGTTCTCTCTCATTTGTAGATGCTACCTCCAAGTCTGTAGGTATGAGTATATGTACTGATGTAACTACAGGAGCCAAGAAACTTGAAAGGATTCATGTAGGGAGAGGGTAAGAAGGAGCTAGAAAGAGGGGGAATAGTGGGAGACTGGTATTATCAAGAAGGGAAAGCAGGAGTAGTATAACTGGGAGGAAGGATGGAGAGCTATACACTGGGAGAGAGAGAAAGATAAATAAAGCTTAGGTGGTATGAAAAGCCAAAATGAAATGTAGTATTTAATAAGCCTACTGAAAAACACACATGTAATAGAAATGTAAGTGTATGTGCATAGCTGAAGGATATATAACAAAAATTACGGTGCCAGGCAAGGGAAACCTCCCTTCAAGTTGTCTGTCAGGTTAATCCAAGAGACATTCCGAATAACACAGGCTATTGCCACAGTCCTTGATTGTCTCCAAGAACTTGAGGATAAGACCTGATTGCTGAAGACACAACATCGTTCAGACACAGGACTTGGAGCAACTGAGCAACAATTGACCTGGAAGCCTCCTCCCTGAAGGATAACTCATAGTATCAGAAGGTACTATGCAAGCTGCAAGGGAGAAAAACCAATCAATAGTCCTACTCAGCTGTAAAGCCTATCTACCACAACACTTTCTGACCCAGAAAATTATCTCTAATGGTGCAACAGTGGGACTTCAATCTTTGGAGTAATCAACAGTTGTCTAACTGTTTTTAAGACCCTCTCAATAAGAGAGAATTCATGCATGGTACTCTAAAACATAGCCAAATACACATGGTTCAAGAGGTCATAGACCCTACAGAACGTGCTTCTGTCAATTTTCTAGATTAATGTAATTCCATATTATATCCTTATATTTACAGATAAGTGTCCCACTCACCACTCACAAAAGAGACTTCTTTTTTCAAAGGATGGAGACTATTACAAAGTTCCACAACTGGTCAAATGGAGAGAATTAGTGACTATGATGTTACCAGCTCTAAGTGATACATCTACAATGGAACCTCTATACCTAAGGTTCAGGGAAAAATCATGGAAGAAGGGGTAGAAAAATAGTAAGAATAAAAGAGATAAGACACCAACTGCTAGTTAATGAATTCTACACATACAGGGAAGCTGCACCAACGAATCTCCAGTTTGGCAGTTTAACAAGATATGAATAATAACAAAACCAGATGACATGCCAAAATAGATGAGGTAAATTCACTAGCTCCCACCTCTAGATTAATGGATACTGAGGGAGGGGGACTCAGCTTTGTTCAGGGGCTAGCTCTCTGAGAGGTTATCCAATCCCAAGTGAGCATCCCTAAACACAGGTACACAGCAGTACCTGTATTTAAATGGAATGAGTGCATTGTATGTATGTATATTTATAAATATATGTATGTATATTTAATAATAAAAGAAGAAATCTGGAGGAAGTGGGGGAGACATGGGAGGTGTTGGAAGGGGGCTGGGAGTTTGAAATAATGCCAATAGAATACTCATATATAAAATTATCAAAAATAAAAAAATGGAGAGAATCTAAATGTCGCCCAATTGATGAATGAATAATGAAAATGTGATATGTTTACACAATGTAATTCTACAAAATGGAAAAGAAAAATGAAATCATGAAATTTGCAAGTAAATGATGGAACTAGAAATAGTTATACTAAGTAATACAGACTCAGAAAAACAAGTCACATATACTCTCCCATTTGTGCATCTTAGCTCAATCCCTAGATGTGAAAGTATATCCCGAAGTAACCACAAGAGCCAAGAAAATGAAAAGGAACCATGGGAAGAAAGGAGAAGAAGAAGCTCAAGAGAGGGGGATAGTAGAAACAGATGTTATTAAGGTGGAAGTGGGGAAAAGGGGAGGGTATTTTACTGGGGAAGGGGTAGTGAGGATTATACAGGGGGAGTCAGAAAAGAGATAAATATTGCTTAGATGGTATGAAAAGCCAGAGGGAAATATCTTAGCTGAAAATCCTACTCATAATAAATAAATATATGGGTATATATGCAGAGTGGATGGCTATATAACAAAACCCACAGTGCTAGGCAGGAGAAAACCTCCCTTCAAGTTGTTGATCAGGGTAGTCCAATAGACTCCCAAAATAATATGGGTCACTACTACAGCCCTTTATTGCCCCCAGAACTTGAAGTTGAGACCCTATTACTGAAGACAAGACATAACTTCAGACACAGTACTTAGAGCATTGAAGCTGGATCTGACTTGGAAGCCTCCTCCCTGAATAATAGCTCCCATAGCATTAGAGGATACTATATAGGCTGCCAAGGAAGAAAACCAATCAATGGTCCTACCCAGCTGTGAAGCCTGATAAAAACAATGGCTGGCCCAGAAAACTATCTCTATTGGTGCAGTAATGGCATTTTTATCTTGGTGGTAATCAACAGCTGTCTAATTGGGATTAAGGCCTGCTCAATGGAAGGGAACTCGTGTGGTACTATAAACATAACCAAGGACACATGACTATAGAGGTCATGTGCAACTTTTCCACATCCCCAGATTAATGAAATTTCTTACTTTATTCTAAATATATTCTCATATTACAGACAAGTATATCTCTCACCAGGCTTTTTGCAACAAATGGAGGCTATTTCAGAGTTCCAGAACACATCAAACACAGAGAATAAGTCTCTGTGAGACACTTAACTCTAAGTGACACATCTTCAACACAACCTCTAAACATAGGATGGATGCATCTCTCAACTATCACCAGAGAACTATCCTTATACAGCAGACAGTAACTGACCCACAATTGCCCAGTGGGCAGAGAACAAGAGGCCACAGAGTGCTTATCTCTGATTTGGATACCTATTTCAAACCTCTGTCTCCCAGGACTCAGTGATCATTGAGGAAGAGAAGGATGAAAGATTGCAAGAGTTAGAGGGGGTGGATGACCACAAGGAAGCAGTTCTAGACAGCTGATCAGTTACTCATATGAACTCACAGCAATGCTGACAACATGCACAGGTCCCATGTAAGCTGAAACCAGACAAAATCCCAGCATAGACATGGGGAAGTGGGTAAGAAGTCCCAAGGCAACTTCAGAAACTTTTGGCAATTTATGGCTGCTGGGAGGAGGAAACAGAGTTTCTTGCAGGGAAGGGAATCTTAGTGGGCCCAGTGGATGGACCTACACTGAAGGACATTTGGAGAAGCAAATCAGATGCTAAGCCATGATATATATACTTATATGTGTGTGTGTATATATATATATATATATGTATACATTATAGTACATATATACATATGTATGAGTACATTAAATTGGGTGGGGGCAGTGGGGGATGTGTGGATAAGAAAGGGGATCTAAATATCATCGAACTATATTGCATGAAAATTGCAAAAATTCAATAAAAATTAAAAAATAAGAAAATAAACTAAAAAAAATATTGAAAAAATGCTTACATTTTTGAAAACCTCAAGGGAACTTTCTGGCCACCAGGAATTCTCAAGTTCTGGAAAGGACTTTGCATTAAACAGGCACATGCGTTTGTCAAAACCTATCAAATGTATACTTATGAGAAATCGAAGCAAAGCCTGGAAATAATATAAAAATCTAATTATAAATCCTAAAATAATTATTCGTGCTTGTAATTTATTTCCAAATATATCAAAACTAAGGTGGACTAATAGACACAGAGAAGATGGCAAATATACAATTAGTAGGGTATAACAGAATGTTAATGAGTTTGTAG
>NW_008338118.1:826208-862742 GCF_000622305.1 Nannospalax galili | reverse complement strand
ACTTTTGTGTGAAAGAAGATTTCTTATTATATATTCCTAGAAATTGTTTGGAATTGTACCATAGCCATAAATAATACTAAAATTACACTCACAAAAATCATAATTGATTTTATAAGTTTATTTTTAATTAAAAACAAATTGGATAAATTTTTAGAAACTCAAATTTTTCAATATTTAAGAACTAAAGCTATGAAAGAAAAAGTAAATAAGAAAAAAGTAGCATTAAGAAGTTCTCAACTACATGTTTTATTGTGTTTTTTGGGTACTCATTATGATTTCAGATTTTCCTTTTTTTAAGCTTTAGTTAAAACTAAAGGGCCTGTATATCCCTCTAAGCAAGAAAAAGCAATTCAATTGTCAGGATTTTGTCTTAATCTGCCCTGACTGCCACCATTCCTTACCCCTTCTCTGTAGCCTTATTTTGTTCCATCCAGCTTTCCCTTGTTTTTTGAAGCATTTTGTTTGTGTGAAAACTAAATCTCGATTTCCTCCTTTTTAATCTCTAGTCTTGATTACAAATCTAAATGAATTATGGTCATTACTCAGCTCTTTCCTCCACCCACTCATATGAGACTAGTCACATCAGGTTTTTACGATGGCTCACTTCTCCTGATTTTTAGTCATAGATTTACTTTAGAAATCAGCACATTAATACTCATGCTCCTAGAACACATTAACAGAGTAACTCTGGGATTCCCGAACAGTTATGGAATGCAGGGTTAGTTAAATATGTAAAAACGCTCCCAAAAACTATTGGTCAAAAATTCTAAGACAAATGCCTGGCATGATGGCATACAACTTTAATCCCAGCATTCCAGAGGTAGAGGTAGGAGTATCTCTGTGAGATGGAGACCAGCGTGGTCTGCATGGCAACTTCCAGGCCAGCTGGAGCTACAGGGCAACCCTGTCTTAAAAAAAAATCCAAATAAATAAATAATAAAATTAACTTTAAAAATGCGCCAAGGCCAGTTAAAGTTCTTTTATTCTCTTCTACGTTTCCAAATCTGACAATACCAAGGTTTCATTCTGTCTGGTTTGGATGTCCTTCTTCATTAGCAGTAACACAAATGAACATCTTCAATATTCAGAAAACAGTGTGAAATATACAGAAGGCACCTGATCTTCCCATCTTTAGTATTCAAAGTCCCTTGAAAACACTTCCTTATATTCACTTAGCAAGTTTCTATAATCAGTTCAAAGTTCTTAATCTGCAATAACAAAAACTGTCTTTTTACTTGACTTTATATTTTTAAAAAATGGAATCATAAGTATTAAAACATTGTTAGAGCAGTCATCTGTTCCAGCAACTCTTAAATACCTTTGTAAAGATTTGTGAAGATTTCTCTTTTTACACAATGCCTGGTGTGGTTTCCAAGTAAAGTAGAAGGGGGCTGGACTCAATCAACTCCAAATCTAGAACAAATGAAAGTTGAGTTTAGTGATCTCTTTGGGAGAATAACTCATAAAAAACTCATGTTGTGTACTGGTATTTTATTTGAGGAAAAAAAAATTTAGCCTTAATACAGGGCAAAAAAGTGACAAAAACCACTGCCATAATATATATCTTCTGATTCCAAGCCCAAACTGTTTACACTGCTTCCCAACATATCTGAGCAGTTTAATATTATAATATCAGCGATAATAAATACATAATATGAATATTTCTGTAAAGGTTTGTGGGATGTAGCTTGAAAATATACCTGATTTTCCCTTTTATTTTTATATGAGAAAAATAACCAAAGGATTTTATGTTTTACGGTATTCCAAATAACTGTCCAAAATTAATATTTTTAGGCAAAAGTTACCTTAATGATCATTACTTTTCCTCACTTACTTTGGCTGAATTACACACCATATAAATTGTTTTTCTGGGTCACTAGTCTGAACCATGCCTGGTTTGGTGGTACACATTATAACTGCAGAACTCAGAAGTGGACGCAAGAGAACTGAGAGTTAAATATCAACCTCAGCTCCTCCACAGTGAGTTTGAGGCTAGACCACGCTACATAATGAAACCTTGTAGGGTCTCACTACATAGCCACAGCTGATTTCAACTCCTAAATCTCCTACCTCTGAGTCTCAAGTGTCAGGGTTTGCAGTTAGGGTTAAGCCTTCAGAACAAACCACTTATAAAAGTTAACAATTAATCCAGTTTCTCTGGCTTCATATCATATGCAACTTAAACTGGTTATTTTCTTAATTAATGATTGACAAAAGGTCACACTTCAATAATATCTCTGGGAAAAATTAAAACAAGTAAATCTAAAAACTGTTATCTGTATCAAGTGGGCAGAGGTTAATCCTAAAAAGCCCAAAACAATAAAATTTAATAGAATTCATAAAAGGAAAACTCTGTTAAAAATCTCTTTATTTCAGATCTTCGGATTGTGGAATGCTTATATTTACTCAAATTATTTTATTTCAATAAAATATGCTTTAGTAATCTATACCATTATTTCAATTCTTTTGAAAATAAATAGTAGCAGAAAATATTTTTCTCCCAAAGACAGCACTAGAGTGAACCATAAGTCATTCAGTTCCCCTGAACTTATCTTTCAGGGGAACTGAGTCCCTGAGACTTATGTTTCAATATTTATTGAGGATAGAAAGTGCAATCCTTTTCTACAATGTGCTCCTTCTAGCAAGCATTGAACAAAGCATGATGCAATTGGCCTGTCCATCCCACAACTGATTCTGTGGCTAGCTCAATGACTGGGTTCAAAACAGTGGCTGTGTCATTACAAAACCAATTTTAAAACATAAGAAATATAGATATTTCCCTAATTGTTATGCTTTAAAAACTATCATGTTCAAGTTCACGTTAACTCTTCTGTTATAATGTTCTTGGTAACTGACTAAAATTGGCTTTTTGCTTAATCAACCAGGCTAATTAAGGCTTCTGTTCTGGTCTTTGGATGACAAGGCAGAGTGTGGCTTCAATCAAATTGCTAGGTGACTCTTCTATGGGCCTAAATCATACCCAGTAATGTAATCAAACCAGTTTGGCTAAATTACACACCATATATCAGTAAATGACTTTTCTGGGTCACTAGTCTACACACAATCTGGCATTAAAGTACAGCAGTTAAAAAGAAATGTTTTAACATTTCCAAGAAATTCCCATGCATTACTTAAGTTTTTAACTAATAAGAAAGTATTAGAAGCAAAAGAGTAAGACATGAAAGCATAACAACATTATGTCCATCCCGAATGTCATTAGCTGCAATCTTTAATCAGGCACTCATTCCAGTTACTGGGCGGTATTGCCAACCTCCCAGAGGGAAGTCAGCCGCAGACCAAGAATGGCAAAACCAACTTGAAGGCAAAAAAATGAACCTGAATGATAACTGAGCCCAGATGGGGAAAAGCAAGGTTAGCTGTGGAACTGGTCTTATTTAAATAAGGCCACCAGTATATTTAAGCCACCGAGAAAACTTGCTCGAACAGGGAAAATAACTGTCCCCACAGCACAGTGAAAGGAGAAAGGGATGCTCCGGCAGGGCTGTCCCAAAATTTTAGTGTGGAACAGAAAGTCCACGAGCAGGAGTTATAAGCACTGCACTGAGGCAATGTTGGAAAGGAGCAGCTGCTTCTTATTTGCATATATTTTATTATGGGTAAAAATGTGGGCAAGGTGTCGTGGTGTACTGCTGTGCAGACCTCCCAAAATGGCAAGGGCAGCAGTGCTGCTCTGTCCTGTCACCACGGGGCACGTGATCAACAGAGGGTGTCCATCCCCAAGGAACTCCAGTAGCAACAGTACCTGTCACATAGCTATTGGCATGGAGCTTTGTAAGAAAAAACAGAAATGAGGTTAGGGACAGTTTTTAACAGGGTATTTTGATTAAATTATAGCCATAGAAATTGAACCTAAATGCAAGCATCATTAAGTCTTTAGAAATCTGTGAAGGTTGCTTAAAATTTTAATGGCACGAAGTGTAGCTAAGACTACTAGAACTACCACATCAGCCTTTGGCAGAAAGGAGAAGTGAAATACCCCAAATTCTCTTTCATCTGCAGACCTCAGACCAGCCGGTTAGCCACTGTGCAAAGCCGTTTGAAAGCAGAAGACAAGGCAGCCTCGGTCATGCACCTCCAGGCATGCAACTCACAGTGTAGAGCAAGGAGGATAGGGACCCAGACTGGGTCTTGACAGGCAGTGGGAGAATGGGCATGACAGGCCTCCAGTCTCATTTAAAGTGAATTCTCAGTTCCGTCATAAGAGGGAGTGGTGTCAGTTGCTCCTCTGCTCAAGGCCTCCAATGACTTCCCATCACATCGAAGAAAACAGCGTATCATCACAAAGGTCTGCAAAGTCCCACATGGGTGCACCTTACATTCCTCTCTAACTTCCCCTCTTGCGTCCTTCATAGCATTACCAGTCGCCTTCAGTGTCTCAAAAGGGCCAGACTCCTACCCGCCCTTGCTCTTCTCCAGGAGTCCTCTTCCGCCGATGAAAGAACATCTCCCTCACCTCTAGCAAGTCTTTGTTCAAAGATACCTTTTCAGTGTATTTCCAGCCGCTCTCCATAGCTCAATCGCCTGTCTTTCATGATTGCTTTACATAGTACATTCACAATTAGCTTGACTTTATTTTACTTTTTAAAATTTGTAGTCTCTTTCACAATTAGAAAATAAACCCCAGAAGCACATGCTGGCTGTTTTGTTCTCAGATGAAATCTGAAATGCCAGGCATGGTGAAGACATGTAAGATTTGTTGCCGCTCTCCATAGCTCAATCGCCTGTCTTTCATGATTGCTTTACATAGTACATTCACAATTAGCTTGACTTTATTTTACTTTTTAAAATTTGTAGTCTCTTTCACAATTAGAAAATAAACCCCAGAAGCACATGCTGGCTGTTTTGTTCTCAGATGAAATCTGAAATGCCAGGCATGGTGAAGACATGTAAGATTTGTTGAAAAAAAAAAAAAAAACCAAAAAATATACTAATGAACAATGTAAGGTATTTAATTACAATTTGCTTTTATATATTACTCACTTGTTGCCTATAAAAATGACTTGTTCAGATAAGTTCTTTCCAAGTTCACTTAGGTGCTTATTATATTTAATGTGGGCTGATGGACAAAAACAGTTCCCATCACCCTTTCTTCACATTATCAAGCAGCGGAAAACTAAACAAATTGCTTTAGACAAGGAAAAGTGATCTCCTTTGATTTTAGGAACAAAACAAGCCTTCCTCCTTCTAACTGTGGAGTTGTGGGGTCACAGGGAGTGACCTCCTAATTTCAAATCCCACAAACACTACTCAGTACTTATCTTTCCTGACTTCTCTTGGTTATCTGACACTCTTGTACACCCCTTCCTTTAAAAAGTTGCTCAGTGATTTGATTTAGTGATTAAGTGATTGGCCTAAAAATAGGCGGGAGATTGGATCCTTAGTGAAATTAAACCCATTTTGGTAAATCTAGTTACTTTTGAAGTAAAAGAATTTGCACCTTAAAAATAAAATATAAAGCTCTATGAATAAGTTCATGACTTATCATAAAATTGATTGAACAAAAATGTCTTAAAATTTTACAAAGGATAAATCAGAAAAGTAGAAAAGAACATTTAAATCCCACTTGAAGCAAGCAATAGATGAGCACATGCGGAGGATTTCCATGACAGTGTTTTTGGAAAAAAGATTTTCACTGTAAATACACTACTCTTTTCTTGTTAAATTATATACAGGCACATCTATGCCATATTATGAATGCAAAATGAATATTTCATTGTAATAATTAATTAAACGTGCATAAACCATTCATCATCATTAGATAGATATTTTCCATTTTTTCTAGTTTAAAATTGATTAAGTTCCTTAGATATGTATTTTTGTGCTATGAAATTATTATGCAATACTAACAAAATTTTTCGGTTATAACATTCTTTCTAAATACTATGCTACCATTTGCTTTCTACTGTTTATTGTTCCTCTTTTGTTTGTATTTGTATACATACTTGCTCCTCTGTGTTGATGTTGTTTTATCTAGATGATGCTGCTTTATCTACGTTCTCCAGAATAATGTCAGAATGTGCCAGATATGCTTACCTTACTTATTCCTGACCTGAGAAGATATGACTTATGAAAACTGCTGCTTTCTGCCAGATTCCTCAAACTTAAAAATGTACAGACAATACAACTATGGAATTAAATGTTTTCCTAAAACAGAAATTCTGAACTAATATGTATCTGACAAATTTATCATTTTGATTTTTGATGATATTCTTAAGTAGTTAATAATTGGAGTTTGAGAGCTTTTGCATAACATCAAGTTAAATTTTCTGTCTTAAAAGAATGAAAAGTTCAGGCAATAGTAAGTCTGCATCTTTAGGGAACAAAAATGACTGTAACAGACTAATTACCGCTGGATACAGCATGTGTATCCAGGCCCCCACAATGTACATACTGAATACCTAATTTCTTATACTCAAATTATTCCACTCTTGTATTTGCTGCACGATTCACACAGGAATTAGATTTGGAACTTCTGTTTCAAAACATGAATGTTAAAGTCGCCACAGAATTCTATACCTCTTCAAAAATTTACTGGGCTGATTACCTATTTCCATATATTTGGGTTACTTTATTTCTATGTTAAACGTATTCTTATGTATAATTTTCATTAGTTAGGAGAAAATCTTCCTTGTAGTGGTATAGTGGCTCATCTCTTAACTACAAGACCATCTTTTGAGAAATCCTTACTGGGTGATGTCATCACTGTGGGAACACCACAGGATACACATACACAAAGATAGACAATGTACGTCACCCATTCAACCGAGAGCCAGAACAACCAAAGATATATGACGTTGCTACTTATATAAAACTTCACAGTGTTTCATAGTACTTTTAATACTATAATGATTAAAGTATCATACAGTAAGTTCAATAGTGTAATGATTTATTATCACTATTAAGGATTATCTATGGTATATAATTATATATACAATATGTTTATACAGCTGGCAGTACAGTAGGTTTGTTTAGATCACATCACCAGAAGCATGTAAATGATGTGCTGTGAGATTATGATGAAGACAATACCATCAGATAATGGGAACTTTTCAGCTACATAATGCTCTTATGAGACCACCATCATACATGCAGTCTAAAATTGTCTGAGATGTCATTGTCCAACACACAACTGTGCCAGGGTGTCCATTGTGAAAGCTGTGTGCAATTACAGCCAAACATCCTTCTAGAAATAGCCTTTTTTGCTTGCAGTAGCACCAATGTAACCTGTATCCTATCATCTTCCAAAAATGAAGAATTATTACTAGAATAAAATTCCCAATAATATTTACATACAAAATATTGTATATAAAATATTTTATACTTTCATTTATTTTATTTTAGTGGACTCTCTGGTTTTACTCATTTGTTTCATTGCTGGTAAGGTGTGTTACTCAGTGCTCAAGTTGTACGTAATAAAAACCCATTGCAACTTGCTAGACTCTGACAGGAAAGAACTGCCTTGTGAGTCTTGATTTAAAGTTGCAACTAAAGCATTCCGTGAATGTGACATTTGTTCACTGTGGTTTAATAAAAAGATCTTCATCACATTAGAGAAACTATGCTAATCTTTTCTTCTAAGTTTGCTAGGATTGTTTGGTTTGATTTTGGGTGTTGGTTTGTTTGTTTTTACCAGAAATGAATGCTGTATTATACCAAATGTCTCTTTTCTTCAAACTCACTACTCCTGTGATTACTATGACCTCGTCTCACTGACTTCTAATTTCTTGATGCACCCATCCTCATTCGTCAATGGTGGTATTAACAAAGAGTCCTTGTCTGGTCTAACATAGACTTGCTCACCATATTCTAGCTTCTATAGCTCTAGTCTACATCTACTGAACTCTGTGAATATGTTTCCTACTGTTTCTTGAACTTTTTTATAGAAATGTCCATAAAATGAATGTGTATTTTCATCTTCAAATCAATTACTTTTTTTGTATTTCCTAGATCTGTTGACACATACTCTTTTCTGCATCTTGGTTAGAGACAAAACCTCCCTTATTGGCCCTACTCTGCTGATATCCCCTTAGCTAATGACCTAAAAATAAAAGCAACACTGTATTCAGGCAAGAATTTTGATGATACATATCCTCAGATTCATCTTACTGAAATCATATTTCAATAGAAATATAAAATAACTGTACTTTAGTCCTTTGCCTGAAACTGTAACTCCCTATCTCAAAGTTCTAAAGCCAAAAAGGAAAATAATTTATTAAAATTTACTCAAGAATACTAGTCAATGAAATAAACCAGTAGACATAAAGTATAAATATTGAAATGAAAATACATTTTAATCATTAACTAAAACTGGTGTCCCTATTTGCCTAGAAAAGCTAAGAAATAAGCTCAAAGTTGACTGCAATTAATAAGATAATTAAGGTGCAACTGGAAATAAGTACCTTGAAAATAAATGCTAGTTTATTTATCATCAATTACAATAGATAATATAGGAAAAAATTAACTAATTTTATACTTTACAAAATACCTATAAATATGCACAATTAGAAATGTGAGAAAAACATGAATAGGTGAATCACAGAATAAAATAAATACATTTTTAAAGCATATTATAGCAATCTATCCCAAAGAAAACTCAATGACATCATTTGTAGACGTGTAGAAGTAGCAAAACTTATAAAAAATAATTTAAGAAAATCTTCTGAAAGAATAAAGAACAAGACTATGAGTCATTTATTTGTGGAATAAATTGACAAAAGGAACTTGCGTTAGAAGGCATTAAAAACATACTGTAAAAAAAAAGAAAGAAAGAAGGCAGAGTGATGGTGCATGAAAATAGATTGAACGTGCAATCTCTCTACAAACAAATGTGCAATCTCTCTACAAACAAAGGGAGACAGATCACCAAGGTAATTATTGAAATCATATCTTCTCTAGGAAAGTTTTTTACTTCCAAAGGAAATTACCTCATTACCATCTGTGTTCTATTTTTTTATATTTATCTAGCTCATTTGCATTTATCAATATTCAATCTCAAAAAATGCAAACGTATCTAGTCTACCTTTTGTGTTGTGAATTGCAATGAATATTTTTCATTTTTATCAAAAATACTGCTTGCCTCAAAATTTTAAAATCTATTTTATTTATCTATCCATTTCCAGCATCTATGTTGACTTAAGGTATAAAAAAGCAAAAACAAAAAAATATTAATATTTTAAAAATTAAATCAAATTACATAGTTTTCATATATGAACATACCACTTAAATTTTTTATTATTTTTATTTATGTATATGTGTGTGTGTGTGTGTCCTTGTTAGTCAATGCCACGTGTGTGGGTGCCCAAGGAGGCCAGAAGCAGGTATCAGATCCCTTGGTCCTGAGTCATTTCTCTAGCCCCAAGTACAGACAGACAGACAGACAGACACACACACACACACACACACACACACACACACACCTCAAAGAATGAAGTAAGTGTTTATACTTACTTAAATATGTCTTGAGCATAGTTACTATGGAAGAAATACAGCTCGCTTTATTTTCAGATAAAATATTGACTAGAAACAATTGATGGTAGAAAATCAGAAACCCAAACCAAAAAGAATAAGGAAATTCCTATGACCACTTTTTCTCCTATCTTCTTCTGATCTCTTAAATCATCTTTATTGTTTTGATGTTTGTTACTCATTATCCATTTTCCTTTTCAAAATTTGGATTCCCAACCAGTATTTTTATCTCTAATAACCTTGTTCATATCAATCTATTTAATGAGTAGAGTGTTTCCCATGTATTTCACATTGCAAACACTCTATCTATAGACCAAAATTTCAACTAACGTGCAGGTATACCATTAAAGATGTTAGGGACAATTATCAAATCTATGATTAATTTTAATGATTATACAGTGGATCATCATCATTGCTTTATCTTTTATTTGGAAAAATAGAAGCCCTGGAAACTTTTCTATTAAACAAAAGAATTTAAACCTCAAAACCCAATTCTTTTAAGCAATATTAAGGAATGGAATTTTTACTCAACAAACATGGAGATAATAAAATTTAACTTTATAGAGCCATGTTTGCTCTTGAATCTTTGACAAAGAAAATGAAAACCTATTAAGACACTGCAAGAAAATCTACATGATTATAGACAAACATTTTGATTGAAACCCATTATGAGTTGCTTGCTTTACATAAACAACAAAAGGGTATACCTATGGCCACCACAACCAATCAAATATTTTTTTAAAGTTTTTTTTTTCATTACAGCTTTAACATAATCAGTAACACATTCCAGAGCAAGGATACATCTCTTTCAAAGGTGGCTGTAACCAATTAAATATTTTTAATCTTTTATTTTTATGTGTATTAGTGTTTTGCTGCATGTATATAAGTATACCATGTGTGTGCAGTACCCATGGAAGACAGAGAAAAATGTTGGAGTCCCTGGAACTGGAGTTACAAACCATTATTAGCTGCCACGTGGGTGCTTGGAACTGAATCCAGTCATCTGGAAAAGCAGCCAGTGCTCTTTACCACTGAGCCACCTCTCCAGGCCTTAATCTGCCTTTTAAATAAAATAATTTGCTTATGTTAGTGGAAGATTCCCCTATTCACATTCTCATTTGCTTTTGTATAAACAGCTAAAGTATTTAGCAAAAAATGTATTACAAAAACCTGTGCTGAAGAATGTAAAGGAATGTATAATAATACTACAAGTAAGCTTGAATGTCATGGAGAGTAGTTACTTTTGCTTTTGATAAGAGAAAACTTTGAGAAAATCTCCTACAGATGGAAAACTGGTGAAAAGCATCATTAACAGAGAACTACAAACTGTGCTAAAGGAATTGGTTTGCAGAAGGAGGTGAATGTTAGAGCCCAAAGCAAAGACATTTAGATATTGGTTTGATATGTTAAATATCAAAACGTGTGTACATTTTTATATTAAATCATATGATGTCTACTTTGGAAAAAAAAAAAAAAAGAAGAAGAATCTGAAGAGTCATTCACAAGTCACTACCTAAAAGGAGGAATATCAATGGGGATACCTGTCAGGAGTTTGGGGTCTGCCTAAATCACCATCCTACTGCTCTGTCACTCTGTTCCACAAACTTCTAACATTAGTCACCACATTCAATAAGGGAGAAGATGACTTCCCGAGGCTACAGATCATAGAGCTATACGAGGTCACTGTATATAACTCCAAAGTCTTTGGATAGGAAAGAACTGTATTTCTTTAGCTTGCTTTAGACTGTGCTCAATCTAGCACTGTAGAAGTCAGAATGTTTCTTGAGTTCTTCAAGGTGACACTGAGCAAAATTAAGTTGTGAAATGCTTTCTGTCTTTATTCAATTTTTAAACATAAATTATTCTAAAAGGAAATTTTAAAACAGTCAATATTATGCCTTATTTTAAGCAGTTCATTTTTCTTCCATAATGAAGCTGACATATTCTTTAATAAGCACCACATTCATATGTGAAGTTTCTTATTCTTTCCGTGAGCTTCGGGAGGCCTCGAATAAGGTGCAGACTAAGCTGCAGTCTTACTGTCAAACTGTGTTGCGTTAAAAGCTCTTTTTTAGAATCAATAGTCAACTTCATGACCCCAAACTCAAATCTCTTTCCCCATTTTGACTCTAAAATTCCTGATGCTCAGAGCACTTTCCTCCTCTGGAAGGTGGAAGGGAATTGTCAGAGAGGAAATTCTTACCATTAATAACCCAAACATTAGACCTTGAGCCTACAAATGTGAAAGAACATCATTGCCAAATTGACACCAGTCACAAAAGGCTTTGAAAATTAATTCAAAAAGAGTTTGCATATGTTGTCAAATCCCTGAATAATATTGTCCTGATCCAAGTGAGCCATTATGAGAAAGTCGGAAATCTCCTATAACAAGCAAATGATTATGGGTGGAAGGAGCTGAATTGATTGGAGCTGACATTTGACATCTGGGCATATTTCCCCATGTCTTGAATAAAGAGATGGTCCGTTTTTTCTAAAAATCCAGCTATTATTTCCTGAAAGAACATTCTCTTAAGGCAAATTCACCAGGGAAAACAAGCAACCCAAAGCCATCCCAACTAAGAATGACACAAGGAGAAAGTCACAATATGGACACTATATATCACTGAGTCTTGTACCAAGACAATATGAAGATTGCACAGGTATACCCCTACTTCTTCATATCTGGAAGAGAATAGTATGTATTGAAACTCAGAACTTTTTGCAGCACCTGCTGCCTAAACCAACTCCTTTTTCTTCTCAACTACTACTCCCAGAATTTAGGTACAAAAGTCACTTTTATCATCTGCAATATCTTTGGATTTTTTTCCTCCCAAAACAGTTGTTCAGATAGTTGCCTGCATCACTTTACTGAAAACTGGAGCAAATGAATAAATGAAACCTTACTAAAATATCTGCTACCCACAGTGGCCAACCTGTGGCTCTCTTCTATGATCCTTGCATAATTAGGGTAGAAAACTGCAGTCAATAAGGCCAAAGAAAGGAAAAAAATATGTCCCAGCTTTGAAATTCAGATAAGGTGGTTTTATGGTTTTAATTACATTGTAATAACTACGTAGAAGCAAATACACTCTTCCTGTTTTAAGTTAGGTGAACATCTGTCATAAATAACTCCCATGCTCTTTCTTTTGTAAACTAATTACACAATAGCCCCTATAAATTCATAGAGTGTTAAGATGCAGAATTTAATCACATAATTCACTTAACCAAATTTTTATTCTTACTTCAGCACAGTTCACAATTCTTCACTTTCGCAAGACATGTAATAGGAACACATTACATAATGCCTCATGGGAAACAGATTAGAATGAAAGGTAAAAAAAAAAAAAAGCTTCATGACTCTATTTTTACCTGTACAGGGAAAGCTAATGCCATTAATTTTAAAGGGAAACATAAGCTATTGCTCTTTATTAGCATATCCAGGTAGCTATGTTAACTCAAACCTATATGTGCTGTAATATTCTGAGTTCTGTGAGAAGGAAACACAAAAATTAATTAATTTTAATTATTTATTTTACATGAATCAACACACAGTCATTATGTACTACTGCATGTCACACCAAGGATTATGTGTTGGAAATATAAAGAAAGACAGACACTTAAAATATGTTGGGAGGAATAATATAGATTACTAAAATTGCTTAGCAGAGGATATATGTACAACATATTCTGGGATCTCTAAGACACTCACATGGAAGGACCAAGGAAAGACTTCTGAACAAACACTTAATATGCATTGACTGAGAGACTTCCTTCTAGAAATGCAGTTTTTCATATTAGCTGGAATTAAATTGGGAAGTCTTTTAAAACTGAAAAGAAATGATTCAAGAGACAATGATGTTCCTATTTTCTTGAGGGACACATAGACTCTCTTATCATGTTGACTTTGGTTTAGTGTTCTTGCTCCATGAATCTTTCTAAACTGATACTTCTACTACTATGGCTGGACCACTTGCTACTGATGATCAATCACATCCCAGATTCAAACAGATACCAAAGTGGGCAGAACCATTTTTACAAGTCTCCTTACATAGCCTCCAGACAGTCTGAAGATATAATATGTATTATTTTCCAAGTTGCTGAGACAAAATACCCGACAAAGTCTATTTAAGGAAGGAAGAGTTAATTCTAGCTCCCAGTTTGGGGGTACAGTCCATCTTGTCAGGGAAGTCATGGTTACCTGGAGCTTGAAGTGGCTGGTAGCATTGCATCTCCAATCAGGAAGCAGAGAGTTAATAGGACGCATAGCTAGGCTATAAAACCTCAAGGGCCACCCACAGTGTCTCATATCCCCCAACAAGTTCCCATCTCCTAAAAGCTTCACAATCTCTCAAAACAATGCCACTAGTGGAGGACTAAATGTTCAAAGTTATGAGACTACAGGAGTAATTTCAGATTTAAACCACACCATGTTTGGGGGTTTAGACCACTCTTGCTCTAGTCACTGACATCCTCTATATAAGAAAAGCCTACTGTGTTACTGAGAAGAGTATATAAGCTAATGTAATTTTTCCTAGAATGGCAAGTTGAAGATGATAGGCATTCATGTTCTGTGTAGTTAAAGGATATGAATTAAGTTTGTTATGTTGAAGAGGTCAGATGCATGATGTCTAAGCAATGCATTCTATAGAAATATGAAAACAACAATAAATGCTAATTGTAACTGCTACTCATAAAATGCTATTATATAAATTATTATATATGGCAAGCTTAATAGTCAAACAATCATGTGAGTCATGTTTATCATTTCCATTCAATAGAGGAGAAAACAGATGTTCAGAGAGGTTAGGTAGCTTACATATAATCAAATAATTCACAATTGTCAAATTTAAAGTTTGAGTATCGGTATATATAACTCCCAATACCTATGCCTTTCCATTATGTGTGACTTGGCTTTAGTCAGCTATAGAAAGATTAAAGTGTGGGATTCTTTTAAACACTTTGACCATTATACTACATAATTATAAATTTAAGTTGCCAAATAAAGCCAATATGGAAAACATTTCAAAGTACAGTGCCTTGGTGGGGGTGAATTATATTCCCAACAAACAACTAGAATATCTAAAAGCACTCAGAAGCCACCAAACATATCTACAATTACATTTCACATAAAGTGTGCAGGAAAATTTTCTTCTCAAGGTCAAAGTTATTGGTATAGAAAATACACATACTCTAGTAATGAAAACCTTTCTCTAGGGCTATAGGATGATAGCGCATAAAAGAGGGCTCCAGGCAAGAATAATGTTAAGACAAACTCCAAATTCAGTTACCTCATAACAGACTTATGTTTATCAAGGTCTAAATATCACATGTTTTCTTTCCAAAAGTCATTATGTGTCAACCATTCAAAAAACTTTTTTCAATTGAAATTTGTATTTTTGAGAATTTAGTACATGAGTGCCATATTGACATCATTTCCATACCTCTCTACCCATCCAAATCCTCCCAGGGCCCCACACTCCCTCTCAGTATCCTGACATCCTCTTCAATTATGACTGTTACATGTTGGTTAACCAATCAGGACGCTCCTTCCTGGAGAAAACTGACTATTCCTCTCTCAGCAGCCATTAACTGCTTGTAGCTCTTCATCTAAAGGTGGGAGCTTGTGAGAATTCCCTCATTCACAAGGGCATGTCAGCTGGTGATGTAAGTCTTGTTTAGGTAGCTGATTGCTCATGGATGCAGCTTCCTTATCATGTCTAGAAGACACTGTCTAGGAGCAGGCATCCTGGTTCTCTGGCTCTTACAAATCTCCTGCTCCCTCTTCTGGGATGTTCCCTGAGCCTTAGGGATTGCATTACAGATATATCATTTGGGGTTGGGTACCACTTGGTCACTTATTTTCTACATTTTGACCAGTTGTGTCTCACTATAGTCATCTCCATTTATTGCACAAAGAAGTTTCTTTGATGAGGAGTTAAAGCTGCAGTTATCTGTAGGTTTAACAATAAGGTATTTTAGAATACAGTTAGAAATTGTACTAGTTTAGAGAAATGGCAACACTAGATTCTCCTCTAGGATTATAACCTCTCCAGTCACTGGCATTAGGCTAGCTTTATAGTACCAAGCATGAATTCCCTCCTATTGAGCTGGCATGAAGCCCAATTAGACAGCTGTTGGTGACCCCCAAGATAAAAGTGCTACTATTTCACCAGTAAGGATATCTTGCTGGGCCAGGCATTGTTGCGTTTTATAGACTTTCCTTTTGGTGGGGCTATTGATTGCTTTTCCCCGTGGCGGCTTGTACAACACTTTCCATCATTATAAAAACTGGTCTTCAGGAAGGAGACATCTATGTCCATCCCAACTAGATCCTTCCAAGTCCTGTGTCTAAGTATGTGGTGTCTTCTGCAATGGGATCTTACCTTCAAGTTCTGAGAGGGAACTAAATGCAATGACAATAGACTATATTGTTTTGGGAGTGTCCTTGACTACCCTGACAAAACACTTGAAGGACTTTCTGTTCCTAGTACTGGGATATTTGTTAGACAGTCTACAGTTACTGTGGGAGCATTGTCGCCCACTGCAGCATAATCCTACTAATATATCTTATACATATATGTATTATTAAGCATGCTTATAAAATGGTCTTTCCCTATGTTTTTTCAAATGTCCTTGGTGTTATTTCTCTCCCCTTCCTTCTCCCTCTATATTATTCTCCCTCCTCATCCTCAGTTAAACCTACCAGCATTTTCTGCTTCCCCATTGACAGTTCTTGTGTCCTACTATCCTCCTCTCTTGAGCTACAGCCCTAATGGTTATTTTCTATTTCCATGGCTTCTATGGTTATTTAATCATATTTAAAAATTCATGGTCAAATTTCAAGCTATATTACAGAGAAAGTAATAAAAACAGCTTGATATTGTTACCAAAACAGACAAGTAGATAAATGTAACAAAACAGAAGTCACAAACATGAGCACTCAAAACTACAATCACTTGATATTTGACAAAGATACCAAAAATAAACTGGAAGAAAGAGAGCCTCTTCGACAAATGGTTTCGTGAAAACTGAATGTCCAAATTAAAGAAGAATGAAATTAGGCCCATATCTATCACCTTGCATAAAAGCAACTCCGCAGGTATCAAAGACCTCAGTGTGAACGCTGAAACAGCTAGAAGAAAACACAGGCAGTTCTCTACAAGATATAAGAACAGGAAAGGACTTTGGTAAACAGGACTCCATTCGCTCAGGATCTAAGGCCAGCAATTGACAAATAGAACCTCATTAGACTAAAAAGCTTCTGTACAGCAAAGGAAACAATCAACCAAATAAAGACTAAGCCAACAGAGAGACTCTTTGCCAGATATATAACTGATAGAAGATTGATATCCAGAATATACAAAGAACTCAAAAATCAAAGAATTGGCAACACATACAACCCAGTTAAAAATGGGATACAGATCTGAGCAGAGAGTTCTCAAAAGAAGAAATAAACATGGATACAAAATGTCTTAAAACGTGTTCAACAACCTTAACAATCAAGGAAATCAAAACTACTTTGAGATTCCATCTTTCCCCAGTCAGAATGCCAAAGATCAAGAAAACAGCTAACAACAAATATTGGCAAAGATGCAGAGAAAGCAGAACACTCATTCACTGCTAGCGGAATTGCAAACTGGTGAAGTTGCTATGGAAATCAATGTGTAGAATTCTCAAAAGATCTACCATATAACCCACCAATACCACTACTTGGCATATACCCAAAAGACTAGATCTCTTACTATAGAGATACTTGTCCAGCAACATTTATTACTCTCCACTCAAAATTAATAGCGATGAAATTCATATTCTAACTCCAAATGGTCCCCAAATATATATGAAAAGTACAATGCTCTAAATGACTTGAGAAACTGAAATTACTGTTTTGTTTATGAAATCCAATATTTCAGTGTGTTAATGCCTATTATTCTTCTCTTATAGAACCATAAGGTATTTCGGGTACCACTTCCTCCTTCCTTCACTTATTTATGACCATCCATGTGGGGTACTGTGAGCAAAAATGGGATTGAAATGGTCATTAGTGCTGATCAACAAATGTTTTTTCTCTCCTTTCAGAAGCAGTTTATTTCTTTTTATATTCATGTGTTCCCATGTGACTTGCTATGACAACTAAAACATGACAAATATTCTCAGTATACAATAGTAAATGAGTCTCTGATTTTCTCCAGTGGAGCATCTGGGAGCATCCAAACAGCACCGCTCTTGTGTTTGAATGAGAACTATGTGGATAATTCATGATGGATGTGTAAATTAAGAACCAATTTCTGGTGTTTAGATATATTGGTCTTGTGTTGCCTTAGGATAATTTAGCTTACCTGATTGGGCTATGCAATGTACAGTGAAAAGGAAGATGTATAGGGAGAAGAGAAAGATGTTTTTTAGAATTATACCAAAATAAAATCATACTAAGTGAGGTAGCCTAGACCTAGGAAAATAAACAGCCTGTGTTCTCTCTCACAAGTAGATGCTAGCTTTGAACCTTTAGATCGGTGTATTTCAACTGGAAAATCCTTAGAGATCAGAAAAATAATAATAAGGGACCATGGGGGTGGTTCATGGGAGAAAAGCTACAATGGAGGGATACAATTGGGAAAGGGGAATGATGGATAGGATGGGTCTAATGGGGGTGGGGAATGGGAGGGTGGGCCTGAAAAGGGAGTGCGTGGAGCAATAATTAACACTAAAGGCCTTTGAAGGAGCCCTATGGAAAAACTATAGAAACTTCTTTCAATATAAATATATACAATATGAAAAGATTTTAAATATACTTACCCTAGAGCAGCAGTTCAATGGCCCTAAGAGACACCACAGGATAGAAAATGACAAACCCGTTGTCAGGAATGAACTCTTTCTTTTGGAGTTGTTGACCAGAGAAATCTCATAGACTGTTAAACAATAGTGGCTATTGCCACTGCACTTGGTTACACACCAGAACGTGACAGTAAGACACTTGCTGAAGACACTGCACACCTGAGTGACAGAATAAACAAAGAGAAATCAAGCTGGTACTGACCTTGAAGCTTCAGCTCTGTTTGCTAGCTTTCATAATACTAGATGGTGCTATACGTGTTATAGGCACAGAAAGGTATTAATCACCCTTACCCATTTGTGAATCATGTGAGCTACAGTTACAACTAGCTTGACAAAATAAGCCCAGTGGTGCAAGAGTGGCATCACTGAGACTAATTAACCACTGCTAATTGGATTTAAGACTCACTTCACAAGATATACTCCGTACTTGATACTTTTATCAGGACCACAAACCTGTGACTAGACAGGCCACAGGCCATAGGGGAGTATCCACTACTATCATTCTGCTAAATAGACATAATATTAAACTGATGACATTGTTATACCGTAGATTAGTACATCTCTAAAGTCTCACCTTTAAAGGTTCTTCTTGCAACAGATGGTGTTTAACACAGACACCCACAACTGGTCAAGGTACAGAGAATAAAACACTGGGACATGCTTCAATCTAAATCAGATACGTATATCATACCCCCTTCCAAGTCTCAGAGATCATTGTGGATGAGAATGCAGAAATAGTGTAAGTGTCAGAGGTGGTAGATGATATTGTCTGGTGGTAAATGAATAGAAACTTATTGTCTGGACACCACAGGGTAATTGCACATACAAACCCATAGCACTTATGGCAACATGCACAATACCTGTACAAACCCAAGCCCGACAGGGCCCTAGCATGGATGGGGGAGATGGGAAGGAAGCCCCAGTCCTAGCTGAGATCTATTGGCAATTGCTAGGTGCTGGGAGAGGGAGAGTCAGTTTTCCTTATTGATATGACACCTGGTAGGTTGGCCAGACTCCAAGGTATAGATCCATGTCCAAGATCATTTAGGAAACACAGGTTAGATTCAATAGGCCTTCATATTACTTTGCTTCTCTATTTCTGTGATAAAACACTAACCAAAACCAACTTGTGGAGGAAAGGGTTTATTGCATCTTACTCTTTGAGGTGATAGTCCATCACTGAAAAAAGTCAAGGTAGGAACTTAAGCGGGGCAGGAACCCAGAGGCAGGAACTGAAGCATAGACAATGGAGGAGTGATCCTTACTGGCTTACTCCCCTGGCCTGTCCTCAGTTTGCTTTCTTATACAACTCAGGATCATCTACTCAAGGGTGGCTCTTCCCCACAGTTGTATGGGCCCTCCCATATCACTCAAAAATCCAGAAAACTGCCTCACAGACATACCCACAGGCCAATCCAATAAAGCAAATTCCCTGAGTAAGGCTTTCTCTTGCCAAGTGTGTCACATTGACTCCTGAATCTATTCAACATAACCTTAAAAAAAAAAAAGAAAGAATAATGGAGGATATGAAGTTAGGTATGAGGGGAGAGTTAGTAAGGTGGGGGGGTGGCAGGAGGGTCTGAATATGATCAAAATACATTTTAGGAAATCCTCAGGTCAAAAAAAATATTTTTAAAGTATTATATGATAATTAATACAGCTCAGAATGCTGAGCTTATTCTATTCATAAAAAGTAATTCTGAATAAAAAAACCCACTTGGAGACAGAAAGAAATCCCATTGATTGAGCTGGAGAAGGAAGTCCGGAGGCAAGTCTGCCTGTAATTATTCATTGTGTAGGATTACCATGATGCCCAAGTATCACATTACTAGAAGAATATTCATATTCAATTGTACACAACTATAAGAGGATAAGAACAAAAATCCACATCTTATTTAAATGTGCCACATGTTAACACTGTGGAGAAGTAGTGGCCCTCGTATATTTTATGTTTTAGATACAGAATGCGGGTAATGTTTTGGATTAGGGCCTAAATATTCTCTAACTTCAATCATTCCTGTCAGTTTATAAGGATAAACTTTACTCTGTGGCCTCAATTTTGGCAAGAATGGTTTAAGTCAAAGACAATATGTTTTCTCTATGTGACTTAGCAACTTGTTAGTTGTATATGGGCACAATGCATTTTAAATTTTTGTGAATTTTGAAGGTTTTTTAAAATTTTCCATAGAAAAAAAATTCTGTGTACAACTATGTCAATGTTAAAGGACGTTTATATAGCTTGATTTAAAGAATAACATAGTGAGAGCCCAGCCACTGTTCATCAGGGGCGGTTCAGCCACCCCATGTGGCCAGGATATCCAGGCAGGGAACACATGCTCCCCCTTAAGCCCTCTTCCATTCAGATAGCCCCAAAGCTCCCTATCAAGAGAGCTGCTTCCTCCAGCACCCTCTCCCTCCTTTTAGGACTTCCAGAGCCCAGCTGGTTGCCTACCAGGAACACTCCACATGCTCATGTGGCCTTGAGACCCAGGACTAGTTCACACTTTCAGGCAAAAATTTCTCTAAGCACCTTGCCCAAGTGGCCTCAGACATCAGACATTAGCTGACACACAGAAAGACACTTGGGTTAGAGCCCTCAAAACCAGAACCACAGATGAAAATGACATCTTAACCATACTACAGTTAGTCCACCCCTGAACACTGTAAACACCACCTCTAAAAGAATAAAGGTGATTTCAGCATAAAAGAAAGAAAAACTCAAGCAACAAGCTAACTTCAGATGTGAAAATCTCAGCCAGAAAGAAAAACAACACGAAAATAATCTAGATGCCTCCTCCAAAAATGACAAATATCATAGTAATGGCCCCTAATGAAAGCAACTTGGAAGAACTTCCAGACAATTCAAAAGAATTATTATAACTATGTTCAAACAACTCAAAGAAGACATGAATATACTCCGAAAGAACAGCAGCAACAACAAAAAACAAATGAATAAGAAAGTCAATCAGAAAATAGAATTCAACAAACAGAATTGCTGAAGAAAAGTCTAACTCAAATGAGGTTAGAAATGAAAATCTCAATAAGCCAAACACCAAACTCAGTGTAAAATCTCACACTAGTAGAATAGATCATGTGGAAAATAGAATATCCAGGCTGGAAGATGAGGTAGAGTAACTGGATCATGCTGTAAATATCAATGCTAAATTTAGAAAATATTTGAATGGAGGCTGGCAGAGAGCTCTGTGACATCATGAAATGATCTAATGTTCAAATCACAGGCAAAGAAGAAGAACATTGTCCTAGTCTGTTTCTCCATTGCTGTAACAAAACACTCTGACTAATATCAACTTGGGGAGGAAAGGTTTTATTTAGCTTATATATCCTGGGTCACAGTTAATCCAGGAGACCAAGGTAGGAACTCAGGGTAGGAACCTGGAGGCAGGAGCTGGAGCACAGGCCATGGAGGAATACTGCTTACTGGCTTGTTCTCCTGGCCCCTGCTCAGCCTGCTTTCCTTTGCAACACAGGCCCACCTGCCCAGGGGCGGCACCTCCCACAGTGGGCTGGGCCCTCCCACATCACTCATCAAGAAGATGCCCCTCAGACATCACCACAGGCCAGTCCAATAGAGGAAATTCCCCAATTGAGGCTCCCTCAACCCAGGTGTGTCAAGTTGACACTAAAGCTATCCAGCACAAATATCATACCAAAGGCATTGAATGTATTTTCAACAAAATCATAGAAGAAAATTTCCCAAACCTAGTGAAAGAGATGCCCATCCAAGTACCAGAAGCCTACAGAACACCAAATAAACAGTACTAGAAAACAAACACTCCACAATATGTTATAGTTACAACAGTAAAAACACAGAGAAAAAAAAAAGGCATTGAAAGTTGTAAGAAAGGCCAGTTCACTAATAAACGTAGACTCATAAGAATAATACCTCATTGCTGACAGAAACTTTTAAAGCTAGAGGGCCTGGAAAGATATATTTAGAATTATGAAAGACCACAAATGTTGATCCAGACTATTATGCTCAGCATAACTCTCTATTAAATTCAAAGGAGAATTAAAAACTTCCCAAGATAAAAATAGATTAAAGGAATTTATCACTACTAAATTAAACCTACAACCAATACTGAATTATATACTTCAATATGGAGAGATTAAATACATCTGAGAGATCAGAGGAGTATATAAATAATACCAAGACAGTTAAAAGAGATCTAAGAACATACCACAGAATCATCAAAATGACAGGAATTAACATAAATTCATCAATAGTAACTGTGACTATTAACAGATTCAATTCCACAATAAAAAGTACAGACTTAGCAGACTGGATTGGAAAAGAGGATCTACCCTTTAGCTGCTTCCAACAAACACACCTCACCATTGAGGATAGATACCACATTAGTGTAAAAGGGATAGAAAAATTATTCTAAGAAAATGGAACCAAGAAACAAGCAGTCATAGCTATTCTAATATACAATAAGATGGGCTTAAAGCCAAACCTAGTCAGAAGAGATAAGGAATATCACTTCATATTCATTAAAGGAACAATATGCCAAAAGAATATTACAAATCTAAACTTATACACACAAAACAAAGGTGCATCCAATGCCATAAAACAAATGCTACTGGAATTGAAACCCTAACACAGTGCTAGTAGATGACTTCCGCACCCTACTCTCACAAATAGGTAGATCATCCTGACAAAATCTATACAGAGAAACATTGGCATTAAATTACATCATAAATCAAATGAACCACACAGACATCTACAGAGCATTCCTCCCAAACGCTTAAGAATACATATTATTCTGGGCAGTCCACAGTACTGTCTCCAAAATAGACTGCATATTAAAACACAAAGCACATATCAACAAATACAGGAACACTGAAACAACATCCTGTATTCTATCTTATCACAATGGAATAAAACAAGATATCAACAACAATAAAAACTACCAAAAGTACACAAATTCATGGAGACAAAACAACACACTACTGAAGGATAAGTGGGTCAGTGAAGAAATCAAGGCAGAAATAAACATATTCCTAGAACTGAAAGAAAATGAAAACAATTTACCAAAATCACTGGAACACAATGAAGGCAGTTCTAAGAGGTATATTTATAGACCTAAGGGCCTATATCAAAAAATTTGAGAGAGCTCAAATTAATACTTTAATAATGTACTTGAAGGTCTTTGAAAAACAAATACAAATCAAACCCCCAAAAACAAGATGGAAAGAGATCATTAAAATCAGGGCTGAAGTTAATGAACTAGAAACAACAAAATAATACAAATAATCAATGAAACAAAGAACTAGATCTATGAAAAGATATGAAAATTGATAATGTCTTTGCCAAATTAACCAAAAGAAAGAAAAAGAACCAAATTAATAAAGTTTTCAATGAAAAGGAAAACATTACAATAGATACCAATGAAATTCAGGCAATCATAAGAGCATAATTTTAAAAACTATATTCCTTTTTCATTATTTCTTAGAGTATTTCATGCACTGCAAATTGACCATATTCACTCCTCACTTCTCCCCCTAGCTCTCAGATTCACCCCAACTCCCTGCCACCCCGACTTTATACTGCCATTTAAAAAATCAAGTTCAGGGACCATCTGCAGTCCCTCCCACGACTTCAGGGCTGCTTTCTCTGTTGCCTAGTAGAGGTCTGGATGTCCCTGCCCCATTATCTTTCCTTGTACACCGACCTTTTGAGACTGCCTGAGAGTGTCTGACTCAGTCTTTGGGCGGTAAGCTACCCAAATCCCACCACACCCATCCTCCTGCTTTGGGAAAATTTTCACTCCCTCCCAGTGCTCCAGGGCTTAGGCTTCCCTAATGACTAGTAGGGACCAGCACATCCATCTCCCATCTCTTCTCCTTGGACAATGGAACCAACCCTCCAAAGGTTACAGAAGTGTGTCAAACTAGCCAGGGCTGCTTCACCATCCCAGAGAGCTCCCGAGTCACCCGACTGGATCCATCTGTCTTCTCCAATATAAACTCAAAAGAGAGAACCTGAAGCCTGGACCAACTAACTTCATACCAATCAGAAAAAAAAACAAGCTATATCAATAATACAAACAGAGTCAAATTTCAACTCAACAAAGACAAGCTTGAGTTTCATACCAGAATCACAAGTAACAAAAGAAATCCACATGTCAAAACCACAGTGAAAATATAAGATGTTACCTTGCTTCCAAAACCAGATAAAAAAATACCAAAAAATATACAGATCAATCTTCCTGATGATCATAGATGAAATATTCTAAATAAAGTACTGGAAAACTGAATTCAAGATCTTAACAAAGAAACTATTCACCATGACCAAGCCAGTTTCATTCCAGAGATGCAGGGGTGGTTCAACATATGTACATCAACCAATGTTGACCATCATATAAAATAAGCTCAAAGACAGAAATCCCATGATCATCTCCTTTTAAGCAGAAAAGGCCTTCAATAAAATGAGCATCCACTCCTGGTAAAAGTCATGGAGAAGTTACAAGTGGAAAGAGCATGCCTCAAAATAATAGTTTATATATGACAGACCTATATGTAACTTCATTCAAAATGGAGAAAATCTCCTGTATTAGAATTTTACTAAGATCAGGAACAAGACAAACATGTTAGTTACTTTTCTGTTGCCATAATAAACACCATGATCAAAATGAAGCTTGAAGAGAAAAAGGGTTCTCTTATATTACCAAGTTCAGCTACACGCTTGATATGTAGCCTTGGCCCTCTCTAGAGCACAGCTTCTGTGTGCTGACCATGAGGAAATATTTCCCAAAAGATTTCACCTCAGTGATGCTGGTCTCTTCTTAATCACAACGGATTTTTCAGCCCCAACTTACCAGAAACCATAGATTTTCAATTAAAAATACCATAAGAACATCACTAATGTAGTCTTTGAGAAATTCTCAAACTTGCTTCTGAAATTTCATAAGCCAGGCCTCCATTGTCTATATTTCTTTCATGGCTCTTCTCTCCCAAGCACCTAGAGAACAGCTCATTAAGTTCTAAACATTCAACAGCTTTTCCAGTTGAAAATTACATACATTTTTAAAATAAAAAATTTTAAGGTCCTTGACAGTAATACTCTACTCCTGACACAAATTTCTGTCCTAGTTTGTTTTCTGTTGCTGTGAGAAAATGCTGACCCAAACCAACTTGGAGAGAAAAGCGTTTTTTATCTTACACTTCCAAGGCACATCTTTGAAGGAAGTCAGGCATGAACACAGGACAGGAATCTGGAGGTAGGAACTGAATCAAAGACCATGAAAGAAGCTGCATACTGGCTTGCTCCTCTGACCTGTGCTCAGCCTGCTTTTTTATATAATCCAGGATGACCTCTCAGGGGTGGCACTGCCCACAGTGGGCTAGGCCCTCCCACATCACTCAACAGTCAAGAAAATGCCTTACAGACATGACTACAGGCCAATCCAATAGCGAAAATAGGTGTCTAGAATATACAAAGAACTCAAAAAAAATATCAAGAAAACAATCCAATTTTAAAAATAGGATAGGAAACGGAACAGAAAGTTCTCAAAATTAGAAATACAAATGGCTAATAAACACTTTAAAATGTGCTCGACATTCTTATCTATCTGGGGAAATGCAAATTAAAACTACTTTAAGATATATGGTCTATAGGAGGCCAGTGCTATATCTCATGCCTGTAGCTGAACTTAGTAATGTGTACTGGTTTTGAAGGCACATAGAGATCGTGGAGAAGAGTTGAAGTCTGTCACTATTTGGCAGGATTGGAGACCCTGTAAAGAAGCCAGGAGGCCATGGTGAAGGTGAGGCCTCAATTCCAGTGGAGACCCCAGCATATTGGAGATGCCAGGATCATGGGATGACCACCAAGAACCGCGGCTGGTGTGGAGCAGAACCACTTTGCACCTACAAGACAAGCTACATGCTCTGTGGATGACAGATTTAGACGTGGAGCTTTCTAAGCTTTCTGAAATACTGATCATGAGGTGAATCCCAGTTGCTAGAAATTGAACAACATTGCTGGACTTAGTTTTACTTAAGTGTGTCTATAATTCCCTTTGGAAATAAGAAAGTATGTAACTTTTATATTATAGAAGGCCATAGCAGACTTTGGATTATTTTAAAGAGTCATTAAACTTTTTTAAGTGATAAGACTGTGGGACTTTTAAAGTTCTATTGTATTTTCTATTGTGATATTAATGTGGATCTTGGGAATGGTGAAAGAAAGGAAAAGTTATGATTTAAAGTGATATGTTAGTATGTCCAGATTGACAAAAGGAGCTGGATATGCTGGCACATACCTTTAATCCCAGCTTTCAGGAGGCAGAGGCCTGCAGGTCTCTGTGAAATAGAGCCCAGCCTGGTCTCTATAGCGAATTTCAGGTCAGCTGTGGCTACAGGGAGACCCTGACTCAAAAGGAAAACAATAAAAAATGATTGACAGAGGGTGGAATGTCATAGTTGACTTCTTTTATCAATTTGACACCTGTGGGAAGAAGGACCCTCAACTGGGGAATTTCATCTATTGAACTGGCCTGGGTGTGTTCGTGAGGCATTTCCTTGATTGCTGAGTAATGTGGGAGGGCTCAGCCCATCGGGGTGCCACCTTTGGGTATGTGGTCCTCGGTTGTTTAATAGGCAGATAGGGCACAAGCAAGAGGAGCAAACCCGTAGGAATGGCCATCAGGAGGAATACAAATGATAACAAGTGTTACCTTGGATGTGGGGCACAGAGAACTCTTACAAAGTACTGGGAATGGAGAATAGCAGCCACTTTAGAATTCCATCTGGTGGGTTTTTAAAAACTAGACATAGAATTACCATATGACACAACTATAACCACTTGGCATAGTCCCAAAGGATTTTATAACATGACCAGATTCCATTTAATTCTAGTTGACTTTTACTCACCCTGTTTCTGCCCAGCCACTCCCCTTGCTCTCACAAACTACAGCCAAGTAGAAGGGTCTCAGGGAAACTGCTCCTGCACTTTCATGGAATATATTGTTTTTACAATAATGGGAAACTTGTTTTTTTCCAAACCGAAACTTAAAAACTTTGGTTAACTGTAAACCGCTTTGTTAACTGACCTGCCCCTGGTCTGGTGTAAGTATGGTGATCTGATGTAATTTTGGTTATTGGCTTTGCCCCTGGTATGATATAATTGTGGTTTTAAGGTTTATAAACCCTGCTTTGCTTCTCCTCTGGGTCAAGAGTTCTTTGGAACATTAGCCCCCTCTTGACAACCGGCTAATTATTAAAGGGACTCTTAATTCAACCATCACTGTATTGCATTCCTCAATGCCTCCTTCTCACCACTACATTTTATGTCTTACCACTGAGATGCTTGCACAATCATGCTTAGTGCTGCTCTATTCACAATAGCTAAGAAATGGAATTGACCAAGATGTCCACGAACTGATGAATGGATAATAAAAATGTGAAACATATTTATGATGGACTATTACTCAGCTGGAAAGAAAGCCACAAAATTTTCAGCTAAATGGATGGAACTGGGGGAAAAATTATACTGTATCTAGTAATTCAGGCTCAGAAAGGCAAACATAACGTGTTGTTTCTCATATGTGCATCTTAGATTCAAAACTTTTGTTTTATTTATTTAACCTCAAGTATATGTGGAAGCCAGGAAGTCAGAAATCAAAAATAGACACATCTAGGGTGACACATCTAGAGTTGAGGGGATTATATAATATATGTGAAATAGAAAGCGGGGGAATGTTGAGTTTAAAGTAAGTAGTGGAGTGATGATGGGGAAATTAAGTGACATGAAGTCACATGGGAACGCATCATTTTGCAACACAAGTAAACAGTACAATAAGAAGGGATAGTAGAAGATATGAAAGAACGGAAGATGAGGAATACTGGGAGGTATAAGCTTAAGCATGGAAAGGGGCAGGGGATTACGAAAAGGAGGGATAGGAGGTAGGTTAACCGAAACTAGTAAAATATAAAGATTCATTATGAAACCCCACCAGTTTGTAAGTTAATTAAAATTATATAAGAAAAGGAGTTTGAGCAGAGATACATGGGTGATCAATGCTCCAAAAGGACATAGGTTATTGGTCAGAGGCCCCAGAGACCCATATGAACACAAACTATTGACCTCACTCTTGATTGCCCATCATAACTATACAATAAGACCCTGTTACTGAATACACCACTCACTTTGGATGCAAGACCTAGAGAAAGCAACCTCAACTGACAAGTAAACTCTGTCCCTGTTGCCTAGTTATCATAGTGCTGGAAAGTGATATCCATGTTGGTCATGGTGAAAAGACATCAGTGATCTTACCCAAGAGTGGACCTGCATGCTGTTATACTGATCTGACAGCAAGATATGCCCAGTAGTTCAATAACAAGATTATTTGCGGAGCTAATTAACTACTATTTTGATAGGATTTGAGTCCTGCTATGCGGAAGGGAATTCATGCCTGGTACTATAAGCATGATCAAAACCCATGACTATGGAAGTTGTGCTAAATGATCATGTTATCAAACTGCCTTCTAAATAGCTATGCTTTAATTCATACATTTCTGTTGCTCTCAGCCTTAGGCATAAAAGCCTTTTTTTTTTTTTTTGCAGTGAGTAGTGGCTAATACAGAGCGTAATAACTATTCAAAGTGCTATGAATAAATGACAGTGACTATTTAGCCATATATGAGACAGACATCTATATTAACACTTCACACACACAAGGTACCAGGAGTACTGCAAAAGAGTGCCTAGAAAGAATGTGAGAGCCCGAGGATGGGGAGGAGTGCTCTGAAATGCTTTTCTCTGGACATGATATGGCTGTTACCCACATGAACACAAACTATGGTTACCTGTACAACACCTGCATAAGATCAAGCCAGTTAAAAATTCCAGCATGGAAGAGGAAGAAGCCTCTGAGATACCAACCTTAGCTGATGAACTTTTGACAGCTGATGACTGCTACAGGAAAGAGTTACTTATCTAGGAGGGGGACCCCTAGCAGGTTCTCCTTGCACCAGTGGGCAACAGTCATTTGCACATAGGCAGTGCTAATTGGACTGAATGGGTTATAAAAAAGAAGACTTAAAGTAGGAGGAGAGATATACAGGGGAAAGCGGGGGAGGGAGGGAAGGGGAGATAAGATTACAATACCTTGTACACATATTTCCTCACATTTAATCTTTCTAAGTAAGTAGAATTTTATAAAGTTTATAGGTGAGGAAACTAGGGATGATAGAACTGGATACATTATTCAAAGTCACACAATCAGTAATAGATCCACGTAACTTGATAATTGTAATATACAATTCTAACTCTAAAAAAGAATAGTTCTATTCTCCCCACAAGACAGAAACTATTCAAACAATCACAGTCTAGCATCATCACATGATGCAGCATTATTTTTTTCCCCTTGAGTAATTTCATTTAACAAAATATATTAACCAATTAGAATAAATTTGGAGTCATAAAACCTGTTTAGCAAACAAATAAAGAGAAGTAAATATGGCCACAAATTTTCATTTGCGAGCAGTGACCTCCCCGTGATCTTTATTTCTATTCATTAACATATGGTTTAAATTTTGGTTTTCCAGTGAGTTGTAGGCAAAGTACATTCAAATACATGTGAAATAAAACTCTGTGCCTGTACATGGAAGAGGAGCAAGAGTTTTGTCAAAATCCAACAGAAGCAAATCAACTGAAATTTCTCTTTTCATAAATTTCAGCATTTGCATGTATAGATATGCCTAGGACTCAGGCAGGTTTTAAAAAAAGAATATTTTCTTCCTGTTATTTTTCATAACTTTCTTGTTTTAGTGAAAAGAAAAAATGAATTATACAATATATTAAATAACAAAATTGCCTTAGACATTAGAAAGTTTTATCATACTTATTACAAATAAATTTAATAATTCATATAACATCAAAAATGAAGTGGCAAATTGGATTTTATCAAAGCAAAGAAATAATTCAATGTTTATTTTGAGATGTGTGACAGTCTTATACAACTTTAAAAATGTGTAAAAAAGTTCCCAAAACTTGCCCATTATTATGGGAAAACATTACTAACCAGGTCACAGGACATCTTTACATTTCACTAATTAAAAAAAAAAATTTTTAATAGGGTCTCCCTAGTCCCAGCCTACCTGAAAGTCACTAGGTGGAATAGGATGACCTCAATCCCACAGAGACCCACCTGCTTTTTGCCCCCAGGGCCTGGGATTAAAGGTGTGTGCCAGCATGCCCACAATCAGTTCACTAATTTTTTAAACATAGTATCTCGATTTAGCCAGTCTGGCCTCAAATCCACTATGTAATCAAGGATGATCTTGAACTCCTGATCTTCCTGCCTTGACCTCCAAGGTGTTCTGATTACAAGCACTTAGCAACATGCCTGGTTCACATTTTTAAAATTATAAGTTATTTGTGCTATAGGGCAAAAATTTCATCATGACACTTAACCAGCAGAAAATATATTAATTTTTAAAATATTTTCTTCACTCTCAAAAGCAATGAAAACCATATATTCGAACTAATGATTGATAGAAACCATAAATTATATAGATATGAGATAATTAACTTAAACAAAGAAAAAGCTACATATAGGGTCACTGCTTTGGGTTTCCATCCATGGTTGGTTGGCTCTGTTGTTTTGGGGCCAGAATAGGTCAGTATATCATGAAGGAAACATATGATAGTGAAAGTCAATTCATTTCATAGTCAAGAATGAAAGAAAACTAGGAGGCAACCAACATCCCTCCAAGGTTTGTCCTCAGTGACCTAAAACCTCCCAGTAGCTCTCATATCCTAAGGCTCCATCATCTCCCAATAACATCAGAGGCTGATGACCCAGTCATTAACACATTTTCCTCCAGGGTCATTCACATTTGAACATTAGCAGAGAAATGATATAAATCAAGTTTTCAGGAAGATCCACTTCAGTAACAGTGGTGTATGGTACTCGGGCCCTACTGGAGAAAAACAGCAAAAGGCAACAACAACAAGTATATAACGTCTTTTTTTTATTTATTTTGGTTTTTTGGTCTTTTTGAGACAGGGTCTCCCTGTAGCCCCAGCTGCTCTGGAACTCACTATGTAGGCCTTGAACTCACAGGGATCCGCCTGCCTCTGCCTCCCAAGTGCCGGGATTAAAGGCACGCACCACCACACCTGCCAATAACGTCTATTTTTTAATGAACACTGTGAAATACAAAAACAGATGTTCTAGAAAAGCTAACAAATCTCAGAACAGTGAAAGTCTGTGCACTTGAGTCACAATCTGTCCCCTTCCTCCTCCCTCAGCTCAGGCAAACATAAGCCTCATTCAAGGCAAGCATGGCCAAGACTGTGAGGTTTATTCTCTCTTCTTCTCCTACTGAAGGGCTATGCTTGACTAAGTGTGGACAAGCCACCACAACTTCTCATCTGTCTACTTCCTGCAACTCCAGGCTGCAGGCCAAGCAAATGTGGCCATGAAGTTATAGAATCTTTCTTCCACTCATGTCCCACATGTAGACTAGGTTCTACCTCAGCCATGACAGAGAATACTAGGACCAAGATTACACTTGACAGAGGCTCCACATCAGGAGAGGCAAGCCAAGGCCAGTGTTATAACATCTACTTAGAACCCTGCTTTTAATCAGAGCGCTACCTTGAGAAGAGTGTTTCGCTACCTTCATCGGTAGATCCACAGTAAACTGATTCAGAGAGTTGGCCGAAAAAGCCTGACATCCAGAAGGATGAAATGCTTCCTCAAAGAACTGGCATTATTGAACACAGAACAGGGAGAGTCAAGCTTGAGAGTGCTCTTAAAAATAAATGGCATTTTGGAGGTAAGACATTCAATTTGCTCCATTAGCCAAAAACTAAACCATAGATCAACTAGTTTACTGGAGAGAACCACAAAGAGACACAGTTAAGATCTTTCCTAGGATGTCAGGGATAAAAATCAAACAAGTCTTCTGAAACTAATCCTGCAAAAGGGGCCAAATTTAATTAATGCAGATTCTGTTACAATTTATTTGCTGAAGTATTGTTGAAAGAGAGAAAAAGAAACCAATTAGCTGGAAATAACTAAAAATGATACAGAGACAGCATGATAGGTTAGGAGAAGGAAACAAGAGGTTTACTAAAGTTACTATTGTTCAAGAGTGATTCTGCGCATGCCCAAGGATGAGTGGAGAACATCAGCAACTTCACAGTGGAGGGTAAAAAAAGCACTGAAAGACTTTAGCCAAGTAACTACACAAATGAGTAAAGAATAGCAACAGGAAACATAAGAGGGGGAGATGCGAATCAGTATAGAGTTGCTCCAGTTTATTGCCCCAAAAGATCAGTTTTCAGCAAAAATTAGGAAACATACAAAGAAACAGTACACTATGACCATACATAACAATGAAAAACACAATTACTCATGAAAGCAGTATGATGTTGAATTCAACAAAGACTTCAAACAAGATAATAAAAAGAAAATAAAATTAAACAGTATCAGTGAGATGGCTCAGTAGGTAAATGCACTTGCTGCCAAGCCTGTATATCAACACATGCTCAAGGAGAATACCAGAAATAGAGGAGAAAATGGAATAAAGTAGAAAGTATATTCAAGAAAATAATGGCAGAAAATGACTTCTGTTAGATGAGAAACTATTCGAGAAGTTCATTAAATCTGAGAGGTGCATTGAGGTCCATATGAGGTGCATCATAATAAAATGCTGCATGCCAAACACAAGGAAAAAGGATTGAAAGCAGTGAGAAAAATGAAGTTTGTATTTAGAAAGACTCTCCTGTAAAACTGAAGGCTACATCCTCATCAGAAATAATGAAGGCAGGGCTGGAGACATGGCTCAGCATTTAAGAGCACTGGCTGCTCTTACAGAGAACCTAGGTTTTATTCCCAGTATCCACAGAGCAGCACCTCCAGTTCCAAAGGAATTTGTATTAGTTACTTTTCTGTTCCTGAGACAGAAACACTGACCAAAACAACTTATAAAAGAAAGAGTTTATATGAGCTATGGTTCCAGGGGAATTACAGTCTGTCTTGGAGACATGGTGGCAGAGGTGGCTGGAGGAGGAGAGGAAGGTAAGCTCTCACATCTTCAAGCAGGCACAGGAAGCAAGAGAGAAACTCCAGATCTGGCAAGGTTTAAGAACTCTCTAAGCCTGCCCCCAGTGATGTGTTTCCTCCAGGATAGCCACACCTTCTAAGACCTCCCAAAACAGTGCCACCAACTGGGGACAAAATGTCCAAATACTTGAAGCCTATGGGGGACATTTTCATTCAAACCACCACAGAATTCAACACCCTCTTCTGACCTCTGCAGTCATTTTATGACACAAGTGTACTTAACATACATGCAGCCAATACACTCATACACATAAAATAAAAGTAATAAATAAAATATGTTTTAAATAACAAAGGCAGTGGAATGGCACATTCACAATGCTGACAGAAAACAAAACTGTTAGCCAAGAATCTCATAGCAAGCAAAGCTATCTTTCAAAAATAAAGGCAAAATAAAAGCATTCCCAGCTGGGCATGGTAGTGCAGGATATAATCTCAGCACCTGTAAGGCCGAGACCAACCTGGGCTACATAGAAACTTCTGTGCTACACAAAGAAACTCATCTAATGAAGGATAAAAATAAAAAGTAAAAGTAAAGATATTCCAAAATAAAATAGAAAGCTTGTTTACAGCAGATAGCAGTTACAACAATTACTGAAGGGATTTCACACTGTGGCAAAATGGATTCACTGACAAGTTTAGCCAAGGATCTACACAAATAAAAATGCAGAGCATAACATTAGGAAAAATAGGAGGTAGAGATGGAAATCTTCATGAAGGATACTATGTAAAATATCTATCTTTTAAGAAAAATTATGGCTGGGCATGGTCACGCACACCTTTGATCCCAGCACTCAGGAGGCAGAGGCAGGCAAGTACCAGGCCAGTTGGGGCTACAGGGAGACTCTGCCTAAAAAAGACCAAAAGAAAAATTATGAGACATGCAAAGAAACAGTATAGCATAAGTACACACAGTGGAAGAAAAGACAGTATAAAGGCATATAATTATCTTTAAGGTATAAATGCCTATTTAATTTATTGTCTTAACTAATTTGAAAAGAAAGAAATTGTAGAAAGCAGTGTCACACAATTATGCTACTAAGTTTATAAGACCTATAAAGTAACTACATTTTAATATGAGGGCAAAAGAAAGGTACTTGACAGCAAAGTTTGCTGGCGTAAAACAGATGATAAATGGGAACATACCAATAAGAAAGCATTGTCAGAGTGGAAAAACACTAGCAATCTGAACAATGAAGCCGAACAATTGAAAAGAAGTTAAGAGAACAATTCCATTAGTAATATTATCCAAAGTATTTAACAAATGAATTTAACAAAAGTGTACAACTTAAACTCTCAAAGCTATAAAACATTGGTGAAGCAAAATAAGAATCTAGGTAATAAAATTTAGCTCCATTATTATAGAACACACATTTTCAGAGTATAAATTTTGTGCTTCCTTAATTTAACTGATTCTTTAAGTTAATAAAGAAATTGCCCATTGCAAGACAATTCTCCTCCTGACCTTGGAGCAACTTATTTCTTCCTTCCTCCAATGTAGCTTTTAATAACAACTGCAGAAGGTGCTGGAGATGTAACATTCTGAGAGAAAGAGGAACTTCCCAGCAGCCCAGCTCAGCCCTGGCATCTGTCCTTCCTAAGATGTAACATCTGTTAGCAAGCAGCTGCCTAAACTTTTTCCTACTTTTCTATAAAAAAAGCAGGATATTTTCAAAGCTTTAACAGTGTTCCATGTTGCCGTGAGGCATATAATACAGGCATGCTGTCTTTGAGGACCCACTCACTATGGCACAGATGATATATATGTTCCATCCATGCTGGGCATCTTTCTTGAGCCAGGGGCCAGGGGCAGAACAGGATGAATTCTAGGCCTCTGTGTCCTGTGTCTCCTATCTATAGATACTAAACTCACCATGTCATTGAGTTTTCGTGTGTTCCTACTCACCAGACATAGGTGGCATAACACTGCAGCAAAGGTGCACAGGGTAGAAGTTTTGAAACCCCTCTTCCTGGTAGGTATCAGGAGTCTGATCTGCTAACCTACACACAGCAGGAGTCTGGTTGGGGAATGATTGTGCGTCCTGCCTGCAGAAATAGAAATACATATAATGCTAGAAGTCAGAAGACTTCTAATTGTTAAGATTACCATACTCCTGAAATTGGTCTACAGAATTACTGCAATATCACATAACTTATTTTCATAGACTGTAAATCTGCCTATAATATTCACATGAAAATTCAAGCAACCTGAATAGCTAAAAGCAAATAAGCACAACATGAAACAAAAACTTTTAAGAATAGCAAAGTTAGAAGGCTTACATTTCTCTACTTCAAATTTTACTTCAAATCTGCAGTAAATAAAACAGTAAGAGCTTGACATAAAGATGGACATGTTGAACAATGAACTAGCATTGAGAATCTAGCTATCCAGTTTGATCAGCACCATTTGTTCAAAATGCTCTCTTTTCTTCAATGAGTTTGAAGAACTGAAGTTGTAGCTTAGTCATAGGGTGCCGCACTAGCAAGTCCAGGGGTCTAGATTTAATCTTCAGGTATGCATTGAAAAAAAAATGTTATGGGCAGTTGATGCTTAAATGTTACCAAAATAATTCAATGAAGAAAAACAGTCTTCTCATCAAAGCCCCTGAGAAAATTGAATATCCACACAAAAACATGAACCTGGATTCCTACCACAAATCATTTGCAAAAACTGATGTAAAATATATCAGATACATAGTCAGACATGGTTATACATCCCTATAATATGAGCACTCAGAACGCAGAGGCAGGAGCTTTGCAAGTTCAAGAAGCCAGATTGTGCCATAGAGTAAGAAAAAGAGTTCATAGAGCAATGGCTGGCTCAACAGTTAAGAGGACATGAATGCAGTTCTTGCAAAGGACCCAAGTTTGGTTCCCAGCACCCACACCAGGCAGCTCACAACCACATGCAACTGCAGTTCCAGGGGATCCAACACCTCCTTCTAGCCTCCACAGGCATCTACAGTCATGTGCACATATATACACAGACATACCACATGTACATAATTAAAAGAAAATAAATCTTTCTTAAGTTCATAGATTTAGCTGGTGAGGTTTTTTTTTTTTTTTTTTTTTTTTTTTTCTTTTTGGGGGCTCCCTCTTTCACTTCAATATTCCT
>NW_008338118.1:807664-826183 GCF_000622305.1 Nannospalax galili | reverse complement strand
GGTTTTTTTTTTTTTTTTTTTTTTTTTTACATTCTGGAGGCTGCCTCTTCAACTCTAATAGTGCCTTTGGCTATAGAGAAGAGTTTTACTTTCATGAGGTCCTATTTTCCAACAGTAGGCTAAATGCCTGTGCTACCAGAGTCCTATTCAGAAAGTCCTTTCCTGTGCCAGTGAGTTTAAACATACTCCCTACTTTCTCCTCTATCAGATTCAGGGTTAGGTTTTATGTTGTCCTTCATCCATCTGGAGTTGAGTTTGGTGCAGGATGAGAGACAGGGATCTAGTTTCATTCTTCTACATTCAATTATACAGATTGACCAGCACCATTTGTTAGAGATGCTGTATTTTCCCAATGTGAATTATTGTCCTTTTTAGCAAAATTCAGGTGACTGTAGAAGGGTACTAGCAAGAATATCTAAGAAAACTAAAAATCAAGAAAGCAAACCACCCAGTTTAAAACTGGGGCAAGGAGCTAAACAGAGTTCTCAAAGGAAATGCAAATGATGAAGAAATATTATTTTTCATTTTCAACATCTTTAGCCATCAGAGAAATTCAAATTAAAACTACTTTGAGATTTTATCTTAACCAAGCCAGAATGGCTAAGATTGAAAAAAAAAAAATTGATGACAAATATTGGCATGGTTGTTGGAAAACAGGAACACTTAATCACTGCCTGTGAGAGCACAATCTGCTATAGTCTCTATGGAAATAAATGTAGAAGTTTCTCAAAAAGCTATAGCACTCTTGAGCACATACCCAAAGGGCTCTACTACAGAGATACCTGCTCATTCATATTCATCACTGCTGTGGTCACAATAGCCAGAAAATGGAAATAGTCTAAATACCTACCAACGGATGAATAGATAATGGCACATCTATACAATGGAATATTATTCAGCTGTTAAGAAAAGTGACATTATGAAGTTCACAGGTAAAAGAATGCAGCTGGAAACAATCATTCTGAGTGAAATAATCCAGACCCAGAAAGATAAACATCTCATTTTTTTCCTCTCATTTATGGATGTTAGCTTTAAATCTTTAGATATGTGTATTTCATCTGGTATACCCATAGAGGTCAGGAAATTAGTAAGGGGCCATAGGAGCAAGAGTACTCTCAAGGGAAGGAAGATAGAATACTAAGGTATGAAGGAGGAAAGTATAATAATGGAATAGAAAAATAGAGTGGGGAATGGGAGGGCAGGGTAAAAGAAGAAATACTGCTGCATGACACTATTTCGGGGGAGAGGTGAACAAAATGTCTACTCTTCCCAGAGAGGGAACCAACAACAGAGCAAAGTAAGGATTCCCTTCAATGTGCAACTTGGTGAACGAATGAGTTTTATTGGAGTTGTTCACAGGAGTATAGTGAGGCATTACTTGCAGAAGCAGAAATGACTCAGACAGTTCCATCACCAAAGTTCACCCCAGCATGGGTGATAGCTCATGAAAACAGGAAACGTAGAGAGCCATGCACAACCTGTAGGGAGCTCAATGGGTTTGAGAGTACCTTTTCCAGGTAGTTCAGTTGATCTGAGCCTCTTCTAAGTTGCTCAACTGGTCTCTGCCTCTTCTAGGTGCCTTGACTGATCTCTGTGTCTTCCAGGTACCTTACCTGGCCTCTGCCTCTTCCAGGCAGCTCAGCTTGTCTGAAAGGGTTTCTTAGCAGTCCTAACTGCTTGTATGTGCTTGGGGAGAAAAGAGCCTGAAAATCTAGTCTGTTTTCAGGACTTCTAGAAACTGTTGAGTTGTTTACTTCCAGAGCTTAATGAGTTTCCTCACAGGATGGAATGCTTCATGTCTCTTTAGAACATCCTGTCTTAAAAAGCTTCCCTGATGGGTGGAATGTCTCACCTCCCCTTAGAACATACTGTGTCTAAGAATTGTTAACCAGCTTCCCTGAAGGATGGAAGGTTTTCTCTTGGAGGAAATTGACACATAACAATTACCACTGATGGACAACTAACACTAAAGACCTTTTGAAAAAGTCCTATGGAAGCCTACTACCATAGAAATTTCCTGAAATATATACACACACATACTAAAAATAGTTTAAATGGAGTTACCCTATAATGGAACAACAGCGACCCTACTAGACACCACAGGCTAATGAATAATAAAAGCCCAGTGTCAGGAACTTCTTTTGGAGTTGTTGGCTGGTGAGGGCCCATAGACCCTCAAACATCATGGGCTATTGCCAATATTCTTGGTACCTTTGAGAAGTTGATCATAAGACTCTATTGCTGAAGACACTACATACTTGAGTCATAGAACATGGAGAAATCAAGCTGACACAGCTTCAGCCCTACTGGCTAGCTCTCACAGTGCTAGAAGGTGCTACACATGCTGCTGGAGGCAAAAGGTAACTAGCAAGATCACCAGGAAGGCACTGAGGAAAAGAGTCCTGGGTTATGGAGCCTCTTCTCTGTAGGCCAAGGCTCATGGTGAGCAAGACTGCCTAGGATTTGGCTAATTGTTAGTCATGGGGTGGTAGAACCTCCCCAAAATAGCAGTTGGCTAAGTTGCTGATGTTTTCTGTTTGTTGCTTTTTTGAGTGAGTATTGTTCACTTGGCTGGCTGGGTTTTTTAGACAGGGTCTTGTGTATATCCCAGGCTGGCCTGGAAATCATAGTCCTCTTGCCTTAGCCTCACAAAGTAGGAATTATAGGTATGCATAACCTTGTCCTGCCTGGAGTGGAATCCTTAATCACCAGATTCCAGTGAACTAAAAATCCCCGATTCTGCAGGTGAAAAAAGGCTGCTGGAGCACCGTGGCACGAACATAAATGCCATAATGTTTTCCCAGGTCTTCCTGAAAAGAACATGTAGCTGGACGGGAAATTTGTGTGATTTTGCACTGAGTCAAAGCAAACACTCTGACACTTGGAAGGCTTTTGGCACAGATCCCAAGGTGACTTCGATGCCGCCAAAACCAAAATGTCATTTATGGCACATTGTGTGGGGCAATTTGGGAGCTAGGTAATACATGAGATTCTAGACAAAGCTTAACATACAGTAGGTCCGTTGGGTTCACAGTTCTTCTCAATGGTAAGTTCCACCAGATCAAAATGATAGTTGCTAATGATATAAAGGACACCTTGAGTTTTTACCCTTTGGGTAAAGAATCTTTAAAGTGTAAAATCCAAATAATAGCATTTAAAGAGTTACACTCATATATGTGTCCCTAATGAGTAAATTTAAAGAATTATCACATCCCAAGACAATGGTAGAAACTTGTACCAACATTAAAAGCTAAAGAATGCAGAGGAATAAACAAATTTCCACTTAATTCAACAGAATTAAGAAAGAAACCAAAAGGAAACTGGAGAATGAGAATGAGAATGTATCATCCTAAACTCAGCCAAGTAGGAGCTAATTTTGATCATAATTGCTCACACAGATTAATATTCCCTCAGGTACATGGTGTTTCCCTCCTGATATAATAGATGCATTCACTCTATCAAAATTAAGACAAATTTTTGGAATGCTTTGCATGCATATGTAGTAAATAAAAATTTTTATTTATAGTTTAGCCTATCTTTCCTTTGTAATTTCCTCCAAAGATCTGGCCCTCATAAGAATAGCAAAGAATATAAATTGACCTATTACATTAACAACACCATATGGACCAATCAGTGCAATAAGCCATAAGCATAATAAAGGCCTTGTTGGAAAATACATATTCTAAATGATAGAAATCAATCTTATGTAGATTTAGGTGTCTGTCATTTCAGTGAAAACTTTAGGTGGGCCATGGGTCAGAGGTAGGAGGATATACTTTCCAAAATAAAAGACAAAATAGTTTCATCTCACATTCCCTAACTTGAGGAAAATAATCCAAAGCCTGGAATGCTTCTTTGGGCAATGTAGGTATTACATTCCACATTTAAAACTCATGTAGCCCATACACTGATGTCAGAAGGAGCTACTAGCTTTGAGTGACACCTATAGCAGGAAAGTCCTCTGCAGAAGGTTGGAGGACTGCCAAGGGAGGATGCTATCCTGTAGACCCTACAGTGCTAGAAGCATCAGCAGCAGAAAAAGACACAGTGTGGATTTTATGGCAAGCCCCAGTGAGAGAATCAAAAAACAAACTCCCAAAGTTTTGGAGTAAGGCCATGACATCTGGAGAAGAGGGTTACACACTATTAGGAAAACAACCTCTGGCACGCTACTGGGCTCTGGTAATGATGGAATTCTAGAACATATGGACACCAAGTGACCACACATCTGGGACTGACCTATTGGGCCTATTAAGGCATAAAGTCAGGCAATCCTAGCATAACCCATCTTAATATGAAACTGATATACCCAGGAACCAGCAAAAGCAGATCACGAGGGAACATGTAAGCTGAAGGAGCAGCTAAATGCAGAGACTCATACCATCCATCAGAGTTGCACAGTACTTCCATCGCAGGGCACAATGGGTAAATGGGGGATTTGGGTTCATGCCTGTAATCTTAGCACTCAGGAGGTTGAGGCAGGATGAGTGCCATGAATTTGGTGCCAACAAGGGCTACATAACAAGTTTCAGGTTAGCCTGAGCTTACAACATGAGACACCCCATTGCAAACAATCAAGGGGTAGGGATGAATCTTTCAAAGTCTATGCATGTGCCCAATAACTATGATGCCCATCTACAAAGGATGATGTAACTCTTAACACCTCTATAGTCCAAATTTCCAGTACAGAGACCAATGAACACATTTGGTTGATCAGTATTTCATGAGTAGTTATACCAGCCTCTTAGTACGGATTAGCGTCATTTGGTCCCTTCTGTCCTTAAAAAAAAATGTTCATTCTTATAGAATAATGTCCTATAATCAATATATATTTCCTCTTCCTGCCACACTATACCATTCAACATAGCACTGACTCCTCATGTGCATTTATTCCCTGGATCCCTAACAATGAAAAAAATTAAAGGACAGAAGAATGCAGGGAGAAGAGGAAACGTTACACCCCGTAAAATCTACTTTACAAACAATAATAGAGTCAGCTCAATGCAACAGAAAGCTAGCACAGTAACAAAAAGATGTACCCTCAGGACGTTGATGCATTTGATGTCAAAGATACAACAGAGACTAAAAGGACTCCCAAATTACAATGAATAACCTTAACAGGACTGGGGTTTTCTCTTTATATTCAAGAACATTAAACGATTTAAATAAAAAAACTGTCAAAAACCATATAGCCATATAATTCATGCAAAGAGCTAATTTTAAAGGAATTTGCCAGAAATAAATTCATAGTTTTAAGTAATTAGGTCATCCTATTGTGCTGGTTCTTTATGACTTTAAGAATGAATGTAGTGAAATCCTAGTATAAAAATGGAAGAATGTTTTAAGTGTATGTTTAGAATAATTTTGATATCTAACTGCTAATCTCAACACCATGTTTTGAAAATATCTAAGCATAATTTATTGTAACTTGGGAAGAAATATTATAAATACATCTGTGAACTATCATAGTTTTATCACAAAATAAATTCCTATAATCTTCTGTGTCTCAAAAATAGGACACAGTTAACCTGGGGATTATAAAATCCTCTGGACAGGCAGAGTTCATTCAGTAAGTTTCTGACAGAAACTAATGCACAGTAGGCTATAAAGAGAACACTGTGATGGTGAGACCATCTGGAAAGCAGTTGCAGTTCAGTTAGAATTTTTGATGCTGTAAATAAGGAAAGTTATAAATGTAAGCAGTGTATAATGAACCCAATTTAGTGTTCTCAAGGAACAGACTTTATAGTCTCATTACAATACTGAAAATAAGCAATAAACATATTAATGAAGTACTAAATATTTACTTTTTACATATCACACTTTTAAAACTATTTTACATTTTAATAAAAATATGAATCATGTAATTTGAAATTGAAATGTATTCAACTTTTAAAAGTTATTGTAAGACGTGTATATACGTGTATGCAACCATTTAATCGAAACCTGTGTTAGTATCCTCTCACCGTGACAAACTATCTGACACAAACAACTTGAAGGGAGAAGGATTTGTCTGCACTCAGGTTCCAGTCCATAGTTACCTGGCCCTGTTGCCTTTGGATGAAGCAGGACATCCTAGTGAGAAACATGGGATAGAAGAAACTGCTCATGGTAGCCAGAGAGTAAAAGAAAGAGAGGGAAAAGGGTGCACACTCCAACATTCCCTTCAAGTACTTGCACCCAAGGACTTAACTTCCTTTTATTAAGGGACTATGGACTGGTGATAAAGCCATGACTAATCACAGGAGCCCTTGGGGAACATTTGAAACCCAAATCATTGTGATGTTTGTGATGTGATGTGATGTGATGTGATGTGATGTGATGTGATGTGATGTGATGTGATGTATCCAATGCTCAAACTTTAGATAATTTCAAAGGACTGTGAACCTGAAACTAAAGGGTGTAAAAGGCCTTGTGATGATTAGCTTTAGTGGTCCACTTGACACACCCTAGAATCACCTGAGAAGAGTCAATAAGAGATTGTCTAAAATGGGTTGACATGTGGGGAGGTCTGGGGTAGGGGGATTGTCTTAGTTAAGTGAATTGGTGCAGAAGATCCAGCCCAGGGAAGGCAGGCACCATGCCCTAGGCAGGGGTTGTGAACACAATGAATGGAGAAATTGGTGGAGCAAGCAAGCAAGCAAGCCAACATGTATGCATTCATTTCTCTCTGCTGTTGTCTGTGGATGTGATGGGACTAGTGTTTGAAGTTCCTGCCTTGACTTCCCCACAGTGATGCACGGTAACCTGAGATTATAAACTGAAATAAATCCCTTTCTCCTCTAGGCTGCTTTTTGTCAAAGTATTTTATCACAATAACAGAAATGAAGCCAAAACAGGTCTCAAAGTTGTATCATTGCTTAGCTAATGGCTTAAACTACTTGTAAGGGTTCATGGATCTCTATAGAAATTTTAAGCTTTTACAGATTATTGGTAGATACTGTAATTTTCTGTTAATAGAGCACATGATAAGAAACATAGTAAGGTTAATACTCAAAGGGTTTAGAAACAGACTGGAGTCTGGCCTGGGCTCTGCAATTTACTAAATAAGTGACATTAAGCAATATTCTTAGCTCTATCTACTCCATCTTTGTTTTCTCACATTTGTGCAGAGATTATGATAGTACTACCATAAAATTCTAACGAAGATAACATTTAGCAAACTACCTAGGAAAGCATTAGAAAAATGCTAACTTACTAAGTGTGATGTTAATATCACTGTTATCATTAAGTCACAGCTCACAGTATGCAGAGCACATCATGACACAGAAAGCTGGAAGACAGTTTTGGCTCAGGAGGTGGATGTGCTTCAAAGAAGACATGGGAGAACAAAGAACTCCAAGCACTGAAAGCTTGCACTTACTGCCCTGTAAAACCCCCGGAGACTCTTCCCCTTTTAGAAATTGAGGAATGCATTTCTGTAAGGCGATTGTCTCTGCTCCATTTTTGGAAACCCAGGCTTGAATGCAATAATCTCATCCAACCATTCTACCACAGATTGTGTGTGTGTGTGTGTGTGTGTGTGTGTGTGTGTGTGTGTCTGTATGTCTGTCTGTCTCTCTCTCTCTCTCTGTGTATGTGTATGTGTATGTGTGTATAGTGTGTGTGTTGTGTGAATGTGTGTATAGTGTGTGCGGTATATGTATGTTATGTGGTGTATGTGTACATATATGTTTAGTGTGTGTAGAGCATGTATATGGTGTGTTCTCTCTCTCTGTGGGTCTGTGTATTTGTGTGTGTGTCTCTCTCTCTCTCTGTGTGTGTGTCTGTCTCTCTCTCTGTGGGTCTGTGTATGTCTCTCTCTCTCTCTCTCTCTCTGTGTCTTTCTCTCTCTGTGGGTCTGTGTATGTGTGTGTGTGTGTCTCTCTCTCTCTCTGTGTGTCTGTCTCTCTCTCTGTGGGTCTGTGTATTTGTGTGTGTGTCTCTCTCTCTCTCTCTGTGTCTGTCTCTCTCTGTGGGTCTGTGTATGTCTCTCTCTCTCTCTCTCTCTCTCTCTCTCTCTCTCTCTCTGTGTGTGTGTGTGAAGTCAATAGACTTTGGCAGCATTTTTACTGAAGTAGATCAATACAAAGAAACAAGCGTGGCTTAGCGTAAAGATGCTGCACAATTTCCTGATACATTTCACAAATGCTGAACCCTTGTGGGATTCAACAGCAATAGCACAGGAATTAGAAATTCCAGTATTTGTCTTGAAGACCAAGCTATCAGACCCTATTTGATGGAAAGAGAGAGAATTGGATGACTTTCCAGTGTTAGAATGTACACCCATTTCCAAACAATTAACTGTGTCTTTTGTATTACAGATCAGTAAAGGACAATGGGCTTCTTCGTTAGGTGAGCTATGGGATCTGAGCAGGAAAATAGTACTGAAAAAACAACATTTTGGGCACCTAATTATACAAAAAAAGTTGACAGCACAGCTTAAAAATATATTTCAACATAAATAAACCTTCCTGATTTTGAAGCTGGCATCATGGTTTGGGCTGAATTTCAGTTTTGTTGCCTAAGCGACTATAGAGAAATCTTTGCTGTGATTTAGCTCTCAGATCAGGGTGTTTACATCAGAGGCAGTTAGGTTTAGACAAATGCGTTTAGATTTTGACACAAGAGATGCATTTCTTCCATCCCTGCATGAAGAATACCGAATACAAACAAAAAGCAATGAAGCCAGTATAGCTGTCCAGGCAATTATTGCTGATCCAAAGATAGATCACAGGCTGGAAAATGTTGGAAGATGAACAATTTAGGGTTTCAACTTCTCATCTATTTAATATACTTGGAGCCTACACATCATTCTGGAATGTGCAGAGAAATAAACTATAACAATTCCAGGATTCAATCTCCCTGAATTTGACCAGATAGTCATCCTATTTGTCTTTCTTTCTCTATTAAGTATTTGAGGAAAATAAAGAGCATTATCAATAAGTGGAAATGTTAGGTACACAGATATTTGTTTTAAATTTATCTACAGTAGCTAAAGTTGGGATAAATTCAATGATAAAACTGCAGAACAATCATAATCCAATTAACTGTCTAAAACTGCCAATAATAAATTGAAAATGTTCTGTTGGCCCATCTAATATTAATTACACTGACCCTTAAACCCCCCAAATCTTGAGTGCCTTTCTTTATTCTGAATCAGGATCCTCAGAACAACTCTTTGGAACAGGAACTTTAGCTCCATTTTGTCATATGAGGAAAGCAAATTCAGAAAGGCCTGGTGAAGTTGTACAGTGTGACCAACATCTGGGAAGTGGCGAAGCTGGAGTTCATGACACATCTACCAAGTCTAAACACTGGCCCCCACACAGTTCTTTTCCCTCTTTAGTTAAAAAAAAACTATACATAAGCTATATTACCACAAAATTGGGTAGTTTTATTTATTATTATTCATTGGCAATTTCATGCATTATACTATCAATTGTTGTTTTACCTTGGCTACACTCTTTCATCCTCTCTACTTCTTGCTCTGAAACCCTTCTTCTTCCCTACAAATCACCCTCCTTCTTTTATCTATTCCTTTTGTGAATGATCCACTCCGTTTAATTAGACCTACTCACATGAAGATCAATGGGGATTTATTTACTGCAGCAAGGGCACTTATTGGTGGCTACACTGCTGGAGAGAATGATACTCCCTATCCCAGCAAAGATTAGCTGCCGATAGACCCTCTAGAAGAGGTGGGGCCTAATAGATTGCTCCTCTGTCCCTGATCAAATGTTCACAGTCCAAACTTCAGATAGTCTTTGGTAATGAGTTAATGAGCACAAAGGCTGTGTCATGTCTACAAGATGACTTTGTGCGGCACACCTCCCCTTCCTCTGACTATTATGTTCTTTCTGCCCCTTGGAAGGGGGTGATACCTGTCCCATCTAAGGCCGAGCACTCTACTGTCATTCATTCTCAGCATTTGGGCCAGTTATCTGTCTCTGCATTATGTGCTGTCTGATGCAGTAAGGAGCTTGTCTGACAAAGGCTGAGTCAGCACTAATCTCTGGCTATAAACATGAGTATTTAGAAGGCATTTGACATCGTGAGCATTACAAAACAGTAATAATAGGAACCCAGAACATTTCTAAACTATTCTCTCCCTGAACATTCCCTTTCTCCTATGTTCCTTTTCCTGCTGTCTGAATTGTCACATTTTAATGCTTATTTTCTTCCCCTCAATCAGCAATCATCTGAAATAGCTATACTATCTCTCCTCCTCTGTTTTCCACATTGATAGTTGTTGTTGTGTGTGATTTCAAACTGATGATCCTCTTGCCTCTGCTTCCGAAATGCTGGGATCATTACAGTGATGTGCCATATCCAACCTCAATCATCTTTATCAGCTCTCACTTGGGAAATTGCATTCTCCGTTTTCTTTTCTCATTGACCCCTTCTCTCTACATCTCTAATTCTGAGTCTATTTCACCATCTTCTATTAAACTCCTTCACTGACTTGCTTCCTGAAGTCTCTCCATGTGAAGGCTGGCATCCCTTGTTGGTGGTCTAAGCCCCTCCACATTCTATTTCCAAGCAGTCCAGCACAATTTAGCATTTGCTGCTTTCATTTAGAAAGTATAGAAGAAATATTTAAGGAGGAGAAAGGCATAGTATGTGCCCAAAGGATGAATGGTATTATGTTTACTTTTAATTTTCTCTTTTTTATATTTCAAGTGACATAACATGAACATTTATTTTTATTATTTTAAAGTTGTATTATTTTAGAAAGTTTAGGTACATGAAAAAAATTATTACATTCATGCAGGGAGATTCCAGAATATCTAATTCATTAATTTATTATTTGAACATATAGACCACAGAGCAAATGTGGATACCTATTGTGGTCAGGGGGCAAGTTTCAGAGAAGTAAATAATTTATTCTAGATATAACAGGCTTATAAAAGAAGTGAGAACATTCCCCATGGAACAGATATGGGTTTCAAATACAGACACGGAGAAAAATATAGCCCAATTTGATTATCATATTATATAGGCAATAGAAATAGGTATTAGATAACATAAGAAAGGAAATGTAGGATAAAAAATGTATAGTGATACAAGGCTTTTCTCATGGCTGTGAAAAGCAGGGAATTTTCCCTAATCAATGATAGGTTAAGTACATAGTTACAAAAGTAGAATGAGAAACATTAAGTATAGCTATTAAAATAGCACTATCACTCAGCCTTGTGGCACGGGCTTAAGTGGCACAGCTACTTAGGAGAATCACAAGTTCAAGACTTGTTTGGACTACTGAATAAGTTCAAGATCAGCCTAGACAATTTAGTGAGAGCCTGCCTGAAAATTAAAAGTAAGAGACTGTCAAAATAGCTCAGTCAGTAAGATGCAGGGCTTGCTGTTAAGCACGAGGACCTGAGTTCAATCACCAGCATCTATGTAAAAAGCCAGGTTTGATGGTTTGTAATCCCAGTGCTGGGGAACAGAGGCAGTTGGATATCTAACACTCCTTGGTTAACCGGACTAGCTTAATCAGCTAAATCCCAGCAGGAAATCCTGTCTCAAAAAATATTAGATAGCTCCTTGTAATAACACTTGATGTTGACCTCTGGTGTCCACGTGTATCTGCTCTCCCAAACACAAGCACATACACACATACACACATACATACACATACACACACACACACACACACACACACAAATAAAAAGATAGCTGTAGCTGTAGCTCAGTGGTAGAACACTTGCTGACCATGTGTAAGGTCTTGGATTAAATCATCAGTATGGAAAATAAAATAGTATTGGCACTCAAATGGCACAAATGAAGTAGAGAATCATTTAAATGTAAGTTTTAAATGGAGAATCAAAAAAGAAAAAGGGCCTTTACATTTTGCTAATCAAAATACAGAGCTCTAGCTATTCTCACTGGGGTAAGATGAAATCTCAAGGTAACTTTAATTTGAATTCTTTGCTAGCTAAGGATAATGAACATTTTAAAAATATTTCTCAGCCATTTCTTTTTTGCAAAATTCAGTTTAGGTTCATTATCCAATTTTTAATTGGATTATTTGTTTTCTTGGTATTTAGTTTGAGTTGTTTTTATATTCTACTCTGCCAGATATGTAGTTGGTAAAGATGTTTTCCCATTCTATAGGCTGCCTTTTCACTCAAATGGTGCTGTACTTTGCTGTACAGAAGCTTTTTAGTTCAATGAGATACCACTTCTCAATTTTCAATATTAATGCCTGTGCTACCAGGATCCAATTAAGAAAATCTCTCCCTGCTCCTATAAGCTGAAGTGCATTCTCTACTTTCTTCTCAAATTGGTTTAGTCTTATGTTGATGTCCTTACCCACTTGGAGTTGAGTTTGGGGCAAGATGAGAGATCTTGTGACATTCATCTACCTATACCTATTCATTTTGACCAACACCATTTATTGAAGATGCTGTCTTTTCTCCGATGTGTATTTTTTTTAACTTCTTTGTCAAAAAGCAGGTGGCTATAGCATGGGCTTTTATCTACTCTTCAATTCTATTCCATTGATCTATGTGTCTGATGTTATGCCAGTACATTCTGTTCTTATTACTATAGCTGTGTAGTATAACTTGAAATTAGGAATGATGATACTTTCAGGATATTTGTTTTCATTGTTTGGGATTGTTTTGACTTTCTTAGGTCTTCTGTGGTTACATATGAACTACAGAGACACTTTGCTCATCCATGTTCCCTGTTTGACTCATAGGACATAGAGAAATCAAGCTGGTGTTGACCTGGAAGCCTCATCTCTGCTGACTAGACTTCACAGTGTCTAAAGGTCCTCTGCACACTACCAGGGGAAAAATTATTCAACAATCTTACCCAGTGCAAACCCTAAAAGCTACAATAACAACTTGCCTGGCAAGAGAAGCCCTTTGGTGCAGTAGCAACATGAGTGCTATGGGAGTGACTGTGCTAGATAGCTTTAGTTGTTAACTTGACACACCTGGGTAGAGGGAGCCTCAATTGGCCAATTGCCTCCACTGAAGTGGTCTATGGCTATATATATGGGGCATTTTCTTGATTGTTGAGTGATGTGGGAGGGCCCAGCCCACAGTGGATAGTGTCATCTTTGGGCAGGTATTGAGTAAGTCCTGTATTGAATAAGAAAGCAGGTTGAAAATGGACCAGAGGAGCAAGCCAGTAAGCAGTGATCCTCCACAGCCTATGCTTCAGCTCCTGCCTCCAGGTTCCTGTCCTGAATTCCTACCTTGGGTTCCCTTAGTGATGAACTGTGACCCAGGAGATGTAAGCCAAATAAACCCTTTCCTCCCTAAGTTGGTACTGGTCAAAGTGTTTTGTTATAGCAATTGACGGCAAAGTAGAACAGTAACCAGCCATTTCCTGGCTGTATTTAAGGCCCACTCCCCAAGAAGTAACTTGTGCTCCATACTGTCAACTGGATAAAAACACATGGCTGAATAATAGGTCATAGGCTTTAGGGTAGAGCCTAATACTATTATTCTGTTAAATGGACATAGTAATAAACAGTCTCCTAAGTTATTATCTTCATACCCACAGATTTGTGAATCTCTCAGCCCTCATCAGAGAAACTTCTTTTTGCAGTAGATGGTGATTAATACAGAGATCCACAACTGGGCAAAGTATTGACAATAAGACATTTTGGAGTGCACAGCTGTAAATGGGTATCTATGTCATAGTTCTTCTCCTCAAGGCTTAGGGATCATTTCAGAAGAGGGAGTAGAAAGACTAAGTGTCAAAGGCAGTGACTGACTGTGAAATATTTACTGAACCTGACAGGGCCACTGCACACATGAACTCAAAATCTGTCAAAAAAAAAAAAAAAAAAAGCCAATCTTTCTCCCTCCTCTTCCACAATGGTCTCTGAGCCCTGGGTGGGTGAAGTTTAATATGGGATCTATACTCTACACTCTTATTCTCTACACTTTGACCATTTGTGGTCCTTTGTATTTGTTGCCCTCTGTTGCATGAGGGAGCTTTGTTGAGGAGAGTTGAGAGATGCATTAGTATTCTCTCTACCTCTTGTTCCACTATGTTCCATAAGCCTTAGGTGTAGAGGTTCCATTGTAGATGTGTCATTTAGGTTTGGGCATTTCACAGACAATCTCTATATGTGATCAATTGTAGAATTCTATAATAGCCTCTGTTACAAAGGAAGCTTCTTTGATGAGTGGTGGCTGGCATACTTGTCTGTAAACATAAGGATCTGTATTTAGCACATAGTAAGAAATTACATTTGTCTAAGCATGTGACAGTCTGGGGTTTTTTCCAGGGGAAGAGGTGCATGACCATATTGAAATAGGGTCTTACAGGCTCCCAGGATCTTGTGCATATGAACTTACAGCAATGGTTACAGCATGCACAAGACCCTTGCAAATTCAAGCAGACAAAATCCCAGCATAGACGTGTGGAAATCAGCAGCAGGCCCTAATCTTAGCCGAAGAACTATTGGGGAACCTCCAGCAGATGAACTTGCACTGAGGGACATCTGGGGATACTCAGTTGACTCAATAGGCCTTAACATAAATGGCAGAATGCATGAAATCCAGAGGGGGAGGATATGAGAGGGTGCCTGGGGGAGAGTAGAAAAAGGATTAAGATGTTGTGTATGAAATACACACAATTTCTATAAGAATTAAAATTTCAAGCCAAGGAAAATGCCCCATAGAGGGGGAAATGTTCATGAATTTCCACTAAGAGGACTCTTGGGATTTTAAAAAGAAAGTATATCAAATTGAATGGGAAAAGTGATAGGGAAGCTAGGGGAGAAAACTGGAAGGGAAGGAATAGAGGTCGGACTTAATCAAAACATTATATGCATGTACTGAATCCTCATTAAAAATAGAGAGCTCTGGGAACATTGGAAATAAAGGTGTCTGTCCTCATCACATGCTATAGACGAGACAAAATCTTTGCCATGAGGATCTTAGGTCTTTTTTTATTTTTTAGTTATTTATTTGTAATAAATATATGAAAAAGAATGAGTACATATTCAGCCAAAGGATAAATGTTTAATATTACAAAATATTAAAGGGGACAAACATTACCAGTGAAATCTACCTGATGACTTTATATCCATACTCAGGTACTAAGAATCTGAGTGTAACCAGCTGTGACTAGTAATAATCAGATACATAGAGATTAAATACACATATGCAAACATCTAAGTGTTAGTAGCATTAAAAATGTAGGAAACAGCATATTTTAAAATGAAATGGAGATCTTCTTTAAAGGGTAAAAACTCATTCAATTTTATGTCTTACAGGGTTTTTACTGAGTTCAATATTGTATAACTTTATTAATTCAACAGTGAACCTAAAAATTTAGCCATTTTTGAAAGAGATGTATCCATGCTCTGGAATGTGTTATTGAATATGTTAAAGCTTTAATGAAATGCTTCTTCTAATCATGTGGTTATTAAATTTAAATTTTTTTAATTAAAAAATTCTTCAAAGCATAAAAATTTGCTCCTTATTAATTAGTAGATTTTAAATACATTACCATTGAAATCTACCTGATGACTTTATATCCATGCTCAGTATTGTGTACAATAACTTTTTCTATTTTGAACATTCTGTGTGTGATTCCAAATGGGAGTTCTGCAGCCCAATACAAAGAACATCACCCGGGGTTCTGTGGTGACATGATGAAAACATTTGGCACAGTCAGTCAACCTACAATCTGGCAGATATTTGAGAATACGGGACTGCCAAGAAAAGTTTACCAAGGTCATAAGCCTATTCCACAGTGATACATTGGTCGTGCTCGTGTTGACAGCATCTCACATGATCCCCTCCCAATTGCTGGTGAAGTAAAACAAGACTATGAATGGGATCCAGGGATACCTAATTCTTCTAAGAGACTCAAGAAAGGCTTGGAAGCTGACATCAAGATCTGTTCCCAGTCCTTTGGAAAAACCTTTTCAACTCTCCAGACCAAGCACTCAAGAAGGAATAAACAATCAATGTTCTAAATAAAAGCGTTCTTGTGGGCTTGAAAAGTTGCAATACATTAAATAAGCTCCCTTTTTAGGTTAGCAGTGTTTAATTTGCACTAATATTAATTGAATTTGTGTATATTAAATGACAATATAAAGATGCTAACTCTGTTCCTCATTTACCACATACTATTATGTTCTATCTACACAGTTTAGTGGAAAAAAGGAAAAGCTTTCACACCTCCAAAAGCTATATAAAAGCAATGCAAAAGTACATCAAGTTCTGTGGCTAAAACTCTAATTTATCCAGCCATCAGGAGCTTCATTTAGCACTTCTCTATAATAATTGCCTGTTCTGGGTACTGTATTTCATTCATCCCTCCTCTCCCAAAGCCATTTAGCCCAAGGAATAACCAGACATTTCCTTCCTAAAGTCCTCATGGTTCATGGCTAGTAATTAGAGAACACTAAAAACAAACCCAAAAATGATTTCATAAAGAGCAAACAAATGAATTTCACATTTTACCACTAAACACATTCGTTCTGGGCATCCTAAGTGCAATAAATAAATCCATATATCATTGTCTGCAAAGATTGTTTGATCACTTATTTGTTTGCTGAAGGAAAACAACTTTCCTTTTCTGTAGTATATGCCAATTTCTCACTAATAAAAGCAATTTTAGGTACATGAGAAATAATTAGAGGGTGGGAAAAATTAATAAAAAAAAACATTTGATCTTTCAATCTTGTGGTGTAAGAAATGATGGAAAGGCACAAAATTAGATCAAAGTATGCCAAGCAATTCCTGAAGCGTTGTGCACCCCAAATTAATTTATACTTTAGTGCAGTTACCAAACAGTAGAAACTATTTATGAAAAGAAGATATTTGGGAGTCTTTTTACAACCTCAGAGAAGACTAAATTTTCACTAAATATATTTCAATTGCGTATTTCACAGTATGGAGATACCTTAGCAAAATAAACTGTTTAAAATAACAGCCTACTTTTGCTTTTTTTTTTTTTTTTTTTTTTTTTAATATGGAGTTTTCTTGCAAACCTCAGATGCTTTTTGGAATCTATGCTTTTGTTATTCACAAAAGATGTCTGAAAACTTTAGCAAGAACTCATTCAAAGCAAATTTCTTAAAGGACTGCCTCATTGTTTTATTCTGGAATTGGAAAAGTGAGGCTACTTCAGCCTCTAAGTGATGTTCTAAAGCATTGCTAATGCCACTCTCCAGTCGTTAGCACACATTGAAGAAACCTGTAACTTCCAAGCCTCCATCACATGAGCTTACCTGTTTGCTTGTTTTATTTTCTCAAGTAAATTTTAAGATTTTTTTTTTTTGAGTCAAGATGAGTACAAGTACTGACATAATAAACTCTTGAAAACAAAAGAAGTGTAACACAGACAACAAAGGCTGTGAGGGTCCTCGGGGGTGGAGGATTAATTGGGCAACTTCCTCAAGTATAATTCTCTAATTCTGAAGCCTTCAGAAGAACCTGAAAAACAGCCCAGCATCACAGTATTGTCACAGTTGTTATTTGTAGATTCCACATTTGCAGTGATGTCTTTGTAGCACCAACATTTATATAAAGACAATTGTGTGGACACTTGTGGGTATGTACATATCAGCAGAACATTTGAGATGCTTCACAATCAAATGCCCAGCTGAAGTCAGACAAGGCAATGCTCTGATTTTTCTCTGGTTCTTAAAATGTAAACAAATGTACTTGGTGCTGTCTGTTTAGTGGGTTTGGTTTTTGTTGCTGTGCTTGCTTTGCTTTGTTTTTTGCTTTTTGTAATTTTTGTTTTTGTTGATTTTGTATTTAAAACGCCCCCTAGCATAATCTTGATGCCCTTGCTTGACAAGCTCCCTTAAATGTAAAAAGGATATTATATATTTTGATTAGGAAATGTTTTAAGATTTTATATTTATTTGTTTGTTTGTTTATTTATTGATCTTTTTGAAACAGGGTCACCCTGTGGCACACATCTTTAATCCCAGCACTCAGGAGGCAGAGCCAGGCAGATCTCTGTGAGTTCAAGGCCAGCCTGGTCTACACAGTAAGTTCCAGGCCAGGTGGGGCTACAGGGAGACCCTGTCTCAAATAAATAAATAAATAAATAAATAAATGAGCAGCAAGCACTCTTAGCCATTTAAACATCTCTCCAGCCCCAAATCTGAGTATTCAAAGAACATCCTTTGGATATGAGGGACCATATTGGCTCTGATTTCAATGTTATCAAATCAACAATGTATATTTAATAAGGTGCTATTAAAAATTACACATGAAGCAAGTAGATATTATGATTGGTTGCAGAAAATCTTGTGAACAAAAATTCCTGGCAGGAATTTAACTTTGTAAGTCCCCCTATGAGGCAACGATTCAGCAGTCTTTAGTTCAGTGATCATAATGACGGCACAGAAAGAACGTAATTCATACAAATAATGAGCATCTGCTATGAGTGTGCTTACTACAACAAAAATTAATAGAGAGTCTAAGAATTATCCTCCTATCTGGAATACTCAATCAATTGTTGATGTGCCCTAATAAAAGTAAAATTATTTTTATATTTGTTTTCTTACTGTACAATAAAAACATATCCAAAGTTAAAAAT
>NW_008338118.1:762967-807588 GCF_000622305.1 Nannospalax galili | reverse complement strand
CCAAAGAAAGCCATTTTTATATTACCTATTTCAGCAAAACCTACTATCTCATCTGTATTCTGTATTTTCTTTACAAATCAATTATATTGTTTTCCTAATACACATTTTTACCATGTCAGCATATTTATTATGTCCAAATTCTTATTTCTAACACTACCCATATTTCTGAATTTTTTTCTTATTTGCAATAGACTTTTTATTTTCATAAATAAGCATTTTCTTAAGTTATTTTTCAATTTGAATGCTTTTCTAGATTAATTCTGACATTTTTTCATTCTGTTTTCTATATTAACTTTTGTGTTGTTTTATCTTATTAGTTTCTCATTTTGAAGTTTCATGTCAAAAAAAATTTCCTTACATATATTTAATACCTCAATCTTTTTTTGAAAATATTTTTTGCTGCGCTTTTGTACATTTCATACATTTCTTAATGAAATTTAAACACCCTCCCTCACCTCCCCCATTGGACCTCATGCATTGTACCATACATGTTAAGTCCTATTAGGTCAAGCATTTGTACTCAAGGTGTCTTTCAATGCAAGTTCATCCACTGGAGTCTAGTCAGCCTCTCTAGAGATCTTCAGGAAGGTCTACTCTCCTTCACCCAGTAGGAATCAGTCTCCAACAGTTCCCAATTTAGGATGGGCAGATCACCCATTTCCTTCTCTCCACTCTGGGCCCTTATCTGGGTGAGTCAGTATAGGCTTTGTGCTCAATGCCAACATTGCTGCAAGTTCGATTGAGCAAGCTTCCAGTGGCCTGAAAACCTCTGTTTCTCTATGTTCATAGACCAACCATGCCTCCTACAATCCTTCTGGCCCCTCTTTTGCAATGATTCCTGAGCCATGGATGGGTTTAATATAGGAGTCCTATCCAGGAACACACAATCTGAAATCTCTTATTCTCTAAAACTTAGCAGGTGCATTGCACTCTGTTGTATAAGGAAGCTTTGCTGGTGAGAGGTATTTGCTTCATTCTACAATGTCTATAACGTAATTCTCAATATTCCTTTTTCTCACTTATTGGTCAATGAGAAAAAAAATCTAAGAAGGCCAGTGTATGTGTGTACACAATCTATTTAGTTGCCCATTTTTCTCTTCTCTGCCTACTATTGTGGCAGTCAGATGTTGGTTTTGTTCATTTGTTGATTCTTCTAACCCCCTTCCTCTTACTAAATTTAAACCAATGTGGGGAAGAGGCGGGAGAAGAAAATGGTCTTCTTTAATGTGGTATCATTTTTGTCATTGCTTAGTGCATGTTGTGCCTATAGACAAATTGTAATGCAATTTTATCACGTAATCTGTTTGCAACTGCAGCATCTGTTTATGCATGTTCTTATTACAAAATAAATCTTTTATTGAATTTTTGCGTATCTCATACACAAAATCTTAATTATCTTTATACTTCCTTCCCCATCAGGGCCCTCCCATAGGACCCCCACAGGATTTCAGGCATTCTGTCATTTATGCTAATGCATATCACATCAACTTAGTGTCCCCTGAAATCCTTCAGTGCACATTCATCCACTGGGGTCTAGTCAGCCTATCTAGAATCACTCCCTTAAAGAAGATTAGCTCTCCCTCACCCAGAAGTAATCAGCTACCCAATAGTTCCTCAGCTAAGATTGGGGCTTGTTGCCCATTTCCACAGTTTTAAGCTGGGTTTTTGTCTGCTTGAGTTTGTGTGGAGTTTGTGTATGCCGCCACCATTACTCCAAGTTCATATGCACAAGGTCCTAGGAACCTATAAGACTCTGTATTCATGTGGTCACGCACCTCCTCCCATGGCTCTCACAATCTTTCTGCCCCCTCTTCCACAATGGTCACTGAGCCCTGGGTTGGTGGAGGCTAATATGGGAGTCCTGTCCAAGGGCACATACTCTGCAGACTCTTATTCTCTATACTTTGACCATTTGTGGCACTTTGTTACATGAAGGAGCTTCATTGATGAGAGTTGAGAGATGCATTAGTTCTCTCTACGCCTTGTCCCACTATGTTCTGTAAGCCTTAGGTGTAGTGGTTCCATTGTAGATTTGTCACTTAGGGCTGGGCATTTCACAGACGCTTAACTTTGTGTGTGACCAGTTGTGGAAGTTTGTAAAAGTCTCTGTCTATTACAGAAGCTTCTTTGATGCACAGTGACTTGTATATTTGTCTGTAAATATAATGATCCATATTTTATCATATACTAAGAGATTACATTTGTCTAGAGATAAGAAAGTCTTAGGGTTTTTCTCTAAGATGTGTGACCTCTCCAGCTATGTGTTTACAGCTATGTTTACAGTAACACACGAGTCCCTCTACGCCCATCTAATGGGCTTTAAGTCCAATTAGGTAGTTGTTGATTACCCCCAAGATAAAAGTGTCACTACTGCCCCAATACGGTTTGCTCTGCCAGTCATTGTTGTGGTCATTAGGCCTTAGAGCTGGTACTGGACCATCAATGGATGTTCTCACTTAGCAACTTGCAAACTGTTCTCCAAAACTATGAGAGCTAGCCTTCAGGGAGGTGGCTCCCATGTCAGTTCTAGCTCCATTGCTCCAAATCCTGTGTCTGAAGTATGTCCTGTCTTCAGCAATAGGGTCTTACCTTAAAGCTTCTGGAAGCAATCAAAGACTGTGACAATAGCCTGTGTAATTTGGGAGGTCTCTTGGACTACCGTGGCCAACAACTAGAAGGGAGTTATCTGCCATCAGGCACTGTTTATTGTTATACAGTCTTCAGCTATAGCTATATACATGGACTCGTGTAGAGATATTTTATTTGTAACTTTTCCATATGGTTTTGAAGTAATATATTATAGGGAAGAAAATGGGGGCACTTTAACTGGGAAGGGAGGAGGAAGGATTATACAGGAGAGAGAGAAGAAAGATAAATAATGCCTAGCTGGTTTAAAAAAAAAAAGAAGGAAATGTATTAGTACAAAATAAATCTTTAAGGTACTTGTACCACTGTTTTGGTCTGTGCCATCTCTTCTGAAAAATACCAGAGGCCAAAAAAAAATTTCTTTTTGAAGCTTTTAAGACAATTTTATTAGAATTTTAAGAAAAATCCTCAGGGTAGGGGAGCTGCTAATCTTGCTAGCTGCCTTGAGGAGGAGAATGGTGGGGAGAAGGAAAGCAAGCCATGAAGCCATGAAGATTTAGAGCCTGCATGGAGGTCAGACATGTGGCTGACTGGCAGCCACATGGAGGTCAGACATGTGGCTGACTGGCAGCCACATGGCTGGGAGAAAAAGTAAAGAAATACAAGATGCTATGGCATCCCAAAGCATTAGAGAAAACATGTTTAGAAAAGGAATATGGGGGCTGGAGAGGTGGCTCAGCGGTTAAGAGCACTGACTGCTCTTGCAGAGGACCTGGGTTCAATTCCCAGCACCCACATGGCGATTACGAACCATACTTGACTCCAGTTCCAGGGGAATCCGAAGCCCTCTTCTGACCTCTGTGGCATTGCAAGATACAGGTGCACTCACATACATGCAGGTAGTACACTCATACACATAAAATAAAAATAATAAAATATTTTAAAAATGAAAGAAAGGGTATGAAGAAGAAAAGGAGAGATTATGCTTTTATGAAGAATTCAGAAAACCAGACAGACTTACAGAGAACTATGTGTCTGTCACTGGATCCAGAAGTTCTGCACTGGGACACCGGATTCCAGGAAAGCAAAAGTCACTATATCATTAACACAGCAGGTATTCATCCATCTATTTAGCATAACGTAAGGTGAACGTGCTTTCCTACGAGGGGTCCTATGACCAAACGACTGTCCAGTGAAACTGGAAATGTGCGTCTTCCAACAGATAGACTGGAGATTTTATAGTCTTGACCAGTTAATCTATGGAGCTATTTGCTACTCTAACATCCCCCCCTCAAAGAGGTAACCCTAAAATCTTTTAGAAATTAGATAAGAGCTCCCAAATAGTATTCTCTCAAGATGTTCTCCAAAAGAATTTTTTTTAAATACCAGAAGCTAGGCAGATTATAAACACCAGGAATTTATTTTCACAGGTTTGAAAACAGAAAAATTCAAATCCAAACTACCAGCAGATTCGGTGCCTGGTGAAAAGGCATCCCTGATATCTCCTCTCTGCATCCCATGGTAGATGTGACAAGATAGCTCTTTGATGCCTCTTTAGGAATGCTAACTGCACATTGGATATAAGATTTCAACATGATAATTTGAGGGAAGCAGCTCCCTCATTCTGTCAACATTCTTTCAGATTTGAAGTTGTCTCCCAAGTTGTTAAGAGAAATCAGGTAGGAAGGTAAATATGACAAAGTGTAGGTGAATACAGGAATGATGACAAAAGAGGGAGTCCTCAGACACTGCTTTTTCAATCAGGGACTCAAGTGATTGCAGCGCATGGAAAGACCTTAATTCTTTTCTCCTGTGTGCTGTTTGAATGGCAAACGCCACAGACAACATGGAGACACAATTTGAGCTCTGTTCTAATGCAAGAAAAAACAGAAGCAAGCCCAGAGAATCCCACAGCACTATGATGATATGAAGTGCTCCAAAAAGAATTTTAAAATGATGAGTGCACTTTTAGGATATACAAGCAAGTCTCACAACATCCCCTGTGACCAAAATTGGAACAGACTGAGCAACAAAATAAATAACAATATTAATGAATCATTAAATTCCCCAAACATACATGAGATCATGCAGATATAAGTAAGAAAAAAAAAGAATGGGCAATTATTCTTAGCTGAACTCTAATTAATAAATGCAGATGAGAATGAGAACATTGCCAGTAAATCCTAAATAATCATTGCTGTGGGCAAAACCCTTCAATTAATGGGAGGAACTTTGAGCAGAAAAGGAGTGTTTGCAGAATCTCAAGGCAGCTCCTCCCATATATTTAGTAATTACATAGAAAGAAACTAAGTTTAAGGGCTGGAGAGATGGCTCAGATGTTAAGAGCACTGGCTGCTCTTGCAGAGGATCCGGGTTGGAGTCTAAGCACCCACATGACAGCTAACAACTGTCCTTAACTTCAGTTCCATGGGTTCTGACACTCTCTTCTGATATCTGTGGGCATTGCACTATACAGGTGCACTTACATGCGTGCAGGCAATACACTCATAAAATAAGAATAAATAAAATATTTTTTTTAAATACACTAATGTTAAAGTAGAGACTCTGGAAGACATCACATTAGATTTGCCTAAGATTAACATCACCAGAGGCAAACACTGGCACCAGGTGCCCACTCACCTCACAAGGACACATCATCCCTAGTGATGGATAAGTTCAGCCCAACCTTGAGGAAACCACATAAAAATTCAAATTCACAGAGATTTTATAATACAAATGATCAATTCTCTTCATACACAAGAACAAACTGAGAAACTGGCAAAGAGGAAGAAACCAAGGTGATTAAATACAAGGTGGGGTCGGGGAATAGATCCTGGAGAATCAAAACAGAAATCAATGAAAAAAATGGTGAATGTGAATACATTAGAAACTTTAATTATAATCTTCTGACAAAGTTAACTTTCTTGTTTTGGTAAGATTCCTGGGGTTACCTCATTTCTTTAGTAGGAGGGGAAGCCATTTGAAAGGATAATACAGAAAGAAATTCTGTATTAGTTTTGCAACTTTTATATAAGGATAAAATTATCTTAAAATAAAACTCCCAAAAATTATCTCTGAAATATACTTTCCTTGATGAAAAAATACATAAATTGTCCATACATTTCTCTGATATGTACTTAGTAAAATACTAACGTAGAATCAACATCTATCTACATTTACTTTACCCTCAACATTCCAACAATTCAAAATCCTGAATTTCTTTCAGTTATTATTTACTTAACATTTTTCCATTCTGACATCTACGAATAGAAACTGCCCGTAGGTTAGATTTCATTCAGTATCATACACTAATGCTATTAGGAAGTATCAAAATTTACCTTTATTCTCCTATTCCATCTTGATTTTTGTCATTGTGACTTTATAGTTCAGAGGTAAAACGAATGTCTTAATTGACACAACAAAGGACTATTAGTTGTACATGCTAGAGTATAGGAATATCTTTAAATTTAATTAAGTTTGCTGATTCTATCTTTGAATTTAAATTTTATTAAATTTCAATTTTTAATTTGGAAATAAGAAATTATCAAATTACTTCTCCATAAAACGATAATTTTAAAAGTTCTTCCTTAACTTTGTAATGTTTTCCCCTAAAAGTTTCTGCTGTGGAATTGAGTCTTTGTGTGTCTGCCTCTGCCCTTGTCTCACAAGCTGTAACAGCTTTCAGAGGCAAATAGGATGAAACGCGAGTATACTTTAACCCCTAAATAGCTAAAAATCTAAAAAAGAGCACATAAACATACCACAGTTATAATTTATTAGGGGATTTCCTTTTACTTTAATTATTATTATTATTATTATTATTATTATTATTATTATTATTATTATTTTATGTGTATGAGTATGTATGTAAGTGCACCCATGTCATGTAATGCCCATGGAGATCAGAAAGGGAGTCAGATCCCCTGGAACTGGAGTTACAGACAATGGTTAGCCACCATGTGTCTGCTGGGCATCAAACCCAGGTCTTCTGCAAGAGCAACCAGTGCTCTTAACTACTGAGCCATCTCTCCAGCCCCTTTCCTTTAACTTTTTATACATATTTAGTTTAGATTTCTAGTATTTTGGGGGGGAAACAAATGATTGAATAATTAATGTTACATTTCAAAGTCTTTTTTGAGAATTTCAGACAAGAATCCTGTACTTACATCATTTCCTCTCCTCTCTCCCACATCCAATGTCACATGCCCCCCTCTAAATTTGTGGCTTCTTTAATTAATATTGTTACATACATACACACACATATACATGTGTATATATATAAACCCATACACACACATTCTATCTAGCTCACATATACCTGTGTCTAGGGCTGACTACTTGGAACTGATTCTCCCTCTCTCAGCAGCCATTAATTGCCTATAGCTCTTCATCTAGAGATGAGACCTTGTGAAGTTTACCCAGTCCACATTGACAGGTCACCTGGTAATGTCATTATGTAACTCTTGTTTTAGGAAATCATACTGTTGAGATTTCATGAGTGCAGCTTCCCTGTCATGTCTAGAATACATTATTTAGCGGCAAATATCCTGCTCCTCGGACTCTTACACTCTCTCTACCCCTTCTTCCATGTTGTTCCCTGAGCCTAAGGTGGAATTGCATTGTAGATGTAACACTTGGGGCTGGGCATCCCATGCTTGCTTATTCTCTGCATTTTGAACAGTCATATCCCTGTGTAATAGTCTCCATATGTTGAAAAAGAAGCTCTTTGAAGAGTGTTGAGAGCTACACTTTCTGTGGATATAAGGGTAAGTATTTAGAATATAGTTAGAAATTATATAGTTAAGACAGTGGCAGTAGTAGATTCTTCTTTAGTGTCCACCACTTCCCCAGCAACCAGTATTTGGTTATATTTACAGAACCATATATGGTTTTTCCTCTACTGAGTGTGCCTTTAGGCCAATAGAGAGCTATTGGTTACCCCTAAATAAAAATGCCACTACTGCTCCATTAGGAATATCTTGTTGGGTCAGTCATTGTTGTGATTCTTTGGCTTACAACTAGGTAGGACAATTCATTGCTTTTCTCCCTTGGCAGCTTTCATAGCACCTTCTAATACTATGAGAGCTGATCCTCATGGAGGGCACTTCCAGGTCAGTTCCAGCTCAATTTCTTCTGGTCCTGTTTCTTAATTGCACTGTGTCTTCAGCAATAGGGTCTCAGCTTCAAGTTCTGGGAGGCAACAAAGGACCATAGCAATAATCTATATTGTTCAGGGAGTCTCCTGGTCAACAACTTGAGAGAATGTTTCCCATGCCTGGCACTGGAGTTTTTGTTAGCCTATGGCTACACACACACACACACACACACACACACACGCACACACACACATGCACACACACGCATGCACACACACACACACACACTTTAAAGTAAGCTTATGAAATAGTGAATTTACAGTAAACATAACCAAGAAGGTGAAAGACCTCTACAATGAAATTTTTAAATCTGAAGAAAGAGATTGAAGAAGGCAATAGAAGATGGAAAGACGCCCATGTTTGTGGATTGGTAGACTCAACATTGGGAAAATGACCACTCTACCAAAAGCAAGTATACAGTCAATTAAATCCCAATTAAAATTGCCATGATTTTCTTCACAGAAATATTTTTAAATTTTGAAAACTCGTATGGAAGTATAAGAGAACTAGAATAACCAAAGAAATTCTAAGCAATACAACAATGCTGGAGGGATTACCATACCAGATTTTAAGCTACATTACAGAGCTATAATAATAAAAATAGCATGATACTAGCACAAAAACAGACAGGTAGATCAATGAAACAAAATAGAACACCCAAGCATGAGTGCACCCAATTACAGCCATCTGATACTTGACAAAGATGCCAAAAATACACACTGGAGGAAAGACAGCACCTTTAAAAAACGGTGCTGGGAAAAGGGGATGCCCACATGTAGAAAGAAATTAGCCCATATCTATCACTCTACACAAAAATCAACTTCAAATAGATTAAAGACCTCAATGTAAAACTCTTGAATGTAAAAAATAGGAAAAGTGAAAGTGTTAGAAGAAACAGGCAGTACCCTAGAAGATATGGGGCGAGAAAGGCCCTTCAGAACAGGACTCCACTCATTTTCAGGTCAAGATATGGCAACTGGGATTTCATGAAACTAAAAGCTCTGCACAACAAAAGAAATAATCATTTGACTGTAGGGAAATCCCACAGAGCAGGTCGAGAATCTTTGCCAGCTATATACATCTGATAGAAGATCAATATCTAGAATACCCAAAGAATTCGAGAATCAAGGAAACAAAAGAGCCAATTGAAAAATGGGCTAAGGGTCTGAACAGAGAGTTCTCAAAAGAAGATATAAAAATGGCTATGAACACTTTAAAAGTATTCAACATCCTCAGCAATGAAACAGATGCAAATTAAGAGAAAAAAAAAAAAACTCCTTTAAAGATTTCATCTTACTCTCGTCGGAATGGCTAAGATAAGAAAGCAACTGACAACTAATGCTGGCGAGATTGCAAATTTGTGCAGCCACTATGAAAATCAGTGCTGAAAACTCTCTCAAAAATAAAGCCAAAAGTAGATGGTAATACAACAAAATAAACCACTCCTGGCCTATAGGCAAAGATATCCTACTGCAGAGATACTGCTCAGCCATGGGCATTTCTGTTTTTTTCACAATAGTTAGGCAATGGAAACATCTTCCACCTGATGAATGGGTAATGAAATGTAGTACATATACACAATGGACTTCCATTCAACTCTGAAGGAACATGGAATCATGTTTTCAGGTAAATAGATGAAACTGGAAAACATTGTAATGAGATTAAAACAAGACCCAGAAAGACAAATGCTGCTTATTCTCTCTTTTCTGTGAATCCTGGCTCCAGACCTCTACATGTAAGTATATAATCTGAAGCTGCAGAAGCCAGGAAAGTAGAAAGCACCCATGGGGGCATGGAAGAGAAGCATCTACAGAGAGGATAATAGGACTCAGGGGCTGCCAAATGGAAACAGGAAAAAGGGAGGGGGACTTTAACTGGGGAAGACTTTAAATGGCAGACAGATGGGGGAAGGATAGTTTAATAATGTTATCAATTTGATAGTTAATTCATGGACAATGCTAAAATCATAAAAGGTTTGTGTGTTATACATGGAAAAGATGGCATTTCTTTCTATCTTGCATTCAGGCTATACAGACCAAATGCTACAAAAGTGACCTCAAATTGTTTAGCAACAATAGTTTAACAACATTAATATTTTAGTCTGTTTTTTGATTGTCTACAAATATTCTTTCTTTAAAATTTTTTATTGAATTTATGTATATTTCATACAGAAAAATCATTTTTATACCCCACTTCCCCTTTGGCACCCTCCCATACCTCCCACCCTCCAACTGGAGCTCATATATTCTGTCATTTGTGCTAAGGCTTATCATGTCAAGTTAGTGTACCCAGGTGTCCCTCAGTGCAAGTTCATCCACTGGGATCTAGTCAGCCTATCCAGAGTCCCTTCCTTTAAGAAGATCAGCTCTTCCTCACCCAGCAGTAATCAGCTGCCAATAATTCTTTGACTAGGATTGTGGCCTGCTGTTCATTTCCACAGTTCCGTGCTTGGTGTTTGCCTGCTTAATTTTGCATGGGTGTTGTGCATGCTGACACCATTGCTGTAGATTCCTATTTGAAGAGTCCAGGAGACTGTAGGACTCTATTTCCATATGGTCATGCACCTCCTCCCTGGCTCTTACAATCTTTCTGATCACCCCTCCCCACTTAGGCAATGGTCCCTGAGACCTCGGTGGGTGGATTTTAATGTAAGAGTCCTGTCCAAGAACCCACACTCTGCAGACTCTTATTCTCTGCATTTTGGGCATTTTTAACCTTTTGTGTTGCTGGCCCGCTTTTGCGTGAGGGAGCTTCAATGATGAGAATTAAAAGATGCATTAGTATTCTCTTTAATCTTTGTTCTATGTTATGTGAGCCTTAGGTATGTCAGTTAGGCTTGGGCAAGTCACAATCTCTGTGTGTGACCAGTTGTGGAACTCTGTAATTATCTCTCTCTTGAAAAAGAAGCTTCTTTGTTCAGTGGTGACTGGGATACTTGTCTATAAATTTAAGGATCCATATTTTTCACATAGTAAGAAATTACATTTGTCTAGGGATATGACAGCCTTGGAGTTTTCACTAAGCTCTATGACCTCTCCAGCTATGCGTATTTGGCTAAGTTTACTGTACTACACATGACTTTCCTCCTGTTGTGTGGGCTTAAAGTCCTGTTAGGTAACTGTTGATTACATCCAAGATAAAAGTGCCACTACTTCACCAATATCATTTGCTGTGCTGGTCATTGATGTGAGAGATAAGTAATGCCTAGTTAGTATAGAAAACCAGAAGGAATCCTATTAGTCCTAAAATCTACTGAAAAATTACGCATACAACATCCCTACATGAGTCCTTGAGTATAGCTGAAGGCTACATAACAAGAAACTGTGCCAGACAGGAGAAACCTTCCTTTGAGTTGTTGGCCAAAGTAGTCCAAGAGACTCCCAAAATTATATAGGCTATTACCACAGTCCTTGCCTGGCAGAACTTGATGGTACAACCCTATTGCTGAAGACAGGAAATACTTTGGACATAGGATTTGGAGCAACATAGCTGGAACAAACCTGGACGCCACCTCCCCTGAAGGCTAGCTCTCATAGCTTTGGAGAGCACTACAAGCTGGTAAGGGAGAACATCAATCACTGTTCCAACCCCAGCTTCAAGGCCTAAAAACCACATCAACATTTTAGTCTTACAATTACCTCACGGTTCCCTAAATTAGAGTAGGACAAGAGGAAAGAGAAGAACTACTGGGAAAGAGGGAGGAATGAACATGTTTGTTTGATAATTATATTGTCTTAACTAACACTTGCCCAAGAGACAGAAACTTTCTTCTCACTCAAGAACAAGCTCAAAGATTTTAGTACATGTACGACACAGTACATGAGCAAAACAATACCCATGGACCACTCATTAGTGAGCAATCCTCCAGGATCTTGTGTTCATGCACATCTTCCAACTACCAACTTTGCTCCAGACTTTGTTTAATATCGGAGGCTGATGATAGTATCCATTCAAGAACAAAAAGGCAGGTCTATAGTCTGGCAAATAAAGACTAGATGACTTTTGGCCTATTATGAAAGATTCACATTCTATTAATGGGTTCCTCCCTTTTAGCTCAATACTTTGTATGTAGCTGTCACTGATTTGGTGCTCTTCACCTTGTAGAAATTTAAGCTCTTGGAGCTGATAAGAGAAAGTGCTGGTGACTCTGGCTACTGCTACTAATAATGGTCTTTGTCTCTAACCCAGGAATTTCATGCCTTCTGGCAGCATCCATGATATGGTGACAAGTCTACTTTTCTAGCTTGCAAAAAGAGAAAATATCTTAAATTATTTATAACTCGATATGTTCAATCACTTTCTTATAGCATACAGAATGAAAACAAGAGCAATGCAGTTACTGAACAACCAAATGCTTAGCGGTGCTCAGGTAATGTAAACAGATACAGAAGTTTAGATGAAGATGGTGACAAACTGGAATTCCATTCCTGTTTCAAAAAAGTGATATTTGCTCTTCCAGTTGGTTATTTTGGACTCAGAGCTATCAGACTTGTCTTGATGATAGTTTTATTTGGTTTATTGGTTTGTTTATAAAGCCAAATTTTTCTTTGGGTAAGGCCTAAACTTTGAATGGTGATTTAATGAAAACTCTTGTATTATGTTGTAAGTTCAACAACATATGCCTGTGAATCAGCACAGTCATGGATACTGAGACAGTCTACGTGTTATATGGCAAAAGATCGAGGTCTAGCTCCTTCTGCTTATGGACTTAAACTAACACACTTAACACATTTCCTGTTTCCTTCTCCAGTAAGATAAGTTGCTAGTGTGTAGAATACAGAGAATGAGTCCTTCACAATTTGTTTCTTTGATTTACTCACTAAATTTTTAAAGAACATGGGAAAAGAAATCCTATAGGGCAATAAAGAAAGTCAGGGAAATAAACTAAACACTAGTATCTTCAACATGAGATACATTTTTGCTTCCACTATCTGACTTTGCAGAAATGAGGCCTGCAGTTTCAGGGAAAATGAAACACTGTATCTTGTTTATTGGTTGTTCAATCAGATATGCACTGCTGAGTCTTTAACATCGTGTTTTAGCTGCTCTGCATTTCTGGCCAAAGATCAAGAAAAAAATATATATTGAAATAAGATGCTGGTAAGAACATCAAAGATTGAATGAAATTCTGGGCTGCTCCATTTTGCAGCACAAAAGTGTCTAACTACAGACTCCCAATTTGAATGTCCTAGTGCATGCTGATACTTTTATATAAGAATCTTTCATAGTTCCACAAACACTGTTTGAAAATACTGCAGACTCTTAATATGTAGGGTCTGAAAGAAGATGTGATCTCATTCTTGATTATTACATATTCCTGTTCTAAAGCTTTAAACTGCAAAAGTGATGCTTACAGAGCAATAAAAAAGATGAAGGATGGCATGGGAAATAGATTACATTAAATGTCTTAGCCAGAAAACTCACACGCAGGGAAACCGAAGGTTTCATTTTTAAGAAAAACTTGTGATCTATTTCGTTGTATAACTGAATGAGCCAGCCAAATGGGATTTTTCCCCCAAAATGTACTGTTCCTTCCAGCTGCTGCTAGAACAATCTTCTCATTGATCTTTCAACTCTCAATTCAGTTGAGACTGTCACAGGAAAACCTTCTCTAACCACTCTCCTTGTCTGCTGCCTGTGACCATTTTGCTATCTTCATTGCAGTTGTGGTTGTTGAAGAAAAAATGCCTGCCTTTCTATTACACTGTATCATCCAGAAGCTATTCACTTCAAATCTTCTGTTCCTGGTCAAATTCTTTACATATGATAGGTATTCCAGTTCAAGACTGCTAAATATATAAACTAAGCCTATAGTCTATGTCCTGATCGTCCCCTACCAAGTGACATTGAGTCTGCATCTGAAACGTCAGGAGTAGAAACATAGAGATGCTTTGATGAATATAAAAAGGTTTTAGATGACTGGTGGCGATTTCTCTCTTTTTATTCTTAAGGATGTATTCCAATTTTTATTTTGTTCTGGTAGAATGTTTCAATATAATAGAAGGATAATTATTTGCAATTAGTAAAAACAATTTGACATTTCTTCTCTAGTAGAATAATCCAGAAGACTTGACAGAAGAGTGATAAGAATTTCCTATCACTACACGAAATCAGTTAACAACCTTAAGAACTGAATGTCTCTTAATTGGCAACTGCACAAGCTTGATCCATGGAATGGGCCTGCTGTCCTATTTAAATCAGCAGTGTTTGTCTAAAGTCATCATGTATTACTATGAAGGGTTCAGTAATGACATCAATTTCCCTTAGGAATTGGTGACTATGTATAGCCAAAGTAAACGTATGCTTTTAAAGTATCAGCAAACTTGAACAACAATACCACATTTTAGATTAATTTTTATCAGAATAAAATGTAATTTCTTAGTTTTTTTGTGACATTTATACCAGTATCTCACTTCAAGATAACTAATTAACTTCAGATTCAAAGGGAAATTTTAGCTCTCATTGGCCATGACATAAAACAATAGGGAAACATTCCCATTTAAAGTTATAGCTTGGTAAAAATGACAACCTATTTAGCAAAAGTATTTTGAAAACTTTGAGTGCAAGCCCAGCTCTTTTATGTGAGAACGGTTGGGTGTGGAGGGATGTGGAGAAAGAGCTGAGTGGGAAAAGGCAAAGGTGAATCTGCCTTTGTATGGAAAAAGGTGCCAAGGAAAAAGATGAGTAGTGGTGGGAATATATATATATATATATATATATTCCATGCTATTCCATGGTATTCACATTATGCCGGCATCGTAATGTGCAAATATTGATTGCATATATGATGATTTGCACACAATGCAATTAACATTTTAAATAGCTTTGTCAAAATAAGAATACACAATACAATGGTTTTAGTATATTCTCAGAGTTGCAGAGCATTCTTATCACCCAGTCTTATTTTGTCATATATTAGAATAGCCATTCCAGGTCTCTTAGCAGTGCCATTTGCATGATGTCTTTTCCGACCTTTTACTTTCAATTTATTTGTATCCTTGACTCCAAAGTGGGTCTCCTGTGGCCTACATGTAATCGGATCTTGATCTAATCAATTTGAGTATTACTTTGGGTCACTGTTTGAGATTTATGCTGATACAAAAAGAGCTCCTAGCTGTGTTCTTCTCTGGTATTAACCCGGTAAATTTTATGTTCCATGCTTTACCTTATATAGTGAATGAATCTACCAGTCTCTTAATACTTTTCAACATGACCTTCAGAACTTTTCGAAACATTTTCAGGCTTGAACTTTCACATATAGTGTTGCATATAAAGGCCCTTTCTTTGGGAATATCTTGGTATCTGTTTTATGGTTTTCCATTCTTTCTGTGCAAAATCATCCAATGAGTAAATGCAAAACCAACAGCAAAAAGACAGCACATTTCCTTTCTGAGGAGCTTCCCAATTTTTGGATCTGGACATTCAGTTGGCAACCAGTATCAGTAACCTTTGTTTTCTAAGCTCACTTCTGCCAGATATAACCTGCATTTCACATCAAACACATGTGGGAAAGAAAGAGCCATTATTCTCAGTGCCCAGCTCCTGCTTTTATACTCTGAGTCAGGGCTGGTAAAAGAAAGAACCACACATCTTTTGATGACACTCTCTAGGAACTTACCCTATAAAAAAAGATATTTGGGAGCCTGGTCCAGCCCTTCCCAGGAAGGTACTACATGCCTCAACTAGAAGCTTATAAGAAATGGAGTTTATATTCTGGGCTGCATTCATACAGGATGAAGATTACATTAGATTCAAAAAAGGAATGAGTTGCAGTTCAAATACCACAGACTTGCTACATCTACTGAGTTTCAACAGTTTGTTATAAATAAATATTACTTCTATAAGTCAGGAAATTGTAAGCAAGGTGTACTGGAGAGAGGCTCAGCAGTTAGGAGCACTGGCTGCTCATGCAGAGGACCCAAGTTTGGATCCCAGCACCCAAATGGTGGCTAACAACTGTCCATAATTCCAGGTCCAGGGTATCTAATTCCCTCTTTTGGCCTCCATGGACATTGCATGCACATGGTATACAAATACACATGCAGGCAAAACATTCATAAACATAAAATAAAAATATTTTTAATTTTAAAATGTAAACAGGGTTAAAATAAAAGCAAAGAATTTTTATTCATGGGAAAAATAGATTTGCAAATAAAGAGACACAGATTCAGTTAGAAAACCAAAGGAGTGTTCCATCAAGAGTAAGGACAACTGAAGTTTTTGAAGGTAAAGGGGTACAATGGGGCGAGGTGAAGAACGGACTTTAAATAATCCTTTAACTGGCCCTGCTAGTTATCCCAGTTTTGAAGGAATTTGGATTAGTGCTGGTGTCTGTGCATACATTAAGTTATACATGATTGGTCATTATGGGGCTATCATAAGAAGGTTATCAGTAAGCAGTAAGCCCCTGAAATAGCAAGTCAGCAAAAGTCCCATGAATGGAACTTGTCACCATTTGGCATCTTGACACAGAATTCTTCCTAAACAGCATTCTTTATCAGGAAGCTAAAAACTTATTAGCTGGTGTTTGCAAGACAAACTGCAGCCTGACAAATGTGATTTCTGAGGCGCCCAGAGAAGTGTTGCTCCCTCTTAGCCAAACTGCAGCCATCTTTATCTTCATGTTCACACTTCATTTGCTATACGCCTTAAGGATGGGTCCAGAGACCTGAATGCATTGTACTTTTTAAAATTTTCAACACTTCAATGAGAAGTGAGTCTGTGTCTCCTATTACCCTTACAGAAGTGGAACTTTTAGTCAACTTTTCTGACTTGTGTAATCTGTGGTTTCTTTTGTGATCATCATTGTAGCATCAGTACAGAGTTTATTGACTTGCTCCATTGTTAGATTGACATTTTTAGTTTTCATTTGAATGTGTCTAAACTGTTATTTAAAATTGTTCTACTCTTCCTCCTCAAGATCTTTCTCCCGCCTCCCTACCAACAGCCCTTTTCTAGTGTTCTGGATTCTATAGGTATTCCAAACACACAAATTTAAAGTTTGGCACTAGGATTCACACACAAGTGAGAACACACAATGTTTGTCTTTCTGTGTCTGCATTAACTCAGTATAAGGTTTTCACATTTCATTTATTTACATGAAAAATTCTTAATTTCATATTTTTTTACAGCTGAATAAAAATTCCGTTGGATAGAGGTACTACATTTTCAGTATCCATTCCTTGGTTAATGGGCATCTAGGCTGTTTTTATGTCCTAGCTATTGTGAATAGAGCAGCAATTAACATGGATGACCATGTATCTTCTTAGTAGGATAGAGAATCTTTGGGTGTATGCCCAGAAGTATTATGTCTGGGTCACATAGTAGATCTATTTTTAGTTTTTTGAGGCAAGTCCACATTGATTTCCATAGTAGTTGCATCAGTTTGATTGCACTCTCACCAAAAAAGCATGAGAATTCCCTATTCCCCACATCCCATCCAGCATTTACTACCTTTTGTTTTCTTAATCTTAGCCATTCTCACTGGGGCAAGACAAAATCTGAGAGTAGTTTTAATTTTTGTTCCTCTAATGTCTGAGGATGATGAATACTTTTAAAAATATTTCTTAGTCATTTGTGTTTCTTCTGAGAACTCTCTGTTCAGTTCCATAGCCCACCTTTTAATTGGGTTGTTTGTTTTCTTAGTCTCTTTTTTTAACTCTTTGCATATTCTAAACACCAATTCTGTGCCATATGTATAGCTGGCAAGATATTTCTTTCCCATTGTATAGGCTGCCTCTTCATTTGATTAACAGTTTCCTTTGTGGTACAGAAGCTTTTCAATTTCATGATGTCTTATATATTGATCATTGGTCCTACTTCCTAGGTTACTAAAGTTATATTCAGAAAGTCTTAACTTGAGCCTGTATCTTTAAGTGCACTACCTATATTTTCTTCTATAAGTCTCAGAGTTCAATGTTAACATTTGATCTATTTGGAATTTGTTTATGTGTAGGGTGACAGAGAAGGCTCTGTGAGCTACAATAATAAACAGTATGGCAAGGAGGACCATGGGTGCAACAGTGGCACAAAGGTTTGGGGGTAACCAACCATTTTCTGGTTGGATTTAAGGTCTGCTCCAAGGAGGAAACACATATCTGTACTCTAAATCTGGCCCAAAACATATGGTTAGTGAGCTCATAGGGCCCAGGAGTGAATCCACTACTCTTATTTTGCTGAATGGATAAATTATCAAACTATCCTGTTATATGTACCTTACTTTGAATTAGTAAAAAGAAAAAAAATGCCTTTTTATTGCAATGTCCAATCTTTTGCAGATATAAATGTCATGATAATGATAAGCTCTTCTGTTTATAGAGAAAGAAGTTGAGAAACCATATATTTATGGTGTCTGTTTAGTTGTCATTTGAAATTGTAGTCTTGGAGAGAGTGACATTGAATTAATAAGGACACCTGCAACTGGTCAACATTCAGAGAATAAGAAACTATTGAGTGCTCTGCTCTAAATGGAACATCTTTTTCATACCCTCTACCCTGAGGGCTCAGGGATCATCATGAAAAGGGGGTCAGAAACTTGTAAGAGCCATAGAGAGTGGATATTTGCAGTGAGACAGTATTTGCTAGACATGACAGGGCCATTGGCACACACGAAATCAACAGTAGCTGTACTGCATACAGAAGACCTGCACAAGATCAAGCCAATCAAAATCCCAGTATGCATAAGGGGAGGGCATCATGAATTCCCATAGTACCTGAGGAGCAACTGGTAATTGATAGCTGTTGGGGGAGGAAGAGTCCGTTTCCTTCAGGGATGTAGCCCGTGAGAGGTTACCCTTACCCTAGTAGATGGTCCTACATCCAGGCATATACCTGCAACACTAAGTAGATTCAACGGGTTTTAAAAAAGATCACATGTCAGGTGTAGTGGCACACACTTTTCATCCCAGCACTCTGGAAGCAGAATCAGGCAGATCTTTGTGAGATCAAAGCCAGCCTGGACCATATAGTGAGTTCCAGGCCAGCTGTGGCTACAGGGAGACCCTGTCTCAAAAAGATCAAAATAAATAAATTAAATTCAATAAATAAAAGCACATGAAGTTAGGAGTGAAAAGTGGTGGAAGGTAGGCATGGGGATTGAATTATAAGGGATTGAATGGGAGTAGAATTGATCAAAATGCAGTATCTGCATGTATAAAATTCTCACAAATAAAAATTATAAAATGATAATTTTAAATTAAACTTAAATGATAATTTTAAATTATCATACAACGTAACTGAGGAACTAGGTTAAAATGATCCAGTATTGCAGTTTCTTTCCTTTGACTTTGACATGACACTCTTTAAGAAAACAAATGTAGGTTGTTTGCTTATTGGTTACCTTCACTTTGTTTTGTTGGTGGTAGTGCTTCACTTTGACACAATGATGTCATTTCTTACATTGCTGTCAGTCCAGTCCACACTAAATGGTGAATCAGTTTAAGCTGAATAATCTTATCACATTCATTTTCAATTTTTCTTTCAAATTTTCCACTCTTAACTGTCTATGTACAATTTAAACGGTATTTTATGCCACTTGAAATAAAATATACTTTGAATATACAAGAAAAGATTCATAAAAAATAAAGAAAAACTTAAAGAGGCACTTTGTAAGGGAAGAGATGCAAAAAGTCAATATGCTCATAGGAAAATGCTTAATGCCATTAGAAGAAATGCAAGTTAAAACCACAGTAAGATATCTCTGCTCACCTTCAGATATGGGGAAAGTCAAACATCTATTTAATGGCTGGGTTTGGTGGCACATGCCTTTAATCCCAGCACAAGGGAGGCAGAAGCAGTCAGATCTCTGAAACTCTGAGGCAACTCTGATCTACATGGTGAGTTTCAGGCCAGCCAGAGCTACACAGTTAGACTGTATCAAAAATTCAAAGGAACAACAGCAAAAACCAAACCAAAACCAAAACATTTATTTAACAATCTAAAATGTTGGCTAGAATATGAAGTACCAGAATTCTGTTATATTGCACTTAGGAACATACAATTAACAGTACTACATGTAGATTTGAAAGGAAAAAGTACCAACAAGCATTTATTCAATTCAAGTCATGTGTCAGGTACTATCCTGGTAACTGAAATATGAAGACAAAAGGTTGATTTCAGATCAGGGGCAGGTGCTGGTAGTTTAGTGTGATGATTTAATTTTGTGATGTGGTGACAAGGCATCAGGAAAGCCATTTCCTAGGGTCAGTGTAATTCATAAAGCTGGCATGTGAAAAACTCCCAAATAAAGCCATTCGAGTCTGGAGCTTACTTTCAGGGATGATTTTCAATTAAGCAATTAATTTATTTGGAAACTATAAGGGTATCAAGATCTCTCTATATTATATCATAAAAGATTCAGGTGATTTTTGTGTTTTAAGGAATTTGTCTAATTCATGTAATTTGTTATTTTCTGGTATAAAAATTCTCATAATTTGTTATTTTCTGGTATAAAATTTCTCATAAATGATCTTTATTTACCATTTAATTCAGTTGACTCTAAAGTAACAGCACCTTGTTTGTTCCTGGTACTAATGATTTGTATTTTCTTTCCTTTTCTTTAGAGCCCTATAATGAAACATTCTTTAAGACGTCCTATGATTGGTGTCTTATTTAGAAACTGCTTGACTTTCAAATATTGGGAGATTTTCAGGTGTTTTGCTATTAATATTAAACTGCATCATTCTGATCAAAAAGCATATTACATATTATTTCAAACTTTTGAGATTTATACAAACACTAGTCAACATTACACATACTTGAAATAAGTATATGTCCTAACCTTAGCCAAATAACTGTTTGGCAGCAAATTACTATTAGGTGAGGGAAGAGTTGATTTTCTTTAAGGGAGTGACTCTAGATAGGCTAATTAGACCCCAGCGGATGAACTTACACTAAGGAATGTCTGGGTACACTAACTTGACTTGATAGGCCTTAATATATATGACAGAATGTACGAAATCCAGTTGGGGGCTTATGGGGGTGCAAATGGGAGAGAGGGTTAAAGATGATTAAAATGTTTTATATGAAATGCAAAAAAAAATCAATAAAAATATACATTAAAATATGTTCTGAATTTGTGCAGTTGCATTGTTGTTTTTTTTTTTTTTAACAATTTTTGGAGGTAGTTTCATTGGGTAAGTCTTCCATACATGAATTGATTTTCTGTGCACCTATTCTGCTATTGAGAACACTGAAACTTCCAGCTATACCTATTTTTTCCTGTTTCTCTCTTTAGCAATCTCAGATTTTCCTTTGCATATTTTAAAACTCTTATTATTAAGTGCTTTTACATTTAATGTTATACTTCAAGAGGAGTTAGTGCTACTTAAATTTTTTTTTTCTAAGCCATGTGTGGTGGCCCACACTTTTAGTTTCAGCGTGCAGGAGGCAGAGGCAGGCAGATTTCTGTGAGATCAAGGCCAGTTTGGTCTACACAGTGAGTTCCAGGTTAGCTGGGGCTACAAGGTGACTCTGTCTCAAAATGACCAAAAAACTTTTTTCTTTGACGATGTTATACATGTTTATTTCATCTCGTAAGTTACAAACTACCATTGAAGGAAGCCAGGACAGGAGGCAAGGCAGGAACCGGAGGCAGGATTGAAGCAGAGACCATGGAGGACCACTGCTTACAGGCTTGCTTCCCCTGACCGGCTCAGCTACTTTTCTTTCTTTTTTTTTTTTAATATATTATATTATTTCTATTTTATGTATATGTGTGTATTGTCTGCATGCACGTGAGTGCACGCGTATTGTGCAATGCTGCGGAGGTCAGAAGAGGGCATCGGATTTCCCTGGAACTGGAGTAAAGGACGATTCAAAGCCGCCATGTGGGTGCTGTGACTCGAACCTGGGTCCTCTGCAAGAGCAGTCAGTGCTCTTAACTGCTGAGCCATCTCTCCAGCCCATCAGCTACTTTTCTTATTCAGCCTAAGCCCACCTGCCCAGACATGGCACTTCCCACAGTGGACTAGGCTTTTCCACTTCTATAAACAATCAAGGAAAAGCCCCAGAGGCATACCTAATATAGGAAATTCCTCAGTTGAGTTCCCTTTTCCTAGGTGACTTTGGGTTTGTCGACACAATAACTGAAGCTATGATACACATCCTCCATCTTTCTATACAAGTGTAAATCTACCATGTTTCATTATCCATTCATCAGTTGAGGAGCAACTAAGTTGTTTCCATTTCCTGGCTATTGTGAAAAGGGCAGAAATCAACCAGATAACAAGTATCCCTCTAGTAGGGTAGAATCTTCTGGGCACATGCCCAAGAATGGTAAGGCTGAACGATATGGAAGATCAGTTTCTACCTTTTTAAAGGAATGTCCACGCTGATTTTCAGAGTGGCCACACCAGTTTGGGCTCCCATCAGCAGTGGATAAAAGTCCTCCCTTTCCCCACAGCCTTGCCAACATTAGACCTTGTTTGTTTTCGTGGCTTGTAGCCATTCTGAATAGGATGATAGAAAATCTCAACGTGGTTTTAGTTTGCATTTCCATGATGACTAAAGATGTTATTGACTACTCACATATCTTTGAGGAAATGCCAGCAGCTCTTCTTACTGTACACACCATGTGCAGTGTGAGCACTTCTCCTGCTTTAAGGTTTACACTCTGTCTTTTTGTTGTTTGCTCTGACATCTAGCAACTTGAGCATGATAATCCTTATGAATCAAAAACCTGCAAGTTTTCACCAGATTTGGGAAAAATCATACCCATTGCTTCTTTAAAGCATTTGCTCTATGCTGATTTTCTATTACTCTAATTACACATTGCTTGATATTGTTCCATGGGTCATGAGGTTTTATTACATTTTTTCAGCCTTTTAGCTCTCAGTCATCCTATTTGGTTATTTTCTATTGCTCATCTGCAAATCTGCATTCTTCAGTGTTTAATATGGCGAACATTTCAATTCGGACTCTATGATTTCAGTTCTGGAATTTCCATTGAGTCCTTTGGCTGGATCTCTACCTCAATTCTCTTTTGTGATTTCATATGTGTGCCCTAGTTATCTTCGTTTTCTCTGAAATAGTTGAATATATTTATAATAGTGATTTTAAATATTTTCTTACCCTAAACTATCAGTCATTATTTCCAAATCCATCTGTATTTACTGATACTGATCTTGATTAGGAATCACATTTTTCTTCCTCTAACTAGGAAAATTTTACTAATTGTTAGGTGTTGTATATAATATACTATAAGTAGTGTGTTTTACTTCAGCAAATTATAAATTTACCTACACATCAATTTGATCTTTTTCTTTTCTTTTTTTTTTGTCTTTTTTTGAGACAGGTTCTCCTTGTAGCCCCAGCTGTCCTGGAACTCACTATGTAGACCAGGCTGGCCTCGAACTCACAAAGATCCGCCTGCCTCTGCCTCCCAAGTGCTGGGATTAAAGGCATGCGCCACCACGCCCGGCTCAATTTGATCTTTTGAAGATTTGTTTTATTAGTTTACTGATGCAAGTCTTCTATAAATTTAACTTAAGAGCTGTCCCATTCTTTGATTTTCCTTTCTTGGATGATACTAAAAGACCCAGGTTTTTAATAATGATGCTTAATTGTTGATATGCCTTGAGCATCTTCCCTCATTTTGTGAGCTCTATAAACTGTTCTCGTCACTCCCTGCTGGTTGCTTTGTATTCAATAGATGTCTCTCTCCTGGACTCCAGGATGTCTCGCCTAGCCCAAGCCCAACATAATATTTAACCAATATCTCAATGAGTTTCCTGTGCATATTTCTAGATCTTCTTAGCAAAGCCTTTTTATTTCCAGTACCCTGTCCTACAAAGTTTTACTACCTCTGTACCTTGGAACTCTGATCGCTCCTAATCTCAGTGGAAAAACTGTGTTCTGTTTAACCTCCATTCTCAGAAAGTTCCAGGAGATAGTAAGCCAGAAAATCGTAGAGCTTATCCTATTTACCTCCCTTCCGTGCTTCTTGGTGCCGAATATAAAAACAGTTATATTGTGTTCTTGATAGTCTTCCAGTCATTTAAGGGAAGGACAGGGTTGAGCACTGGTTGTCTCCTCATCCTTAAGCAAAAGTCTCTTAGACTGTGGTTTAAAAGGAATGAGGGCTCAGACCCTGAAGAAACTGTTAAGCCAAGTAAAATATTTGAGCTTCACTCTGTGAACAAAGGAGAGCCATGCCAAGGTCCAAGGCAGGGCAAAGACAGATGATCTACAGTTACTAAATAGGACTCTGCTTCAAGATGGACTGTAGAAGAGAAAGCATAGAAGCCAACAGACGGGCTAGAAGGCAATTTCAGTATTCTAAACAAGGTATTATATTGACCTAGGCATCCGAAGATTAATGGCAATAAAGAGAAATGATGGTAGTTGAGAAACACTTGGTGTTAGTTTAGATATGAGATGTAAAAGGAGAGACATAGAATGGTTCCCAGGTTTTTCTTAACCTACTAAATGAAAAGCAGTACCAGTCACTGAGATACTTGTGTACATATTTCATTATAAAACAAGGACTGTGTTTCGTGAACATACTTATAATTTTGTACTACAACTATAATCACAAAGCACCGTTGAAGGGAGAGTAAAATTACAAAAATATACATTCTCACAATTCAGGAGACAAGTGGGGCAAAATCAAGGTATTGAAAGGGTCGTTCCTTCTGAGGGTTTTGAGAGAAGATTTATTTCTGATCGCTCTCATCAGCATGAATGTGACTAGTTCTTTCTCTCTGATTCCTCACATAGTCATCTGTATATGCATATGTCTCAAACAATAAAAGAATATTTCATGCTTGGTAGGACTAATAAAATATATGGGAATAAAGAACATTCAGGGAAAGAGACCACACAAGTAATAAAAGTCATTAAATGAAAATGTGTCTCCCAACCTTCAATGAGGTGGTGGTAGATCTTTGAACTAACACAGAAACATGATGATTGGCCTAATAAATTTTCCTTATACATTGGAACTATAACATATCATGAGAATAAACAATATTCTAATATGTTTTACATATGTTCTGTTACATTACAGATAACTATGTAGCTAAAGCTCTATAACAATGTTTGTTATTCATTAGGCAAAAAAATAATAATAAATCTTGTGAGATTTTCCAATGCAGAGATGAAAACAGCAGTACAGAAAAGGATAAATTCATCCTCAAATCAAATACAGAATCCAGTCTCTAAAATGCCAATATGGAGCCTTATGTTTGAGATTATCATTTTGGGATTAAGGCCACCCACACATTCTTTCCCATTATGTTTTCAAGAATTTTCTTATAAGCATGTATTTCTGAGAACTTATTACTACAGTCTTATAGTGAGTTCTATATGCCACTGAGTCTGTTTATTCTGGCAGTACTGAAATGTTCATGTTTCTTAGTAAAAGGCCCAGCTCATACTATATTTATTCCGTATTTTTTCTTCCACAAAAAATTTAATTTCACATATTCCAGTGATTTGATTCTCACAACTGCCTTTGACAACAGAAGTAATTATTTGTGTTCCTTTTTCAGCTAGCATACAGATCCAATTTCATTGACATTTTAATGCATATCTATCACTGTACTTTGCTCATAGTCACCACTGCACTACACTCCCTTGCTCCCCATTCTCATCTGTCCTCGCTACTAGTCTGAAAGAAAACAAGTCATTCTTTTCTTTTTCTCCCATTGTAGTCACTTGCTCCCTGTTCCTTCTCCTCTTACTCCCCTTCCTTCTCACTTTCACAGTCTCATTTCCACTTCCATGTCATGTATGTGTGTACATATGTATTTAGAATTCAAGTATAGTATTATTTTACACATAGAGTCCACACAAAACAAAAGTGTTATATTTGTCTTTGCCTTTATCTTTCTAAGTTTAGCTTATTTTGCTTTACATGATGATTTCCAATACCAGTCATTTCCTTGCAAATTATGTAATTTAATTCTTTAGGGATGGATACAACTTCAGTGTGTGTATGTGTGTGTGTATGTGTGTGTGTGTGTGTGTGTGTGATATTTTCTTAATCTATTCATGAGCATCCAGGGTGCTTCCTTACCTTGGCTACTGTGAAGACTGTCACAGTAAATGTGGACATGTAAGTATCACTGTATGTGGTTCCCTTAGAGATGAGTAAAGTTATAGACTAAGTTCCCTGCTCAAAAGAACTCAGATCTCGCTAGTAGTCATTAGATTAGTTGTATATATTAAGATAAAGATAATGATACTGAGACAATGACAGCAACTCCCTCTTTTCATTACGTTTATTTATTTGTTTACTTTGTTTGTACAGTGAGGGAAGGAGACAGGTCCACAGGGCAGGTATATATGTCAGAGGACAACTTGTCAGAGTGTCTTTCCACCTGGGGATCAAACTCAAATTGTCAGTCTTGGTGTCAAGGGCCTTTATCCACTGAGCCACCTCATCAGCCCTTGAAACCTCTTTTATCCCTTCCTTCTCACCAAACAAAATCAGTAGTTTAATGACTAAATCTACTTCTCTCATCTAACAATCCAGAGGTTAGTGGTTCTGGGCAAGTAGGATGACTTGCATTCTACTATCTTATTCTTGGCTCCATTTCCCAGCCATCCTGAAGGGAAAAGGGATGAAAAATGGTGCCAGGCATTGTTTTATTTTAATTGCTATCTTTAAAAGATCACACTTGTAATCTAAGGATCAGAACCAAATCACTTACGTAAATAAGTGGAAAGAGGTGAAAGAAATCTAACTGGGAAGCCATTCACCTTCTGGGAAGTGTTAGGGTTGGTTAATTAGCTGGACAATGTGGGAAGTCAAAGAATTCCAAAAAACCGTAGATTGTAGTCAGAAAATATGCACAACGAGGTACCGCAACATGGGAGGAAACTATTCTAGTCACTTTCAACTGCTGTGACAAAACACTCTAACCAATACCAACTCGGGGAGGAAAGGGTTTATTTGGCTTACATTTCCTGGGTCATGGTTAATCATTGAGGGAGCTCAAGGTAGGAACTCAGGGTAGGAGCCTGGAGGCAGGAGCTGCAGCATAGGTCATGGAGAAATGCTGCTTACTGGCTTGTTCCCCTGGCCAATACTCAACCTGCTTTCTTATATAATATAAGACCATCTGCCCACAGGTGGCACCTCCCACAGTGGCCTGGACCCTCCCACATCACTCAACAATCAAGAAAGTGCCCCACAGACATGGTCATAGGTCAGTCCAATGGAAAAAATTCCCCAATTGGGGCTCCCTCTACACAGGTGTATCAGGTTGGCAACTAAAGCTATCCAGCACAGAAACCAAAGAGACCTGACTTTTCCACAGAATAACAGTGACTCAATCCAAGAACTCGGTTCACAATCCATGTATAAAGATAAAAATGGACCTCCACATCACCGGTCCGAATTATTTATATCACTTTCTGATTTCTCATGTTGGTGATTATATTCAGAACACTTCCATACAAATAAATTAACAGTAATCAAAAGAGGATTAGCACTGGATCTGCTTAATTCCTTCTTCAAGGAAAATTGGAGATGGGCTTTGAGAATGGCTTTAGTGTCTGGCAAAGGATATGAAAGATAACAAGGGACTTAACTACAGATAAACAGGTTACAGAAAGCCTGTGACCTTGAGACATTTCTGAATCCTGTAGAACTGTTAAAACTACCTCTTTCCCGAGTCATGGTCCCAAAAATGTGAATTTGCATCACATGGTGGGAAATTGTAGAGGGATGATGTTTAAGGGAATCACATCAGACCATGTTTCAATATCAACAAAAGTCATTTGATAGATAATTCAGAGTTGTTAAACACAATTTAATACTAACTTGATGCTAAACATACACTGGTGGAACCATTTATTTAATTTTATTCACAAAGCCTTCATGGAACAAATTATTTTCATCCAGATCTGAAAGTATATGTGTGAAATACATGGTGACAATAAAGCTTCAGGCAGCATTCTGGTTGGGAATGAAACGCAGCAGTAATGGAAGCAATCAGACATGCTCCAATCAGGACATTACCTCAACTACAGTTGAGGCTTACTTCAGAAGCAACAGAGGAAGCTATTTGGTATAATAATTCAAAATTAAATATAGACTTGAGATTCAGCAGGTGATAAAGAATCTCAATAGGTTTTCTTTTAATTCTTAAAATTTTTTTAACTTTAAAAAAACTTTGAGAATTTCATACATGCATATAAGGTGTTTTCATCAAATCCACTCCCACTCCCTCCCCTCCAACACCTCCAATATACTCTTTGTTTCTTTGTTTCTTTCTTTTTTTAATGGGGCTTTTTGCTACTCTAACATTCCCCCCTCTGAAGAGATAACCCTAAAATCTTTTAGGGATTAGAGTTCCCAAATACTTTTTGACATTTTTGGCCTTTGGAACACAGTATGTTGCTAAGAGGCCCAAGAACATTTTTACTTTTAGCCAACAGGCTAGTTTTCTTTAGGGTCTTTTTGTACCCTAACTGCCTAGCCAATTCCTACCTCCTATTCTTATCGCACCATCCCTTGAAGAGGTTACTCAAATTGCCAATAGGGAATCCAGGACACAGACCTCTCTGATTTCTTCCATTCTTTGAGAATTTCATAAAATGTGTTTTGATCATATTCACACTCCCTTCTCTATCTCCTCTTAGATCCTTACCCCCTTTAATTCATGCCATTTATTATTATTTATATTTTTATTGAATTGTTTCAGTATTTCATATAGAACATCTCAAACAATCTTAATCACCTTTATACCCCTGTCCCCACTGGATCTGTCCCATAGCCCCCCCACCCACACACTGGAGCCTATCAAATATAATTTGGGGCTCCCAAATATTCTTGGGTCTGGGTCCATTCCCTAAAGCCTGGTCAACCTGCCAGTGCCAAGCCTTTAAGGAAAACGGACTCTCCATCTCCCAGCAGCTATCAATGCCAACATCTCCTCAGCTAGGGCTGAGGCTTCCTGCCCACCTCTCATTTTTATCTGGCTTGTGTTTGTGCAGGTCCTGTGCATGCTATCACAAATGCTGTGGATTCATATATGCAACTCCCCTTATGTGTCTGGAAAACAAGGTTTCCTTTTATTTATTCACTACCTCTGGCTCTTACAATCTTTCCACCCCTCTTCCATAATGATACCTGAACCCTGAGAGTAGAGGGTATGATAGATAATTGAACTTACAAAATCCCTCTATTTTCATTTTTTTCACTTTTACAATATTTTCCAAGCTGGGCATGGTGGCACACGCCTTTAATCCCAGCACTCGGGAGTCAGAAGCAGATGGATCTCCATGAGTTCAAGGCCAGCGTGGTCTACATAGTGAGTACCAGGATGGCTGGGGCTACAGGGAGACCCTGGGTCAAATTGTTTTCCATGTTTGTATTTAATGCAAAATTCAAATTCTGTTTTCACCTTCATCATTAATGGGGTTTGCAGAGACACTTTCCTTACCCTCCCATATTACCTGTGTTACCCATTCTGCTGCTTTCATGATGAATTTTCATCCCTCACTTTCCCTCTTCTTTCTCTGACTATTCATGCTGGTACATCAGAATAACAGAATGGGTCATTTATAAGTTTATGGTTTAGTGAGTAGATTCTGGTTCATGAGATATAAGCGGTCTAGGAAGGCTGCTTTAGAGGACAGTAGACAACGGTTGCATTTATTTTTCTTCTTTGCTATGTTCCCTTCTTCTTACCAACTGGCTTGGTAGCTGATATGATGAATGGATTTCTAGTATACACATTACATCATCAGAAAAACTTAGAAATGGAAACTGCATGTCAAAGAAGATGGAATAGAAAGAGAAGAGGTTCTCATGGCTGGCCTGCCAGTTCTGGACCATCTTCATAGTTCTCTCACACAAGAGTGAATCCATTATCCAGTCTGATTAACTTGCTTTGAGATACTGTTAAATGCATAGAAAGTTAATCCATACTGACACAGCAGTTAAAAATACTTTATTAAAAATATAGGAGAGGGTGTAGAAAGAGAGGAAGGAACTAAATTAGTCAAGATTCAAAAATCCAATGATAATGGCTTAAAAGTTTAATGAAGTCCATACTGTTGTACGAAGCTATGGGATACTGTCAAGGTCACTGAGACACTAGTTTTTTGTTTGCTTGTCTTTGTTTTTTATTCTATTTTGTTTTAAAATTTTTAATCGAATTTTTGCAAGTTTCATTTAGACCCCCTCCCCTATTCGTACCTCTCCATATCCCCCCACTGGATTTCATGCATTCTGTCATGTATGTTAAGGTTTATCGCGCCACATTGGTGTCCCCAAATGTCCCTGATGTGAGTCCATCCACTGGAGCCTAGTCAACCTAGAGTCGCTCCCTTAAGAAAACCAGCTCTCCGTCCACCGGTAGTTATTGGTTGCCAATATTTCCTCAGCCAAGATTGGGGCTTCTTACTCCTTTTCTCCCTTCTGTCCTGGGTTTTTGTCTGGTTTGAGCTTGCAAAGTTCTGGTGCATGCTGTCACCACTGCTGTAAGTTCATATGAGCAAGTTCCAGTCGCCTGGAAGACTCTATTTCCTTCTGGCCATACACCATCTCTGGGTCTTACAATCTTTCAGCCCCCTCTTCCACAATGGTCCCTGAACCCTGGGTGGCGGAGGTTTGATATATGTGTCCTCCCCAAGGAAAAGCACTCTGTGGTCTCTTATTCTCTGCACCTTGGTCAGGTGTGGCTTTCTATGATAATCACCATCTGTTACATGAGGACGCTTTACTGATAAAAGTTGAAAGATGCATTAATATTCTTTCTTCCCCCTGTTCTGCTGTGTTCCCTGAGCCTTAGGTGTAGAGGTTGAATTATAGATGTGTCGCTTTGGGATGGACATCTCACAGATACTTATTCATTGCATTTGACCAGCTGTAGAACTCTGTAACAGTCTCCATCTGTTTCAAAACAAGCTTTTTTAATATTTTAATAATTATTTGAGAATTTCATTCAGTGTATTTTGATCATATTGAAACATCCTCCCCATCTCCTTTCATGTTCACCAAAACCTCCCTACCCCCTCACTTCATGTCCTTGATTATTTTTGAGGACTATTGAGTCTATTTGTCTCCTCCAAATACTCTTGTGTGGGGGTCCATCCCTAGGAGCACTGTTCACCTACCTAGAATCAGACCCCCAAAGAAAACTGACTCTCCCTCTCCCTGTGGTTATCAGTTGCTGATAGTTCCTCAGGCAGGTCTGGGACTCCATGCCTACCTCTGCACTACATACTGGGCTTTTGTCTGGCTTGGCTTGTTTAGATTGTGTTCTTACTACTGTCATAAGCACTGTGGGCTCATATGTGCAACTGCCCTGGCATGTGCATAATGTGATGCTTTCTGGTATTTATACACTACCTCTGGCTTTTTTACAATCTTTCTACCCAGTCTTCCCTAACACTCCTGAGCCTTTCATGGAGGGGCATACTATAGATGTCCTGTTTAGGGCTGAACACTTCCCACTCTCTTATTCTCTGTACACTGGCTAGTTGAAGGTTTCAACTGCAAGAAGCTTCTGACAAGAGTTGAGAGATGCACTAATCTATGGATATAATGACAAGTCATTAAAAGTCATTTTAGTAATATGTTCATTAGCAGACTAATAGTAGGTTCTCTCCCAGTCTATAATCTGTCTAGTCACAGGTTCTTGACCCCAATAACAGTGCCGGTTATAGGTTCCATCTTGTGTAGCAGGGCATAACTCAAATTTTAAAAGGGATTGGCTACTCCTGCAGCATTCTTAGCACTGTTGCACAAGGGGATATATCTTGCCACGTCAGTCATTGTAACTTGCTGGGTTCTGAGCTGGGTAAGATTGATTATTAGTTTTCTACTCCAGCAGTGTGCACAGCACCTTCCAAGACCATGAAAGATAGCAGACAGAGACTAAATTTCATGGTCAGTACCAGTTTGATTTCTCCATGTTCTATGACTCACATATGTAGTGTCTAATCATCAAATTCTGGAAGATAACCAAGAGCAATGACAATAGCCAGTATTGTTTGGGGATCTGTGGGAACTCCTATTCAACAGCTCCAAAAGAAGGAGCCCATTCCTGCTACTGGGCTTTTTATTTGCTAGCCTGTGGTGCCTGGTAAGGTTTATTGTCCCCCATTAGAGAGTACTCCATTTAAACTCTTTGGATATATGTATGCTTATCTCTTTTAGGAGGTTTCTACATTAGTAGGTTTCTACATAACTTTTTCAAAAGGCCTGTAGTGTTAGTGATCTCTCCCACATAGCCCCACCCTCATAGTCCTTTGCTAGTTTCCTGACCTCTGGATTTTAAAATTGAAAGATACATATGGAAAGATTCAAAGCTAGCATCCACCTTCAGAGAGAAAATATGACATTTATCTTTCTGAGTCTTGTTATCTCTCTCAGAACGATTATTCATTTACCTGTGAATTTCATAATCTCATTTTTCTTAATAGCTGAATGATATTCCATTGTATAAATTTATGATATTTTCATTATCCTTTCATCAGCTGATTGATATCCATGTTGTCAAACACTATTTTTAATGTTCTTTATTTTCCCTCTTGAAAAGATAATCCTCACTCTTCAGAGACATTGTTATTATATCTGCTGGTCAACCCCCATTTCGTAGATAAAAGAAACAGGCAAGAAAAGTACATGAAAGAATTTTTGCAGTGAGAAAATAGTATTTCATTTGCTCTATTTTATGCTGATTTGGGGAATACTTGAGTACTCAATCTTAGACTGAGACAGTATTTAGAAAATTAATTTTCTTAACAGAATCACTTTATCAAAAAATATAATTCTAAAGACATTGTACTATTCTCTTTATAAAAGCATATTCAGGACTGGTGAGAAGGCTAAGTGGGTAATGACATCTGCTTCCAAGTCTGAGAACTTGAATTCAATCCCAGAGACCCATATGGTGGAAGGAGGAAATCCATTTCTACAAATTGCCCTCTGACTTCCACATTCATGCCGTGGTACCTATGCATGAGTGCACACACACACACACACACACACACACACACACACACGCATATCTGTGTGATACACAAATAAATAAATAAGATGCAATAATAAGAACATATCCAAAATGTAGTAATTATATTTTTTGTCAATCATATTTCACCCAAAGAGCCTGGTTGATTTTCATTTTCCAAATTTAACATTCACTTCTCAAACATCAATGATCTTCAAAGTAAAAACTGAGTAATGGGAAATTCCTACATATATAAATGACAAATATCTGAACCATTTATAAGACAGAAAAAAAGTTATGTGATCTCCAGCAGCATATGTTTTTTATTGCAACACATGAATTAAATGTTTACAAACAATTTTGAATAAGTAAAAGAGATTGGGGATTGTAACAATATGATATATATACACTATAAAACATATATATGCTTCCATATGGAAATGCTTCCATAACAGATGGTTTAATGGTGGAGGTGAGGGGTTTTTTTTTGTTTGTTTGTTTGTTTTGTTTTGTTTTCTTCGCCATTCGGGTTCTTTTCCTGCTTAGTTCTCAAGTGGTTTATTTTCCACACTGTTCTCCTTTATACCACAAGCAACATAGCCAATGTATTTCAACAGCTTGAAGATGTTACCTTCCCTCCTGTGTTCACGTCAGCCTCATACTCCATCTTCCTCTTTCCTACTTAGAGACAGGTGTCATGAAATTGCTAATAAGGGCTAAGCACCCCACCCACCTTTTAAGTTTAAAATTTGTATGTGAGCTTAAGCTGTTCCCATGTTCTCATCATCAGAAGCCCAACCTGAAGTGTATCCTATTTGGTATGTTCCTGCCTGTTTCTAACAACATCTCCCTTATACATTCTGTATTTAACCTATTCAGTCCTGAAAAGATATTTTCAAAGATCTACTTCAAAAGCACTTTAAAAAGGTTCTGTATTCAATAAAAAGCAGTAACCATAGAAGCTGAGGTCTTCAAAGCCTCCTAATTCACGTGTGTATCCAGATTGTGCAGATACCACTTCACCTGTGACAGACATACATGCATTCCATGGGGAGTTAATAGTTCTCTGACATCCTGATACCCTATCTTTTTATAAACGTTTAGTCTTTATGATTTTTCAACATGCCAATTAGAAAAAAATTAGGATTATCAGGGTTAGTCTAGCATTTACTTTCCTGTTTCCAACATAAAAATAAGTAGTGAAACTTTGTTCCCAAGCACTAATTGAATGGCACCCTCAATTATTTGTTTGAGAGTACCACACCAAAAAACTCTCCTCCTGCTTTCATCTCCAAAACATGATTTTAAAACTCAATTTTTTATGTTACTATAAAGTTTTGGCATATAATTTCCATCTCTATTTTTGGCCTATCCTTTATTAGTTCTATCTTGAATGACCATAGAATATCATCAAAGCTTTGACAAGAGCCACAGATCATTATAGAATGAAGACTAAAGGCGAAATATGTAGTTTTTCTCAACATCCTGAAATGATGTTTCATGATCATGTAAATTTATTTTATTTCGATGGAAAAAATCCTTAGAAAATAGCTAATGCAGGAGAAGGCAGGAAGGTGGTTCAGTGGTGGGTAAGACTACTTACTGCCCAAGAAGGAGACCTGAGTTTAGATCTCCAGCACCCATGTAGAAACTGGGAGTAGCTGTGCACAAGCCTGTAACCACAGTGCTAGGGTGGACAGTAGGGAAGATGGGAGGTCACTAGGGTTTGCTGGCCAGTGAGCCTAGCTGAAACTGGTGGTCTCCAGGTTCAGAGGTAGACCTTGTTTCAAGAGAAGATGAGAGAGTGACAGAGCAGGACACCTGCTCTCCTCCTCTGGCCTCTGCACACACATTCACAGACATGCACCCCCACACACATGTGTACATACATACATGCATACATCACACAAACATATAAGCAAATATATATGTGTGTGTGTGTGTGTGTGTGTGTGTGTGTGTGTGTGTGTGTGTGTGTATGAATGCAATATGGGCTGGAGAGATGGCTCAGCAGTTGAGAACACTGGCTGTTCTTGCAGAAGACCCGGGGGTTTGAATCCCAGCACCCACATGTCAGCTAACAACTTTCCATAACTCTAGTTCCAGGGGATCTGACAGCCTCTTCTGTCCTCTGCAGGCTCTGCACAACATGGGTGCACTTACCTACATGCAGGCAATACACACATACACATAAAATAAAAATAATAAATAAAATAATTAAAAATCGCAATAAAGAACAATTTTAAATACCCAATAATTTACAATGATAAAAATGCTATCATAAAAATTAATGTTTGAGAAAAATTTTATAAATTAAGAAACATACCTTACTGTCTATCAAATGGACTAAAGTTTTCAAAACATATACTAACCTGCCATAACATGGCAGTAACTTAGATATTCTCAAACTACTGACAAAATTATCATTGCTTCAGCTTTTTACGTGAGGGAGTCTGGCAATCTTTATCAAAAGCTTCAAAAGTATTTCTATAAATCAAATTAGTACTATGCACAAACATTAAAGAAACTGTATGCTGTTCTTTACAAAGACATGTTAAATGAGAGATATTAAAATTGCCTACCATTTCTAATAGGCAAAAGTAAATGAAAATTACAGTTGAACTACATATTTAATATTATATAGCCATTAAAATATATTTATAAAGATACCTAATAAATAAGCTATCACATAATTTTTTTTAAATGAAAAATACAAAATTGTATATAAACTATGTCCCAAATTTATTTAATTCTTACTTATTTCTTTGATATTTTATTTACTTTTTTATGTGTATGAGTGTATTGCCTGAATGTAGGTAAGTGTACCTCTGTTGTACAATGCCCACGGAAGTCAGAAGAGGGTATTGGATACCCTAGAAGTGGAGTTACATATGGTTGTTAGTTGCCATCTGGGTGCTACAATAAAAAAATAAATAAAATGTTTTTTTATTTTTTAAATAAGGAAAATTTAAAATCAAATAAAAATGACATTTTAATTTTTTAATTGAATTTTTGTATTTCATACACAACAGCTCAAGTAATCTTAATCATCTTTATATCCCCATCCCCACTGGCACCCTCCTATACCACTCCCCCATAATTCATATACTCTGTCATTCCTGTTACTGCCCACTGTGTTGTCAGTGCCCCAGCCGTTCCCCAGTGCAAGTCCATCTGCTGAGTCTAGTTAGCCTATCTAGAGTCCCTTGTTTTAGGAAGATCAGCTCTTCTTCATTTAGCAGCAATTAGTTACCAACATTCCTTTAGATAACATTGGAATCTACTGTTCATTTTCCCAATTCTATGCTGGGTTATTGTCTGCCTAAGTTTGCATGGAACTTGTGTGTGCTCACAAAGTCACACAAGCAGGTTCCCAGGAACTTGTAGGGCTCTGTTTCCCTATGGTCATGTACTCCTCCCTGGCTCTTACAATCTTTCAGCCCCCTTCTTCCATGATGGTCCCTGAGCCTTGGGTGGGAGAAGTTTAATAAAGGGATCCTGTTCAAGGACCAGCATTCAGCAGACTCTTAATCTCTGCACTTTGGCTATTTGTGACCTTTTGTGTTCTGGCCCTCCGCTCCAGGAAGAAGCTTCATTGTTGGGAATTGAGAGATTCATTAATGTTCTCTTCATTGTACCTGTTCTGTTCCATGAAACTTAGAAGTAGAGGTTGCATTGTAGATGTGTCACTTAGGCCTGGGTAATTCATAGACAATGTCTATGTGTGACCAGTTGTACTGCTTGGTAATAGTCTCTGACTGGTGCAAAAATGAGCTTCTTTGATGAGTAGTAACTGGGATACTTGTCTGTAAACATAAGGATACACATTTTGCACATAGTAAGAGATCACATTAGTCTTGCGATGTGACAGTCTTAGGGTTTTCAAGATCTATGGCCACCCCAGCCATGTGTATTAGGCTATACTTATATTACCACACCTGAGTTTCCTCCCTTTGACTGTGCATTTAGTCAAATTAGGTAGCTGTTGATTACCCATAAGATAAGAGAGCCACTACTGCACCAATGACATATGCTGTGCTGGTCTGGAAGCTGGTGTTGGATCATACATTGAGGTTTTCCTTTGGCCTTCATAGCACTCTCCAAAGCTATGAGAGCTAGCCTTCAGGGCAAGTGGTTGCAGGTCAGTTGCAGCTCTATTGCTCCAAATCCTGTGTCTGAAGTATGCTTTGTCTTAGGAAGTAGAGTCTTACCTTCAAGTTCTGGAAGGCCATCAAGGGCTGTGGCAATAGTCTGAGTAATTTTGGTAATCTCTTGGATGAGCTTGGCCAACAACTCAAAGGAAGGTATTGCCTGTCTGACACTGTTTCTTGCTATGTAGACTTTATCTATATACATGGACTCATGTAGAGATAAGTTATGTATAATTTGTCAGTAGGCTGTTGGATTACTATGGTTCCTTCTGGGGTTTTTTTTAACTAGCTAGGAATTATTTATCTCCTCTTTCCCTGTCTCTCTGTCTCTCTGTCTCTCTGTCTCTCTGTCTCTCTCTCTCTCTGTCTAACATTTCTGCCACAGTTTCCCCATTTTAAAGTGGACCTATTTTCCCAATTTCTCCCTTGATAATACTCTACACCTATGGTCCCACCTCTCTTGAACTCTTTCTTTTCCTTTATCCCCAAGGTTCCTTGTATAAGCATCACTCCCCCTCCCATTTAAATAACTCCATTTTTATCCAGAGGTAAAGGAAAAGAAAGAACCTGAGAGAGAAGAACAATAGGAAACAGGTGTTAGGGATAAATGGACATAAATAATTTAAGCAGACCCATAATAACCAATAAGATAGATGCAATAATTAAAAAATACCCCCAACTAAAAAGAGCCCAGAACCAGATGAATACAGCACAGAAATATACCAAACCTTCAAAGAACTAATACTAATACTCCTCAAATTATTCCATAAAATAGAAAAGAAAGGAACACATCCAAATTATTTATATGTGTGGGAGACAGGTTTGAGCCTAGAGTGGAAGTCCTAATTACAGCCATACAGCAGGCCTAAGGCAATGGCCTACCACTGGAGCCATGAGGAATACCTTGTGATTATCGCTCCATTTGGCTCACCACTCCCTAGTCACCGCCCTTGAAATTCCATGTTGAGGTTTATCTACAGCTTGCAGCACGTGGGCATAACAACAGCCATGGTCACATGATTTACCAGAACCAGGGCTGCCCATATATGGAATAGTCGTTGCATCCTTGTCTGATTGGTCCAGGAACCCAATATAGCTTGTAAATTCCTCAGTAAAATAGATTTGTGTCACTGAACCTGGTCTCTTGTGTCTGAACGCAGCTCTGCTGACACAGTCTCCTCACCAGCCCTGGGGTCTGGGATCAGGCAGCGGCGACAACAACCATGAAGGCAGACTGGATTGGACAGACTAAGCTGGCACCCAACGTGGGGCTCAGGTGTGAGCACAGAATGACCTCTTTCTCACCCCTTTTTCACCGTGGGTGATCACTCCCCTCATCCTTGCATTCCTGCTCTATTGGCTCGTAGTCTTCAGTTTGGTGTGTCTCTCCTGTCTCTGCCAATTCTCCTCTTAAGCAGCTCCAGAGTCCCTCTGGGTATGTCTTGCAGGGTGAGTGACCTCCAAAATAGGGAATAGTCATCCAGCTGCTGCCAGCCCCCATGCCGCAGCATGGGTTTCTCTCCTCAGGAGCAGGTGAATTAAGGTAACAGAAAAGGATGTAGCTAAGGTGGTACATGAAGTATTAGCTCTTGCCCTTGGTCTACAGAATCCTGCTGCTGGTATCCTGAACAATGGGCTCATGTATTATTTTTAGCAAGAAAAAGGGAGGTCAGAGAGGGACACTCACAGTCTGGATCATTCTATCTTATTGTAACTGCCATTCTGGCCTCTCTTCAGGGAGTCTCTCTTGACTCCTCTGAGCAAGACAATCTTATTTTAAAGGGCTAGATAATCAAATTCAACAACAGGACGCTGAGGATGGCTTGCCCCGAGCATTCTCAGCAAAAGTGAAACCACCAGAGCCTTGTTCTGACAAAAAGGAAGTATTTAGTGCCAAAGACTCAAAAGAGAAAAACAGTGTCTTAATGACACTCTTAGTAAAAAACAGGAAATTGCCCTGCCGTCAGCCCCACCATTACAGGGTGGTGACCATACGCCACCATCATATGGTGCCTGCAAGGGAGCCCTTCCCCTTTACCCCCTGTGATGGCTAATCCTGGGTGTCAACTTGACTGGATCTGGGATTAACTGAAATGAAAGTGATCTTCTTGATTGGATCATCTGAAGCTGGAAGACACACCCTAAATGTGGGCGTTACCTTCTGAGGGCAGCCCGTATAAAAGGCCAAGGTAGAGGAGAATGCTAGGCGTCTTGCTGCTTGCCTTCTCTCTTGCTGGTGAGTTTGTCTTGCTGCTGTAGACTGAAGACTAGCTGATCTTTTGGAATTCGTCAGTGACAGATTGGGACTACTAAAAGGTGAGGACATTGGTAGGAAAAGATTGGAATCCTGACATGTGGGATGGAGATGTGTGGGAGAACCCTGAGGAGGCTGAGGATTTTGAATCCTCAGACTCTGAGGAATTTGATTCTCCTGAATTAATCTCCCCACCCTTAGCAGATCCACCCTCCCCACCCTTGCCTGAGGCAACCAAACCCATTGAGGAACCTAATTCCATTCAGTAAGACAAAGGTGATGTCCTTCAGGGCCCAGTTATTGTTGCCTCCGGACCTATAACCAGACTCAAAGCTAAGCAGGAGAGGAGAGGTAGAAAGTGTGGTCCATGAGGAGGTATGCTACACCACTTCAGATAGCATGAAGAGTACTGAAAATCCATGGTGTAGACTATTTGAAACAACTATGGAGATATACCCATTTGAATCTCCTAACTCACCTCTTGAGAAGAGCAAGAAATCTAGTGACTCTATACATAAAACATTTGACAATTTATGGAAAGATAAGAAAAATGATGCTGGTGAGTTACTTCTAGCATCTCTGGATAAAGTGATGAAGATAAACAATGAGCTTAATGATAAAATTGACAAGTTCTGTGGTCACCACCAGCAGCGGCCGCTCCTCCGTTCTCATGGGTGTTGCTCCTTTGTTCTCACGGGCGTCGAGGCTGCTCCTCCGCTCGCCCTGGGCTGAGGCCACTCTTCTGCTCACCTGGTGATGAGGCAGCTCTTTTGCTTGCCCTGCGCTGCCTCCTGTTGTCACTGCTTCTGCCTGGTCCCGGACCCCAGGGCTGGTGAGGAGACTGTGTCAGCAGAGCTGCATTCAGACACAGGAGACCAGGTTCAGTGACACAGGTCTGCTTTATTGCAGGAAGGCACAAGCTTATATAGGGGTAGTGGTCCAATCACAGCACAGCAAGTAGGATACCTTATTAGCATAACAGTCTTAGCATCCTATCACAAAATTGTGGGTAGGATGCCTCATTAGCATACTGGGTTTCAGATTACAGAGCCTGGATTCCTGGAAACCACATGACCCTGACTGTTGCAGTATCTAAGTGTTGCAATTAGGATTCCAAGGGTGGTGATTAGGGAGTGGCGAGCTCTAGGCATCAGTCTCATGATCTGCCAATGGGAGCAAATGTCACGAGGCATTTCTTGTGGCTTCAGTGGTAGGCTGTTGCCTCAATAAGACTTTCACCCTAGGCTCAAGCCTGTCTCCCACATCTCCCCCATTTTTTATTTTTAAAGGTGAGGTAGAGATTAAAATATATAGCATATTGATATCAGTCTAGATACATCAAGGCAAAGTAGAATGGCTCAGGGGGTCATTGTATCAAGAGCTCCATCTCTTAAGATGGTGAGTTTTCTTAAAACCAGGTTGTGCCAACTCCATGCCAACCAGTGGGAGTCGAGATTCTTTGCCTCAGCATTGTTGTCCCCACTTCAAGGGTCATCCAGCATAATGGACTGTGCCTGTCTTAGGTTGTCCCATCTATCATTGACTACCAGCCCTCGAAGGGTGGGTCCCTTTGTGTGGTTTGGCAGAGGGAGAGGCAGTACATCCAGTATTGGCTTGTTTAAAGGCCTCCTCAGGGGTCAAGAATTTGTTGAAACCCATCAGAGGCCAATTATAGTTTGTGGAAGAGAATCTTCTCTCCAGCAGCCAGAGAGCTAAAGCTGCAGAAAATCAAGCTGGAGCCCTTATTATATGTTTGGCTGACCTACAATGTAAATTTATTTCCCAGACTCGAAGGGTATCAGCAGTAAAGGTGCGGGCATTGGTAGGAAAAGATTGGAATCCTGACATGTGGGATGGAGATGTGTGGGAGAACCCTGAGGAGGCTGAGGATTTTGAATCCTCAGACTCTGAGGAATTTGATTCTCCTGAATTAATCTCCCCACCCTTAGCAGATCCACCCTCCCCACCCTTGCCTGAGGCAACCAAACCCATTGAGGAACCTAATTCCATTCAGTAAGACAAAGGTGATGTCCTTCAGGGCCCAGTTATTGTTGCCTCCGGACCTATAACCAGACTCAAAGCTAAGCAGGAGAGGAGAGGTAGAAAGTGTGGTCCATGAGGAGGTATGCTACACCACTAAAGAACTTAGTGAATTTGCTAATTCTTTCAAGCAGCAGTCTAATGAATATGTCTGGGAATGGGTTTTAAGGGTATGGGATAATGGTTGAAGGAACATAAAATTGGATCAGGCCGAGTTTACCCCTGACTGGAGATTCTAAGTTTAATATGGAGGCTCGTGCAGTTAAAAAGGGTGTTAAAAGTTTATTTGATTGGTTGGCTGAGGTATTTATCAAAAGATGACCTACTGACAGAGAGCTAGAGATACTTGATATCCCTTGGCTTAGTGTTGATAAAGGGATTGTAAGGCTCAGGCAAATTGGTAAGCTCAAGTGGATTTGCAGTGCACACCAAATCCTCCACAATGGGAAGGCCCAGAGGACCTGCCTTTTACTGATCTTATAAGATGGAAAATACTGAGAGAGACACCAGAACGTTTGAAGAACTTTGTTTTTTCTCTTTTCCTTATGCCTAATCTTACAGTTGGAGACACTGCTGCTCAATTGCACAAATTAAAGGTAAATATAATAGGTGTAACAGGACCTCAGAGTAGGAGTCCAGTGGCAATAGTGAATTATCAAAGACAAGGTGAGCGTACTTATTGTAATGGGCAGCAAAAGCAAAACAATACCTGCAATGGCATGACTTGAATGGACCTGTGGCCCTGGCTAATCAATCATGGTGTTTCCAGGGACCACATACATAAGAAGCCTACTAAGTTTTTATTTGATCTGTATAAGCAGAAAAGCTCTAGGACAAATGACAGGAAGTCAGTTTTGGATCATAGCAATAGAGAATCTCACTCAGTCAACCAATTTCCAGACTTGAGATGGTTTACAAACACAGAACCCCTTGAATGAAGGTAAGGCTGGGTGCCCTTGAAGAAGGACTTTGTCACAGTACCAAAGAGTTATGCTATTTGCCTCTCACCCATCCTTCCCCAGAGGGACCTGCGGCCTTTTACTAGAGTAACTGTACAATGTGGGAAAGGAAATAATTAGACTTTCCACAGCCTATTGGATACTGGTTATGAGTTGACACTGATTCTGGGAGATCCTAAAAAGCATTGTGGCCCTCCAGTTAAAGTAGGGGTTTATGGAAGTCAGGTGATAAATGGAGTTTTGGCTGAAGTCTGACTGACAGTGGGTCCAGTGGGTCCCTGAACTCATCCTGTGGTTATTTCCCCAGTACCAGAATATATAATTGGGATAGATGTACTTAGGAATTAGCAGAATCCCCACATTGGTTCCCTGACCTGTGGAATGAGGGTTATTATGGTTGGAAAGGCCAAATGGAAACCACTGGAATTGCCTCTGGCAGGGAAAATAGTGAACCAAAAACGGTATCACATCCCTGGAGGGATTGCAGAAATTAGTGCTACCCATCAAGGATTTGAAAGATGCAGGGGTGGTGATTCCCACCACATCTCCCTTTAACTCTCCTATTTGGCCTGTGCAGAAGACAGATGGGTCATGGAGAATGACAGTTGACTATCAAAAACTTAATCAAGTAGTGATTCCAGTTGCAGCTGCTGTACCAGATGTGGTTTCCTTACTGGAGCAGATTAATACTCTCCTGGTACCTGATATGCAGCTATTGATTTGGCAAATGCTTTCTTCTCGATACCAGTTCATAAGGACCACCAGAAGCAATTTGCTTTCAGCTGCCAAGGCCAACAGTATACCTTTACTGTCCTGCCTCAAGGGTATATTAACTCTCCAGCATTGTACCATAACTTGGTTAGAAGGGATCTTGATTTCCTGACTCTTCCATAAAATATCACACTGGTCCACTATATTGATGATGTTACGCTGATTGGATCCAGTAAACAGGAGGTAGCAGACAGTCTGGACTTGTTGGTTAAGCATATGCACATTAGAGGATGGGAAATAAATCCAACCAAAATTCAAGGGCCTTCTATCGCAGCAAAATTTCTAGGAGTTCAGTGGTGTGGAGCATGCAGAGACATTCCTTCTAAGGTGAAGAATAAATTGTTGCATTCGGCCCCTCCCTCCACCAAGAAAGAAGCACAATGCTTGGTGGGCCTGTTTGGATTCTGGAGGCAGCACATTCCTCATCTGGGTGTGTTACTATGACCCATATATCAAGTGACTCGGAAGGCAGCTACCTTTGAGTGGGGCCTGGAACAGGAAAGGGCCCTTCAACAGGTCCAGGCTGATGTACAAGCTGTTCTGCTCCTTGGGTCATATGATCCAGCAGACCCGATGGTGCTTGAGGTATCAGTGGCAGATAAAGATGCTGTTTGGAGTCTCTGGCAGGCCCCATAGGGGAATCACAGTGGAGGCCATTAGGATTTTGGAGTAAGGCTTTGCATTCATCTGCGGACAACTATTCTCCCATTGAGAGACAGTTCTTAGCCTGCTATTGGGCCTTAGTGGAAACTGAACATTTGACAATGGACCACCAAGTTACCATGTGACCAGAGCTGCCCATCATGAGCTCGGTGTTACTTGACCCCCCCAAGCCATAAAGTAGGCCATGCACAGCAACAACCCATTATCAAATGGAAGTGGTATATACGTGATTGGGCTCAAGCAGGCCCAGAGGGCACAAGCTAGTTACATGAAGAAGTTGCCCAAATGCCTATGGTTCCTACTCCCATTATGATGCCTCCTGTTCTCAAGCATACACCTATGGCTTCATGGGGTGTGCCCTATGATAGGTTGACTGAGGAAGAGAGGACTAGGGTTTGATTTACAGATGGTTCTTCATGCTATGCAGGCACTACTCAGAAGTGGACAGCTATGGCATTACAGCAAATTTCTGGAACAACCCTGAAGGACACTGGGGAAGGAAAGTCTTCACAGTGGGCAAAACTTCAGGCAGTGCACATGGTCGTGCATTTTGCTTGGAAGGAGAAATGGCCAGAAGTGCGATTATATACTGATTCATGGGCTGTAGCCAATACTTTTGCTGGATGGTCAGGGACTTAGAAGGAGCATGATTGGAAAATCAGTGAGAAAGACATTTAGGGAAGAAGTATGTGGATAGATCTCTCCAAATGGGCAAAGGATGTGAACATACTTGTGTCTCATGTAAATGCTCATCAAAAAGTGGCTTCAGCAGAAGATGAGTTAAATAATCAGGTAGATCGGATAACCCGCTCTGTGGATTGTCAGCCTCTTTCTTCAGCTATCCCTGTCATTGCTCAATGGGCCCATGAACAAAGTGGCAATGGTGGCAGAGATGGAGGTTATGCATGGGCCTGACAGCATGGACTCCCACTCACAAAAGCTGACCTGGCTACAGCTGCTGCTGAGTGCCAGATCTGCCAACAGCAGAGGCCAACACTGAGCCCCCGATATGGCACTATTCCCCATGGCGACCAGCCTGCAACCTCTTAGCAGGTTGACTACATTGAACCACTTCCATCTTGGAGGGGACAGTGTTTTGTCCTTACAGGAATAGACACTTATTCTGGTTATGG
>NW_008338118.1:757734-762927 GCF_000622305.1 Nannospalax galili | reverse complement strand
ACTACTATCCAGGGACTTACAGAATGCCTTATCCACTGTCATAGTATTCCTCACAGCATCGCTTCTGACCAAGGAACTCACTTCACGGCCAAAGAAGTACAACAGTGGGCCCATGGTCATGGAATCCACTGGTCTTACCATGTTCCCCACCATCCTGAAGCAACTGGCTTTATAGAACAATGGAATGACCGCTTAAAGACACAGTTACAGTGCCAATTATGTGGCAATAGCCTGCAGGGCTGGGGCAGGGTCCTCCAGAAGGCAGTGTATGCTTTGAGTCAGCATCCAATATATGGTACAATTTCTCCTATAGCCAGGATTCACGGGTCCAGGAATCAAGGGGTGGAAGTGGGAATGATTCCACTCACTATCGCCCCTGGTGACCCACCACAAACATTTTTGTTTCCTGTACCCTCAACTTTGCACTCTACTGGCTTGGATATTCTGGTTCCAGAGGAGGGAGTGCTTCTGCCTGGAGAGACAACAAACATTCCATTGAACTGGAAGCTAAGACTTCCCCCTGGACACTTTGGGCTTCTGATGCTCTTAAGTCAGCAAGCTAAGAAAGGAATAATAGGAGGGGTGATTGACCTAGACTTCCAGGGGGAAATTGGACTTGTTCTCCACAATGGAGGTAATGAAGATTATATCTGGAAGGCATGGGATTCCTTAGGGCGATTTTTGGTGTTACCATGTCCTGTGATTAAGGTCAATGGGAAACTGCAACAACCCCATCCAGACAGGACAACAAATGGCCCAGACCCTTCAGGGATGAAAGTATGGGTCACTCCTCCAGGGAAAGCGCCAAGACCTGCAGAGGTGCTTGCTGATGGTGGAGGAAATACAGAATGGGTAGTAGAGGAAGATAGTTACAAATACCAACTTAGGCCACATGACCAGTTGCAGAAACATGGAGTGTAATTGACATGAGTATTTTTGTCCTATTTGGTTAAGAATAGGCTTGTGCATGTATACACATATGTTAAGCAGATACTTGTGATATCCTTTTTTGAATGTGTAATTGAGATAAGTTTTAAGTGGCTAAGTGTTGTGAACCTATATGATTATATTGGGTTATGAGACACTAAAGGACTAAGCATTCCTCAAAGGCTTCATCACCTACTCTGAGATGGGATGGTTATATCAAGTTAGGCGAAATTATGACCTCAACATTGTTTTTATTTGAAAATTAAGCATGACATAGATGCTATTGGGTGTCAAGTTGATGAGGGGTGGACTTGTGATGGCTAATCCTGGGGACTTGACTGGATCTGGAATTAACTTAAATGAAAGAGATCTTCTTGATTGGATCATCTGAAGCTGGAAGACACACCCTAAATGTGGGTATTACCTTCTGATGGCAGCTTGTATAAAAGGCCAAGGCAGAGGAGAATGCCAGGCTTCTTGCTGCTTGCCTTCTCTCTCGCTGGTGAGTTCATCTTTCTGCTATAGACTGAAGACTAGCTGATCTTTTGGAATTTGTCAGGCCTTCAGTGCCAGATTGGGACTACTGAGACATCCAGCCTTGTGGACTGAGCAACTACTGATTCTCAGCCTCTCCAGTGTGGTGCAGCCATTGTTGGACTGCTCAGAATCTATCCTGTGAGCTAAGCTGATAAATCTCTATACATAATCATTCTACCGATTCCGTTTCTTTGGAGAACCCTGACTAATACACGCCCCTCCTTTGGGAGGAAGTCTGGAAAACTCCTCCACTGACCTCCCTTTTGTCCAGAATGGGAGGGGACATCCCACAGTTTTTCCTGTTACCATTGTTCAGGGCCAAAAAAATCCAAATGTTTGGAATCCTTATTCTCATGACACCTTAAAAAAGCTGCACAAAGTGGCACTTGAGGATGGTATCCATTCTCCCTGGTTCGGTCAACTTCTGGATACAATCAGTCATGCGGCCAATACCCCCTACGATTGGCAGCATATCACCCATGCATGCTTGCAAGGGGATGACTTTCTCTTATGGAAGGCCATTTATCAGGATTAATGTGAACAACAGGCATAGCACAATAAACACACTAATCTTCAAAACATAGGTTTTGACACCCTGGTAGGGTGAGGCAATTATGAGACTCCTCAGGCCCAGGCACAGGGACCTCCTTGCTATTTTGAGCAGGTTCGACTCTGCACACTGCCTGCCTTTCGGAGTATGCCAGTGCATAGTGATACTAAATTAACCAAACTAGTGCAAAAGCCAGGCAAGCCTTTCTCTGACTTTGTTGAAAGGTGCCAACAGAGTATAAACAGAAAAATAAGTCATGAAAAACATCCCTACCATTTGCCAATATTATGTGGCCCATGCATGCAGGCCTTTGTTGACTGAGGTGTATATCTTACACTATATGGGTGACATTCCTATTTCTCATAAGGATCCTAAAATCCAAGGAGGTTTTCGAAAACTTAAATCTCCGAGTGCTGGGTCTTACTATTGCTGCAGATAAATTTCAGTTGCATGCCCCATATACCTTTCTGGGCCATTCTATCCAGAATGTCACCCACCCTATAGCACCTGCTCTTACCTTACCCAATAAGATCAACCTCTCTGAGGCACAGACCCTCTGTGGCAACATAAATTGGATACGGGGCTTTCTACCCATGTCCACAGAAGAGCTTACACCACTCTTTGACCTCTTGTGGGGCACTGATACAGCCTCCATTCCCCACAAAGTCTCACCTTAGGCTCGACATGTTTTAGCAATAATAAATACACACTTGTCTCAAGCATTTGTTAATAGGGTACAACCTGGACAGCCTATCCAGGCTTTAGTCGTTCTAACAAAAAACACCCCTATGGGAGCACTTTGGCAGGCCCAGGGACCATTGATAAGGGTCCACTCTTCTTGGAGTCAATTACATAAAGTTACTCCTGTATTGAGGCCTGGGCAATTATAGCCCTTAAGCTCACTCAAACCTCCTGCCTTTTATATGGCCACAACCCAGTGTCCCTGGTCCTCCCTCTTCCACTTCCCATGCTCCAAACATTGTTTCTTGATAATCCTGTTTTTCAAATTCTCCTACTAACTTATCAGGGAAAATATGTTAATCATTACCCCAAACATAGGCTCCTCCTTTATCTTTATTTCCCCAGGCACTTCCTAAATGCAACCCCTTCCTGAGGCTCCTCTATTCTTCATAGATTCCACCAAGCATAAATTTGGTTACGTGGTAGTCCATGAGGGACAGCTCTCTTCGCAAAAGATTCTTTCATTTCAGGGATCAGTACAATTTGGAGAGTTGTCTGCTATGTTACAAGTCTTTCAAGACTTTCCCACAATACCATGCAATATATTTTCAGACAGTGCTTATGTGGTCCAGACCATACAAGGCTTAGCTTTCACAACTTTTAGACCTCATGGTAGCCCCCTTGATTTATTACTCTCCTCCTTGCAACTGCTACTCGAACAGCATCCTACCCCCTGTGTGCTGGATAGCTTTAGTGTCAATTTGACACACCCGGGTTGAGGGAACCTCAATCGGGGAATTTCCTCTATTGGACTGGCCTATGGCCATGGCTGAGGGGCATCTTCTTGATGAGTGATGTGGGAGGGCCCAGCCCACTGTGGGTAGTGTCACCCCTGGGCAGGTGGGCCTGTGTTGCATAAGAAAGCAAGCTAAGCAGGGGCCAGGGGAGCAAGCCAGTAAGCTGAGTTCTTCCATGGCCCGTGCTCCAGCTCCTGCCTCCAAGTTCCTGCACTGAGTTCCAACCTTGGGTTCCCTGATGAACTGTGACCTGGGAGATGTAACCTGAATAAACCCTTTCCTCCCCAAGTTGGAAGTTGTCAGAGTGTTTTGTCACAGTAATGAAGAAACAAAGTAAAACAGAAATTGGTACCAGGAGTGGGGTATTGCTGTGACGGACCTGACCTTGGTGTTTTGGGGAGGACTGTGGAAGTGTTTGGAACTTTGGGCTGGAAAAGCTATTGCGTGCTCCAAGTTTGTTGCTGTGGAGCTTGGAAAAGTTATGCTGAAAGAGTTGTAGATGATGGAGGCCTGGCTTGTGAAGCTTCAAAGGGAAGCGGAGACTATCAGGGCTGTTCCTATGATATTTTGAATTAAGAATCTGTGAGTTCTGGTTGGCTGGGGCTGCAGAATCAGCTGTGATTAAGAAGAGATCAGAACCTGAAGCAAAACCTTTGCTTTACTTGGACAGTTGATGCTGGTTAGCTGGGGCTGAAAAATCAGCTGTAAGTAACAAGAGACCAGCATCACTGTGGTGAAGTCTTCTGGGAGGTATTTCCTCAGGGTGAGCACACAGAGGGGATCAGCACTTCTATTTCAAGCTGGAAGCGGGACTTGGTAATGTGTAAGAGTCTCCTGCATGGTTCTGGTGTTGAAAGCATGAAGGGGTCACAGAAAGCAGCTGAGGCATGTCACTCTGAGAGCCCAAGAAAGGCCATAGGTGAAAGTGCACCTTCGGTTGCAGCGAAGACCCTAGGATTGAAGGGGCCATGGTGAGAATCTGATACTTTGCACCCCAAGAGGCAAGAAGAGGCCATTAGTGAAGGTGTAGCCTCAGTTTCAGTGGCGGCCCCAGCTTTTTGGAGATGCCAGGACCATGGGACCACCACCAAGGACAGCAGTAGGTGTGGAATGGAGCTGGCCTGGGCCTGTGAGATGAGCTGAGTATGCTGTGGACTGTAGAGTCAGAGCAGTGGAGCTGCCAGTACCCTTTGGAGCCCAGAAGATCATGAGTGAACCCCAGATGTCCACCCTCGAGCTACTTTGCTGGACTTTGGTTTTGCTTAGGTGTGCCTGATTCTTCCCTTTGAAATAAGACAGTTCTTGTTTTGGATTTTATAGAAGAGCACCCACAGTTAAGAGACTATTAAGAGACTATGGACTTTTAAGTGTTTGGGTTTTTTAAGGACTGTGGAGTTTTTAAGGTTTTACTGTCTTATGTTGTGATATCAACACCATATCTTGGGGACAAATATTGGAAAGTTTATGGTTTAATAGTGATTTTTGTGTGTCAAGTTGACAAGGGTCAATTGTGCTGGATAGCTTTAGTATCAACTTGACACACCTGTGTTGAGGGAGCCTCAATCAGGGAATTTCCTCTATTGGACTGGCCTATGGCCATGTCTGAGGGGTTCTTCTTGATGAGTGATGTGGGAGGGCCCAGCCCACTGTGGATGGTGCCACCCCTGGGCAGGTGGGCCTGTGTTGCATAAGAAAGCAGGC
>NW_008338118.1:725205-757620 GCF_000622305.1 Nannospalax galili | reverse complement strand
GGGAGATGTAAGCTGAATACACCCTTTCCTCCCCAAGTTGGAAGTTGTCAGAATGTTTTGTCACAGCAATGAAGAAGCAAACTAAAACACCCTGGTACATTCAACATCTATGCTCCCATACTAATCTTCCAGGACTTTTAGCAGAAGACAATGCTACCATTGATAAACAGGTAATAACTGCTGCCTTGGATCCCCTTATCCTACAACAAGCTAGGGATCTACATGCTCGATTCCATCTTTCCCCCCAGGCTATACATTGACTCTTGCCTACTCTATTGATACAGAGCTGCAAACATTTGGTTCATGCTTGCTCCTCTTGTGCCCCCTTTATACATTTAGGACCATTACAACCTACAGGAACCCTCCCTAGAGGCCTTAGCCCTAATAAAATCTGGCAAATGGACATAACACATTTTCCATCCTTTGGAAAGCTTAAATATGTCCATCATATTATTGATACTTATTCCAATATCCATTTTACCTTGGCCTGCTCTGGCAAGACTGCTGCCCATTCTATAAAAACTGTTAAACATGCTATGGTCCTCATAGGGGTCCCCTGACAAATAAAAACAGACAATGGCCCTTGTTATGTTTCTACAGCCTTCTGCCAATTCTGTACTGACTGGAATATTGAACACATAACTGGTATCCCTTACAATCCTTAGGGTCAGGGTATTATTGAGCACTCCCATCAAATACTTATTAAACAAACACAAAAAATAGGGGGAGACAAAAACGGATGTCCTCACTAAAAGGATCCTAATTTTGCTACACAACAAGCCTTATTTGTCTTAAACTTTCTAAAATTTGATGCCAATGGTCTCCCACCTGCTATAAAGCACTGGGGAGCATTCACCAACCCCACTTCTGCCCCTATGTTTTGTTGGAAAGACCCGCTCACAGGAAATTGGAAGGGTCCACATTTACTCCTAACCCAAGGGCGAGGCTATGCTTATGTTTTTCCAGACAATGTTCCAGCCCCCATCTGGGTCCCAGCCTAAAATATTAGAATTGCCTACAATGGAAAAAACCCCTCTAAAGCCACTGACTCTAGAAATGGCAGCCCTGACCCTAGAGGAAATGACCCAGGGGACAAAACTACAGGCCACTGAGAGATCAGTCTGCTACCACAGACCACAGAAGCAACCAGCCCCAACAGCACATCTGATAACCTGGGGAGACCTCAAGCATCTCACTTCACAGGCAGAGACTATTGCTAACCAAAATCCTCAAGCTAGAGGGAATCGCTTGTCTATGTTTCTTATTATGTGTGCTGTAATTACAGCAAATTCTCAGGTTCATGCGACAACCATATGAGCTTCCATTCTTTTTCCCTCTATGGTTTTGCCTATGGCCTGGGATATGTACTATTTATGTACCTTCTGGTCCAATAATGCCAGTACTGGACTCCCTACTTTTGGTTGTTATCCAATAATTCAGATTCCAGCTATACCATACAAAATGACATATCTCCAATTGCTGGGACCATAGAGAGACATATGCCCACCTGGTACGCCTACTGGCTCTTATTTGGCTACCTACCAACATCACCTACCAGGAGGGGCCTACTGACCTCTCTACAATAAAATCCACGATAAGTTCCTACATTCCCAATACTCTCACTTGGCTATATTTCTAGCACTTACTGCTTCTTTGGAAAAAGAAAGGGGGAGATGTGGGAGACAGGCTTGAGCCTAGAGTGGAAGTCCTAATGACAGCCATACAGCAGGCCTGAGGCAATGGCCCAACCACTGGAGCCATGAGGAACGCCCTGTGATTATCACTCCATTTGGCAAGTCGTAGTGCTGATGCTTAAGGCTCACCACTTCCTAGTTGCCACCCCTTGAAATTCCAGGTTGTGGTTTACCTACAGCTTGTAGCACATGGGCATAACACAGCCATGGTCACATGATTTACCAGAACCAGGGCTACCCATATATGGCATAGTCATTATATCCTTGTCTGATTTGTCCCGGAACCAGGGCTGCCCATATATGGCATAGTCATTGCATCCTTGTCTGATTGGTCCAGGAACCCTATATAAGTTTGTAAATTCCTCAGTAAAATAGATTTGTGTCATTGAACCTGGTCTCCTGTGTCTGAATGTGGCTCCGCTGACACAGTCTCCTCACCAGCCCTGGGGTCCAGGATCGGGCAGCGACGGTGACAACCATGAAGACAGACTGGATGGACGGCTGCATATATGGAGCCAATATTACTCTAATATCAAAACCAAAGACACAACAAAAAAGGAAGTTATAGGCCAACACCTCTGATGAACATAGGTACAAAAATTCTCAAAAAAATACAAACTGAATTCAAGAACATATCATTAAAATTATCCGCTGTGATCAATTTAGCTTCATCCCAAAGATGCAGGGATGGTTCAACATACATAAATCAATAAATATAATCCACCACATAAACAGACTCAAGTACAGAAACCACACAATCATCTCGTAAGATGCAGAAAAGACCTTTGACAAAATCCAACATCCATTTGTGATGAAAGTCAGGGGGTATATCTCAACATAATAAAGGCAATATACTAGAAGCACACAGCCAACATCACACTAAATGGAGGAAAACTCAAAGCATTCCCATTAAAAACAAGGAAAGCTTGTCCACTTTCTCCATCCCTGTTCAATATAGTACTTGCTAGAGCAATAAGATAAATGAAGTATATAAGGGAGATAAAAACTGGAAAGGAAGAAGTCACAGTATCATTATTTGCAGATGATATGATTTTATAAATAAAAGACCTTATTGACTCCACCAGAAAACTCCTTGAACTGATAAATACATTCAACCAAGTAGCAGGATTAAAAATTAACATCCAAAAGTCATTAGCCTTTCTATATACCAACAACATACTGAGAAAGAAATTGGGGAAATGATCCCACTCATGATAGCCTCAAAAACACCAAATATCTTTGAAAAAATCTAACCAAGGAAGTAAAGAGCTTGCATAAATAAAAAAACCTAAGACACTGAAGAAAGAAATTGAAGAAGATACCAGAAGATTGAAAGAACTCCCATGCTCACAGATCAGTGAGATTAATATGAAAATGGCCATCCTAGCACAAGCAAGCTACAAATTCAATGCAATATTAATTAACATTTCAAGACAATTCTTTATAGAAATTGAAAAACATAATCTCAAATTACATATGGAAACACAAAAAACCTAGGATCAACCAAGACAACCCAAAACAATAAAAGAACTGTTGGAGGCATTATTACCTCTAATCTTAAATCATGCTATAGAGCTATAGTAATAAAAACATAAAAATAAAAAGCATGATACTGGCATAAAAACAGATTCATTGATCACTGGAGTAGAATTGGGGACAAAATTTAAGTGCACACACACAGTCACCTGATTTTTGACAAAGGAGCCACAAACACACACTAAAGAAAAAAGACAGCATGTTAAACAAATGATGGTTAAACTGGATAGCTACATGCAAAAGAATGAAACTAGATCCCTATCTCTCACTATGCTCAAACCCAACTTCAAATGGATCAAGGACCTCAACATAAAACTTGATTTCCTAACTGATAGATCAGAAAATAGAAAATACACCATAACTTATAGGCACAGGAAAGGACTCTCTGAAAAGGATTTCTATAGTGCAAGAATTAAGACCCAACAATTGACAAATGAGACCTCATGAAACTAACAAGCTTCGGTAGGGCAAAGGACACTATCGATCAGTGAAGAGGCAAGCTACAGAACAGGAAAAACGTCTTTGCCAGCTATACCTCTTACAGAGTTATAGAATACAGAGGTCTAGAATATAGGAAGAATTCAAAAACCTAAATATTAAAAAATCAAACAACCCAATTAAAAATTGGATCAAGGAGCTGAACAAGGTGTTCACAAAAGATTAAACACAAATAGCTGAGAAATACTTTTAAAATGTTCAGCATCTTTAGTCATCAGGAAAATGCAACTTAAAACCACTTTGAGATTTCATCTTACCCCACTCAGAATGGCTATGATCCAAAAAACAAACCATAAACACTGGTGAGGATGTGGGGAAAGGAGAATTCTTATTTTTTTAAACTTTTTAAAAAAACTTTTTGAGAATTTCATACATGCATATAAGGTGTTTTGATCAAATGCACGCCTACTCGCTCCCCTCCCAAACCCCCCATATTGCTCCATCACTTTTCTTTCTTTCTTTTTCTTTCTCTCTTTTTCTTTCTTTCTTTCTTTCTTCCTTTCTTTCGAATGGGGCTTTTTTGCTACTCTAACATTCCAATAAAAGCTCTCATCAAGACACCCCAATGGACTCTGATATGAACATTTGAAATTTGCCCTGTTCACACTTTTTTACTGGTTCCCTGTTTAAAACTTGTAATGCTAACTACTCTTGCCTTTATTTCTCCTTTACATCCCCAATTCACTATTCAAGGACCTTCTTTTCTCTCTGCAGATAAAAGTTATGAAATTTGGGAGTCTTTTAGATAGACCTACTGAAGGGGTATCCCAATTGCCTTATCCTGTGTCCCTGTTCAGCACGGAAGAAGCCAGAGCAGTCTGTGTTCTGATTCCCTATTGGCAATTTGGGTAACCTCTTCAGAGGATGGTGTGATAAGAATAGGAGGTAGGAATTGGCTATGCAGTTAAGGTAAAAAGACTCCAAAGAAAGTAGCCAGTTTCTTGGCTAAAAGTTAAAATGGCCTTGGGCCTCTTAGCAACATATTCTGTTTCAAAGGCCAAAAACGTCAAAAGTATTTGGGAGCTCTTATCTAATCCCTAAAAGATTTTAGGGAAAAGAAGAATTCTTAAGAATTCAAAAAGAGTGAAAACTAGTGCAGCCCATTCTGGAAATCAGTTTAGATATCCCTCAAAATGCTGGAAATTGATCTACCATGTGGTTCAACCATGCCATTCTTGGGTTTATATCCAAAAGACTCTAAATCCTACTACAGAGATACCTGCTCTTGGAAGTGGGGGGATGTTGGTGCACCTGTTTGCACCTGTGTGAGGAAGCCAGAAGTCAACCTCAAGTGCTATTTTCAGGTTTACCCACCTTATTTTTTATACAGGGACTCACACTGGCCTGGAACTCCATGATTAGCCTAGGATTGTGGAACAATGAGTCCCCAAAACCTTCCTGTTTCCACCTCCCTCTTGCTGGGATCAATACAAGCCAATACTTTTTTTTTTTTTTTCCTCACATGAATTCTAGGGATTGAACTCAGATCCTCTGCAAGCACTTTACCAACTGAGCCATCCCACCTCACCCCCTGCCAGGATAAGTTTTAAATGTTAGAAACTACAATATATTTGCATTGTTGTAATAAGACTTAATCAAATATAAACAAAACCAAAATTCGATTCTTTCTCTCATAACCATGCTGCATTTTAAATTAAAAGAATGCCAATGGTAAAAACCTTCATTTCCTGACACTGGGGCATGCTTATTTTCTGGCTCATGGAAAATGCTCAGGAAAGATTTGTTGAGCGGCTGAATGAATTCCGCTACCATGATTTGATTTCTTGTCGTTACACATCTGTAGGAATTTCAATTTGGCCACGTTGATGCACAGAAACTTTGCTGTTTTGTGGATACTCAACCTGTACAACTGTTGCTCACACCACGGCCATTTGATCAGAACTTTGAAAATCCTCAGAAGCACAGTATAAAAAATGCTGCTGTCAATACTTGACTAGAATTGCTCTCTAGAATAGCGATTGAATGAGCATCCTGTGTGTCTGCTTGGATCAGTCTTGTCCAATGGGATCACGTTGCTATTGTGTATGTTCTTTTCTCAACCACATGGAAACACTACTTAACAGCTCTCTAAACAGTTTTAAGAGACTTAGCTCTGCTCTTCCAGACCACAGGGAAGAAAGCCATACGCTCTGAGCGCAACAACCTCTCACATGTTGTTTACTCTCCCATCTCACCATAAGCCACACTGGGTTATTCCTTTGTCACCCACAGGAACATGTTGCTCACACGCGTGTCCCTTCCGTGCTCAAGTTTGTGCTGCCTTGTAAAGTCCACTTTTCTCTAACTGCATCATGCCATGCACTATAAATCACATTTGCATCCCATTTAAAATATAAACCACAATAGACACAGAAGAACAAAAGGAACCACAAGCCCAGCTTTTTTGACAGAACTCCCACACGTTGATAATTGGAAGCACATAAATCAGTGCACAGATGAGGTCTGAAACGGCCGCCTTGCCTTGTGTTGCATGTCTCTTAGCCCCATCCACTTTCAATTCTGACGATGAATCCCCTGGAAAAATAGGAAGGGAAAAACATTAAATACTAACAAAAACTTTCTGGAGAGCTCAGAAATGAAAACAAATGATGTAGATTATGTGACAAACCATGTTCCTGGAGTCTTCATTTAGCTTGTGATTGAGGCCTGCCTGGTTGCTTGATAGCAGCAAACTGTCATTGTTGAAACCCAAATTTCAAGTTAGTTCTAAAACACCAGCTGGCTACAAGGCACATCCATCAGTAAATAAGGTGTATTTAGGAAGTCCAAATTATTTTCAGAACTACAGAAGAAAAAATTTGCCCCCAGCTTATATAAACAGCTCCCATGAATAGTGTTTGATTTTCTGTATGTGTTTCATTATCCATCAAAATTCCGTAGTTCAAACTAGACCAAATTCCTTTATAATACAGTCCCTAAACTTAATTACTATTTAAAGTGCAAATCTAATGGAAAGTAAAAAGTCCCTCATTATGATATAGAACAGCTTATTCTAATTTGCCACTGGGCATGATTCTATACACCCTACATACATAATTCCACAGCCTGTGAGCTTGTGACTTTGGAGTGACAAAACACCCTGATAATAACTAGAGAAAGTTTTATCTCCTTTTTAAAAAAAAGTTCAATAAAAAGGCAGAACTGGTCCTTGTACCTCATGCTCCTCTAGGGAACCATCTGAATATCAACACATCTCAACTTTTATGTCTGGAGTGTCAGAAAGGGCTTAGATGGTAATGATTTGCTACAAGAGGTTGAGTGTGTGTCTGGCTTGAAATAGTCTGGCAGCAAAACAGGATTTTAATTAGATTATCAGAGAGCTATTTGTTAAATTTTGGAATGCTGATAAATTTTTAAAAGCCCTTCTAATCTGGAGATGATTACCTTCGATCATTAAACTTGTTCTTGATTAAAAATCTGAAAATGAGCCTGTTAAGCCTTCAGCAAAATAGTAAGCCCAATAAAACACTGCAAATAACACTGCCAAGCTACCAGCAACCTTGAACAGCTACTAGCCCTAGAAACTGAACAACTGGTGGGAATTAAACTAATGCTCAAAAAGAGACCACTGCATATTGAAGGAATTCTGACCTTGGGTAAGCTCTCGGACCTGCTTCAGAAAAACCAAAAGAAAGATTTACACCTAGATAAATCTTTGAAAAATGCCTGAAGAACTTCCTTAGGCTTCAAAGTGACACAGGTGATACAGACAAAGGATAATGTTGATTTAACTCCTCAACAGAGATTCTAGATATTTAAGAAACTGCTTACGGAGAAAAAGCCAAGAGCCAAATGTGGCATGTGTACAACACTAATAACCATGAGTAATGTTCTTGGAGGATAATGGACATTCTGTTCATAAATTTTCTTCTATAGGATCTTGCCTCACTACCTAGGAACTCAAGTGGGTAACTGAAGGCCATCAGGATTTCACTCAGTGTTTTAAATGCAAAAGATGGCCATACTGAACCTTGTTAGATGGTAATTATTACCAAGACTTTCTTACATACAGAATGCTTCTATTTCTAGAATCTTGATAGAAATTACTACTTTGAGCCTAACAGCTGTTGTTACAGGTAACACACAAGTGTTAATAATTGTCTCATAAAATAACAAGAGAAACCCAGCATAAAGTGAATATCTAAATTTCCTAAGGTTTCATTGTTAGAGGTAAAATTTAATGCAAAGCATATTTTGTCACTCTCTAAACTAATCTGTGCATGGTACTAGTTGATTCTTTTTAAAAATATTTTATTTATTATTTTTATTTTATGTCTATGAATATACTGCCTGCATGTATGTGAGTGCACCCGTGTCATGCAATGCCATGGAGATCAGAAGAGAGCTTCAGATTCCCCTGGAACTGGAGTTAAGGACAGTCATAGCTATCATGTGGGTGCTAGGAATCGAACCCGGGTCCTCTGCAAGAGCAGTCAGTGCTCTTAACCGCTGAGCCATCTCTCCAGCCCCAAGGTAATATTTTTTTAAACTCGGACCATATACAACCTAGCTAGTAAGATGTTGCTAAAATTATTTGCTGTCCTAAATAGTTTACAAATATCTATTAAATTGCTTTGGCAGACTTTTATTCTATAAATCATTGAGTGTCTACCATGTGTCTGGTGTTGTATTAAGCATTTTACTATGTACAACCAATAACACCAAAAGCCTTAGTACCTGTACTCTCAAAGTTTCATTTTGTGTAGGAAAAGAACAAATAAAGTAACCAATAAATAAAAAATAAAAAACCCACACTGTTTTAAGTATTATGGAAAGAACTATATCTCCATTGGGGCAACAACATTTTCCTAGGTGGCACCCATGGTTGTTCAATGTCTTGAGAAGCAAATGGCACTTAATATTGGGAGCAAGGATGCTAAAAACCTTGCAATGTGGGTCAGGGACAGCAACAAAAGTTTTCATAAACCAAAAATGTGCCTTTTCCAAAATGTCAGCAGAGAAATAACAAGCCTGGTTCAATTATTTAGCATAGTCAGTGCCACAGTTAAGCATTCTTAGTATGGGAAAATTATTGCACTAAGTAATAAAAAGGACATAGGGGAAAAACAAGAGGCACTTTAAAACCCCCTAATGAACCTGTTCTACAAGATAAATTATAAAAGTGTGCAATAACTAGGAAAGGAGACAGGTCTAAAAAGGCAAATTTGGAGCTGAAGAGATGGCTCAGCTGTTAAGAGCAGTGAGGAAGGATTGAGGTTTGATTCCCAGCATCCACAACCACCTGTAACTCCAGTTCCAGTGGATCCAATGCCCTCTTCTGGTGTCCATGGGCATTACACAACACAGGTGCACTTACTTACAGGTAACACACTCATACACATAAAATAAAAACAAAAATATTTTAAAAAGGCAAACCTGTGCCATAAAAATAAGACATGTGCTAATGTATAAATCAGTATCTTAAGATTTTAAGAAGGAGACACTAAGCCAAATTTTTAGGTAGAAGGGAATTTTTATACAGAGGAACACAGGTATTAAACCTAAGGAAATGTAAAATCCAGCCCTAGCCTAACGAAAGTAAGGTAATTATTTGTGCATACAAAAGAATTCCAACAAAATACATAGTCACTGGCTTCTATTGGAACTATATTCCTAATCCTCTACCAAACGTTCATTCTATTAAGGTGATCTCGGTTCCCAAAAGCTCCTGATATAAATGTATATTCTTATTATTACATCTTTCTTCATTGTTAAATGAGCAAACCTCATTTACCTTTGATTCTTCTTGGTTACATTTATAAGATTGGTAAACACACTTTATTTTAACCTTTGTGTAACTAATCCCTAGGTAGGTTCATACACATACACTTTGCAGGAGATTTCAATTATAAATGAACACAGAAAGCAAGTTCATTCACAGCCAACAAAATTGGCAGTCCTAGGAACAAAAAGTGGTCAGATTAACCTTGATCCACCTGCCTCTGCCTCCCAAGTACTAGGACTCACCACCACCACCACCACCACCACCACCACCACCACCACCACCCCAGAGGCTGACAGTAAAATAAAAATTACTAATGCTCCCATTTTTATGAAATGTTATAAATACCTTTCTCTTCATTTCATGCTAAAATTCTCAGATCTTTTTATTTTGAATCTATCATGTGATTACTCAGTGAAATTCTCTACTGGCTGGAATATTACCACATTTCTGTACACACAATGGGTCATAGAATCATATCCAAAAGAATGGGATTTGGAAGTCCCCCATTATGTGGTCAATCAATGGCTATGGAGGAAGAATTCAAAAGTGTTTAAATTGCATGCAACTAAAATGCTTTAAACCACTAAGATTGTTTAGTAAGCCACACACACGAACACACACACAAACAAATCCTTATTTGTTACAAACCATTTTAGAAGTTGATCTGAAAATAAAGATGTATCCTAAGATTCCTATGTAAACATTTATTTAAGTTTTATAAGGAATAAGCCAACATGTTTGTGCTTATATACTTAAATATGGTCAGGTTTCTTGAGATTTACAGAGATTTGTTTTGTTATTGACTTAATTTTGAGGATCATTTTAAAGGCAAAATTTGTATCTAGAGTAATAGAAAAATGAATGAACTTTAAAGAACATTTTAAATGTTTTTTAGGAGCAAGCACTGATATAAAAATTGGAGTCTAAAGAAGTAGAAGCAAGATGGGCTTTTAAAACTCAGCCATTCAAACACTGGCTGGCTGCCAACTCAAAACCTGGAAAGACATCTTGAAACCTTTAAATACCATAATTTTCAGCTGTAAGGAATTCTCTCCATGTTATCAAAGTACTGAAAAAAGTATTCTTTTATAGATTTCCAGATCCAAGGTTAAAATGCATTTTAGGAGATGTTTATTTGAAAGTATTTTGCTGCTTTCCTATATAGTCCATTTCATGTAAGATGAGGTCAAATGGAGTTCAGATGAGATTGCACCAGTAAATTGTGTAAATGAAGCAAACTCCAAATTTCTCCCTCAAGGTGACAAGAATGATTTTTCATAGTATTTAAATTTTATTTCACTTCAAATTGCTTAAATATCTCTGAGACCAACGAACCAAATACACAACTGAATTAGAAATTATTTAAGAATTTTAACTCAGCACATATCTGTAGTCAAGTGGGGTTTTGATTCTATATAAAAATGTGATAAGGACTGAAACTGTCTAGAACACATTTCTTCTGCTGAAAGATTTTCTTTAGCTTAAAATGATTCTACGGTAGACTCTTGTTTAGCCAGAAATTCATAACATTGTTTTCTTATTTTTTATTTAATTCTGAATAGCTCACCACATTTCCTTCATCATGTTTTAACCAGTAAATTAATAATTATTGTAACTATATGTAGCACTTGTACCACTGTTAGTACATTCCATAAAGGATCTCAGATCGAAATGTCTTCAAAACTGAGAGAAATCAAGACAAATAATCAACATGATAGAGGTCTGAATCAGATGAATTAAAGAGAGAAAGAAAGTCAGTCAGTGCATCTTTGAAATATGAGATGACTGGAGTCAGGGCTTATCAAACCACAGAGGGTTCCAGGAGGCTTCAGCACCAAGAAACCAGTCAACAGCAAGACATACAGAGAACTGTGCAGCAGTAGAGAAACACATCCTCACACATCATAGGCTACAAAGCTCACTGGTTCTATCTTCCAAAAAGATTTGGAATCCAGCCACCACCAATCATGTCGATTTTAGCCCCAGTGTCTATCCTATGCTGCCTGGTTTTTTACACCTTCTCTCTTACAGTGTAATCTCATCACAGCAGCCAGATTGTTCTTTTAAAATGCAAGTCTGATTAAGTCATTTCATTTCTTAAAACTATACTCGATTTCCATCTCACTCAATAAAATCCCACTTCATTGCAACTGATAAGGCCCCATGTGGTTGGTTATTCTCCTGCCTCATGAACTTTCTGAACTTACTGCTTCCTTGATGCCCCAGATCAGTCAGGCCCTGGCCACCCGTTATTTCTACCATGGGCTTTGACTTTCTGTACTTCTGGTTGGAATATTCTTTTCTAGATAACTTCTTGATTAACCTCCTCACTTCTTTCAAGTCCTTGTTCAAAATTTACATTCTCAACAAGACCTTCACTTAGCATTTTATTTAATTCTGAAAACTGTTCCCCTGTACAGCCTCCCAGTCCCACTCACTTCCTCTAACATTTTTTTCTTGTCTGTAACACTGACCTTTCAGTACGGCTTCTCACTGGCTTATTTATCATGCTTATTATTTATGTACCATCCCTAGTTGCTAGAATGCAAGCCAATGACGTCAAAAACCTCTGTTTTATTAACTGATATAATCCAAGCTCTTAGAAAAGATCTAATAACAGCAAAGTGCAAGGATTACTTGTTCAGTTCTATTGGTTGGTAATTGCACAGAAATTATTTTTTCAAGTCGCTAATTAGTTGAACCTCTTAACAAGGTTTCGTAACTGCTCACAGTGAAAAATTTCTTTATTCTAATTTAAACTGGGACTTCACATGTTGGAACTTGTCTGTTCAGAACTCCTCTTGCTTTGAAATCTCCTCCTTGTTACTGTCATATTCATTGTCTTCATGTATCTTCTCCATCACAGTCCTTGTGGTGATATGCTTATAATAGTGACATTTGTCTAGCAATTTATGGTTTTGCAATACATTTTTGTGCATATGAAATTATTTGATTCAAAACAGAGAAATTGCTATTGCCAAAACATTTTCAGTTTCTTGATTTAAATAACTATTTTACTGTTATTATGTGCATAGTAATACATACATATCAAGACTTTAATAATGTTTTAGAAATGCTACAAATATAAGCATTATTATTAATCAATTCATGGTTATTGGCTGAATATAACATGGTATTAGTAGACCATACTTCACTAATTTTTTTATTTTATAAAATATCTGTAGGATAAAATCACTAGGATAAATTATATATATATATAAAAAATTCAATTTTCTTTGCTCAACTAAAAATAAAAAATAAATACTGTTCAGTTGTTAAGAGTAAGAATTTATTCTTTTAAAATTCTGCTTATTGGGGCTGGAGAGTTGGCACAGCATTAACAGCCTATACTGCTCTTGCTGATGACCCTGAGTTTGGTTCCCAGAATTCACACTGGGCAACGCACAGGAGTGTACAACAATGGGATTTCATTTATTTATCTTTTAAGGTTTATTTTTTATGTTTCAATTATGTGAGGGTTTTTGGTATGTATGTCTATGCACATTGAGTGTGGTGCCTGTGGAGTCCAGAAGAGAGCGTCAGGTCCCTTGGAAGTATAATTACAGGTGGCTAGGGAAAGGAATGTCACTTTCTTCAGTGGTGACACTGATAAATTGCACATATTCCAGTAAATAACCTTCCACCCAGGCTCGTGTCAGAAACTCTATTTAAGTTCAGTGGGCCACACTGAAAAAAAACAGGAAAGTAGAAGGGTGCCTGGTCAGGAAGAGGGTTTCAACAGGAGGAGAGAATAAAAGAATTTAAAAAGGAGTTAATTTTTAAAAAGATTAAAAGAGGCGATACACAGAAGGCTAGAAATTCCTACCTGATTATCCAATTAATCTAATTAAAATAAGATTATTTTTTGTCAGTTAAAGAACAACACCCAAGGCTGATCAAACCAGTAAACTTTAGGGTTTCTAGTAGAAATATATATAGGTCTACATTTATATAGTAAATTTAGCTAATTTGCTTTAGACTTCATGAATAGGTGTGTATTTCTAATGGAGGAGACCAGACCAATCCTAAAAAAATAATCTGAAATGCAGTAAAAAGATATGTATTTCAAAAATATTATACTACAATATTAATTTGAATGGAAAAAATAATGACAAATTATTGTTCAGTAACAGAATACTTAAGTATACCAAGGTAATTAGAATATTATTTGGCTATTAAGTTTAGTGCTTATAAACTTTTTAGAAATATTTTATTATTTTTATTTTATGTGTACGAGTGTACTGCCTGCATGCATGTGAGTGCACCTATGTCATGCAATGCCGCAGAGGTCAAAAGAGGGCTTCAGATTCCCTTGGAACTGGAGCTAAGGACAGTTCGTAGCCACCATGTGGGTGCTGGGAATTGAATTCGGGTCCTCTGCAAGAGCAGTCAGTGTTCTTAACTACTGAACCATCTTTCCAGCACTGCTTATACACTTTTACATAATATAAGAAAGGTGGATGGGATTTCTAAGACAGCAACAAACTAAGTTTATAATATTCTTTAACAAGTAAAGTAAAAGGGAAAGAAAAATGACTGCCATAAGGAAAACCAAGAAAACATGTATTTGAAACTTTGAGTAACTTTTTTTCCTTCATATCTGGTATAATATTAACTAAATTGGCTTTCTTGGGAATTTAGTGTACTACAGAAAATGAAAAGGAAGTGGGTTGACTTTATTAACTCTCCAATATATAGAGAAGATGAGAGAAGGGAGGAATAATGCCAGAAACAAGGCATATTTTGAAGAGGAGGCAAGGTGTCACAGTATTCTGTATATCTCTGGCCGTGTTTGTATAACTGCTGCAATATTTCCCACAGAAAAGAAACTGAAGCTCTAAATATGTTTTCTAGATGCCAGGAATGGATGCAAGGAGGCATGAAGCATTCATTCTATTGAGACCTCCTGGCATGCTCGTTATCAACAATACCTAAACTAGCTTCAGGAAAAAAGCACCTGTTTCACCACCCAAAGCCAGGTTGAGTATGGAGTTATTCTTCACTGGAATTTTATTACCAATTTGGAGAATAAAAAATTTATTTCAGTTTACAGATTATAGTCCATCACTGAGGGAAGTGAGGGCAGGAGCTCAAACAGGAATTTACAAAGAAGAACTGAAGCAGAGATCACAGAGGACACTGGTTACATGTGTTCCCCCTGACTTGCTTGGCTACCTTTCTTACATAACCCAGAACAACCTGCCCGGCCAGAGGTGGCACACAGTAGACTGGGCCCTCTTACACAAAGTAACAATAAAGAATGTTCCACAGACATGCCTATAGACCACTGTGATGCAGAAAATTCCTCAATTAAGATTCCCTCTTCCCAGGTATGTCTAGGTTGATGTCAAGTTGACAAAACTAATCAGCACACTTGGAGTTACACTTGTCATCCACATGACTGAGGCAGATGAGTGAATTCACATAAATACAAATCTAGACCACTAGGCCTCCTAGCTGAGCTCCAGTACCTCTGTGAGTGTATCTCAAAGGTATCCACAAGCAAGGTAAACTACGTAATTTGTGGAATCAAGTACAATACATGAGAAAACTATCTTTTAAACTACTAATTTTTTTTTCAGTGGCTCCCTTCTCAAACAGCATCATCGAGGTTGTTTTGTGATAATGGCTTCTGTTTTGTTTCATTTTCTATTTGATATCATATTCCCTTAGGGGAGATGATAATTTTTCAATGAATTCAGAGAGCATAGTTGCCTTCATGCATAGTCCATTAGCTATAGATTTTCTCCCATCTGCCAACTGCCCAAACAGCACACTATGCCCCAGGCTAATGTGGGGATATAATTCTGTCCTCATAGGCTTTCCGTCTCCAATACTGTGCCTCTAGCCTTAGGCAAGAATTAGCATTTCCATAACCTATGCTCAGAGACCACATACCACCTAACCCCATACTGATCATGACTTTCCTCATGTCCATAACCAGCCAATCACTAAAGGAAACAGAAAGCAGTGCTTACTGAGCACTGGTGAAGTGTGGGAGGAGATAAATGGGCAAAACAGAATGAGGGATCAGACAGTAAAAACAGAGGGGCAAGATTGTGAATTGAGGTTTAAGGTGTTCCATTAGCACACATGGATCCACTTACAAAATAAAAAAGCAAAGATGAATTCATCAGTCAGATAACATTAGATTATGTATTCTTATGAGTGTAGAGTTATGTCAGCCTACCTATAGGTATACTCCAGGAATTCAGTGTAAAAGTAATATATCATTTTGTGTGGCAGGTACTGCGGATATAACCCAGTCCTTCATGCGTACAAAACAAGCATCTACTGCTGAGTTATTGAGTTATATCTCCAGCCCAAAAGTTATATATAATTTGTGGGAGAAAAACAAGTCCAGGAAGTCTTTTTTCCATGATAAAAACAGACTCTTAAAAATCTATCATAAAAAAAATTTTTGAAATATTTTTACCCATAAGGAAGAGTAGAAAATGTTAAGTCAAAACTAAATTTATTATGAAGACTATATAATACAGAGGCTGGAGATATGACTCAGTGGTTAAGAACACCAACTGCTCTTGCAGAGGGCCCATGTTTGAATCCCAGCACCCACTGGCAGCTAACAACTGTCTGTAACTCTACTTCCAGGCAATTCATCTGATGCCCTCTTCTGACTTTTGTGGGTATTGCATGAGAGGGGTGCATTTACACACATGCAAGCAATATACTCATATACGTAAAATAAAAATAATAAAAAAGACTACATAACTGATGAGAAATAGCATGACAAACTAAAATTGCATGAAGTAAATGAGTAAGACTGAGACTTTTTAAAAAGTATTTTTTGAAATAGAAAATATATTGCAGAAAAGTCAGTGTATCATGGATTCAACATCAAAAACTGAAACATCAACAGTAAAATTATGAGAAAAATAAAAACTGAAGTAATAATAAGTGATTTATATGGAAAACACATATTGTAATGACATGTGTAGCTCATTTTTGTTCCTGAATGGGAAACTAAATAAAAGAGTCAATTATCTATACAAGAAGATATCACCTACCCTGAAGGATATCAAATGCATAGAGGAGAAAGATCTGAGTGATTTCTGATTTAAAATAATGGTGCTCACTTAAGAAGGATGACACCTAGATTGTTTCTTTTGCTGTGCAGAAGCTCTTTAGTTTAATGAAGTCCCACTTGCCCATTGTTGACCTTAATTCCTGTGTAACTTATGTTTGATTTAACAAGTCCTTTCTTACCCCTATATCTTGTAAGGCACTGCCTATGTTTTCTTCTAACAGTTTCAGAGTTTCAGGTTTTACACTGGTCTTTGATCCATTTGGAGATGACTCATTACATATGCATAATTTCCAATAATGAATTATCAAAAACCCAATAATCGATTTAATAAGGATTCTCAGGAAAGGTAACAGACAAAAAATTAAAAATAAAAAAATAAGCTATGGACTTTAGTTTGTGCTGTCCATATACTTCTGGATGTGGGGCCATCCATTGGAGCATGGTTGGCCTACCAGGAGCCACACCCTTAAAGAAAACTGGCTCTCAGAAATTTTAAGATTATGGGAATATTATTTTTGTCTCATCCTTTATATATTATAGCAAACCTACACAGACCTTTATCTCTTGCTTAGGTTTGCTAATTTTTTCTATTTTGGAAAATATTTCCATTCCCATATCCTTTCAACATCTTTTGCATTCTCATTTTCTTTTTTAATAAGTATGAGACATAATAACATTAACACATTTTCCATCTGTTGTAAGAATTCTTTCCTAGGGATACTAAGCAATGCTTATCCCCTTTTAAGGTTCTAGTGTTAAACCAATGTTTGCTTAAAGTTTTCCTGGTGAACCAATGAATTTATTGAGCTTACTTGCAGAGATGACTGAGGGCTTGCTGAAGTATGTGAGTGACCTGGGGATGTGCACACTGGAAAGCCTTTACCCAGCATGGATCAAGCCTTCTCTTCCTAGCCTTCCCCAGATTATATACTTTAATCCTCCCCAAATCCAGGCGATGATGTGTGATTAGGGATAAATTACATACAGTTGGCTGGGAAGAGTGGCTGCATACTCCACTGAGGGTTCACTGATCCTGCCTGGCCCTCCTTTAACGAATGAGCACAACTGTCAACAAGCCTAATTGTGACAATGTTTAGTCATCAGGCTCAGCTGAAGTCATGATTATGGTAGTTATTTCATGCAGAAGGGACTGCTGTATAGCATCATCTTATTAAAAGGAACTGGAATTTAAAAAGATTTGGTGCTAGGATCTACATATGAGGGAGAATATACTTCATTTGTTTTTCTGAGTCTGTGTTACTTCACTTAGTATAACAGTTTCTAGATCCATCCATTTACCTGCAAATTTCATTATTTCATCTTTCTTTACTGATGAATAGAACTTCATTGTGTAAATATACTGTATTTTTGTTAACCACTTGTCAGTGGAGGGGCACTTAGGTTGCTTCCATCTCTTATCTATTGTCAAGAGAACAGCAACAAACATGTTTGTACAAGTGTCTCTACAATAGGATGAGTCCTTTGGGTATATGCCAAGGAGTGGTATAACTGGTCATAAGGTAGGTTCATTTATAGTTTTTTAAAAGTTCTCCACACTGCTTTCCATAGGGGTTGAACAAGTTTGCAGTCCCACCAATAGTGAATGAGTGTTCCCCTTTCTCCACATCCTCCCCAGCATTTGGTATCATTTGTTCTCTTGATCCTAGTCAGTCTGATCGGGGTAAGGTGAAACTTTAGGGTGGTTTTAATTTGTATTTCCCTATTTACTAATGATGTTGAAATCTTTTTAAGATGTTTCTTAGACATCTTTATTTCTTCCTTTGAGAACTCTCTGTTTAGATCTTTAGCCCATCTTTTCATTGGGTCATTTGGTTTCTTGTTTCTTTGTTTTTTGAGTTCTTTATATATTCTGGATGTTAAACCTCTGTGAGATGTGTCACTGGTGAAAACTTTTTCCCATTCTGTGGGTTTTTTCTTCACTTTTTTATTGTTTCTTTTGCTATACAGAAGCTTTTTAGTTTAATGAGGTCCCACTTGCTAATTGCTGACCTTAATTCCTGAGCAACTTCTGTCCGATTTAGAAAATTCTTTCCTACACCTATATCCTGTAAGTTACTGCCAATATTTTCTTCTAATAATTTCAGGGTTTCCAGTTTCACATTGAGGTCTTTGATCCATTTGGAGTTAACTTTTGTGCAAGGTTAAAGATAAGGATCTAGTTTCATTCTCCAAGGTGAAAGATAAGGATCTAGTTTCATTCTTCTACAGGTTGAGATCCAATCTTGAAGATTCTGTCTTTACACTATTATGTGTTCTTAACACCTTTGTCAAATATCAGGTGCCTGAAATTGTGTGTGCTCAGGTTTGGGTCTTCAATGATGTTCCATTGATCTATGTGTCTACTTTTGTGCCAGTACCACACTGTTTTTATGACTATAGCTCTGTAGTATACTTTGAGATCTGGTATAGTAATCTCCCCAGCATTACTCTTTGTGCTCAGGATTGCTTTGGCTAGTCAACTAGTTTAAGGAACAAAATATAGGTCAAGATTTATCTGAGAATGTTTGGTTTTTACAAGCTTTATTTACATAGTACATGATAATTATTAAGTACCAGACTGGTGAAACTAACCTTGGATGTTTAACAGCCATGCTTTGAGGCCTATAGTAATCTGGTCAGATGGATTTAAAGGACAATTTTTGCTCCTTGCCCTGCAAGGTCAACTAAGTTCCAGGAGATTATGGAGCATCTCTCAAAATGTCCTGTAACTGTGGTGAATCACCTGTCGTCCTGTTCAGGGAGGCCATGGAGACCCCACCAGATGCACCTGAACCAGTGTCCAGTCTACAAATAGGAGGGTCAACTCAGAGGTAACAACTCATTCATGCTTCCAAGTGAAGCCAGCCATGGTCGAGCAGGACCTTTGACTTATCTTCACATAGATGGAACTGTTAAAAGAAAGGAGCCAGGGGCTCCTCCCAAGCCCATATGACTCCTGAAGAACAGATCCTCAAATGACCTTAAGTGTAAAAATAAATTGATTTATTTGGGCCAACTGTATGGTCTTAAACACCCAAAAGGAAAGCATAACCAAAGAGTAAAGTCATCAGTATATTTCTTTAAGAGTTCAAGGGATTACACTTCCCAAACATTTGGGCTAAGTCCATATAAATAGTTATTTAGAGTTGAGCATGGTGGCTCATGCCTTTAATCCCAGCACTTGGGAGGCAGAGGCAGATGGATCTCTGTGAGTTCAAGGCCAGCCTCGTCTAAATAGTGAGTTCCAGGACAGCTGGGGCTACAGGGAGACCCTGTCTCAAAAAGACCACCGCCCCCCCAAAAAATAGTTATTTAGACAATTATTTCTCATTGATGATTTTTGTTCTGAATCAGGAAGTGCTGCTCAGATGTAAGACTTCAAATCTTGGTCTGCAGTACTGTAGTGCCCACCTATAGCTAAGGGAGACAACCCGCTATTGTTCTAAAATGATGCTAAATTTCTTTTCTCCCCCTATCTAGAAGCCTTTAATAGGGAACTCACACTGATTCTAGCCACTCTAACTGTTATCAAAGTGCCTAAAAACAAATCCTGAGTCCATCATTCTCAAGCCCAGCCTTGGAAGACAAAAGAAAAATGAGGAGGAACCCAAGAGAGGAATGCTTTTAGAAGCTCTCCTCAAGAAATCCTAATGGACTCTGATATGAAATTTTACATTTTCCCTGTTCTGGCTTTCTTCTGGTTCCCTGTCTAGAACTTGTAATGATAACTACTCTACTCTCCTTCACATCCCCTATTCACCAGTCAAGGACTTTCTTTTCTCCCTACAGATAAGAGTCATGCAATTTGGGAGTCTTTTAGATAGACCCACTGAAGGGGTACCCCAATTGCCTTACCCTGTGTCCCTGTTCATCATGGAAGAAGCCAGAGTGGTCTGTGTCCCAATCCCTATCCGCAAGCTGGGTAACCTCTTCAGAGAGTGGTGTGATAAGAATACTAGGTAGGAATTAGCTAGGCAGTTAAGGTAAAAAAGGCTGCAAAGAAAAGTAGCCAGTTTCTTAGCTAAAAGTCAAAATGTCCTTGGGCCACTTAGCATCATACTCTGTTCCAAAGGCCCAAAATGTCAAAAGTATTTAGGAGTTCTTATCTAATCCCTAAAAGATTTTAGGGTTACCTCTTCAGAGGAGGGAATGTTAGAGAAGCAAAAAGCCCCATTTTAAAAAAAAAAGAAAGAGAGAGAGGGAGAGAGAGAGAGGAAGGAAGGAAGGAAGGAAGGAAGGAAGGAAAAGGAAGGAAGGAAGGAAGGAAGGAAGGAAGGAAGGAAGGAAGGAAGGGAGAAAAAGAGAGAAAGAAAGAAAGAAAGAAAGAAAGAAAGAAAGAAAGAAAGAAAGAAAGAAAGAAAGAAAGAGAAAGAAAAAAGAAAACACGAAGTCAGAAAAGAGTGATGGGGAGATAATATGGGAGGTGTTGGAGGGGAGGGAGTGGGCGTGGATTTGATCAAAATACCTTATAGGCATGTATGAAATTCCCAATAAAGGTTTTTTAAAAGTTAAATAAATAAATGCAATAAATTAAGATGAGAGACTCTAGTTTCAATAGTCCTGACTTTGTTTCCCAAGTAAAATTACCAGTTAGCAATGACTGCATTTTCTGTGTTGAATTTGTGAGCATGTTTTTAAAAATCAGTACAATTGTTCATTGTGTCCAACTAGTATTATTAAACCAAATTCCAAAATGAATAATCTTGTTTACACAAAATAATGTTTTGCATTCTTAAAATGCTATTGAGCCTGATTAGCTGAGGAAAAAGTGGATGTTAATTTTAGTGATTTGGGGCTTCATTAAAATTTAGGATTCTTTCATAACAGAAAACTAGAACTCATCCTTACCAAGGAATGTGTTGCCTCTGTCACAGCTAAAAAAAAAAAAAAAAAAAAAAAGCAATGGCAAATTATCTTTAAACAAAGTACACAATTTCCTTGGGAAAAAAATAAATAAATAAAACTGTCTCTCCCTCCTCCAGAAGCCATTAACTGTGCACAGCTCCTCAGGGGTAAGGGCTCCTTCCCACTCTGTGCTAGAATGTTGACTAGCTTGATCTTGTGCAGGAAACTACAGCTTCCGTGAGTCTGTGAGTACAGCAGTCCTGTTCAATCCAGAAGACATGGTTTTGCTCCAGTTCTTCCTTACCTCTGGTTCTTACAGTCTTTCTGCTCCCGGGGAAGAAAATCTTAATGTGGAATTATCTAAACCAGGCTAGACTGTGGGCATGCCTTTGGAGGATTGTTTTGATATTAATGGATGTGGGAAGACCCAGCCCATTGCAGGCAGCACCATTCACTAGACTGACCCTGAACTGTGCAAGAGTGAAGCAAGCTAGCAAGCAAGGATGCATGCATTTATTCTTCCTACTCTTGACTGTGGATGTGATGCTTTAAGTTCCTGACTTGACTTCCCCACAATAATGGATTTATAACCTGGATTTATAAGCCAATTAATCCTTACCTTTCCTTAGTTGCTTTTTGGTGGTATTTATCAGAGCCACATAATGATGAGCAATCAAGAGTCTATCTGGGGGTCATAGGACCACTGTTGTTTGAGTAAAAAGGAACATATACAGAATGAAGTTCCTAAAGATGAAAGAGCTCATTTTATGATCATGTTGATCACATTGTAAGACATAACTGTAGGAATGAGCTGGTGTTAGACAAAGAGCAAGCTATTTATGACCACAACTGAGAAGTACGACATAAAAACTTACTTTGTAAATATTTCTCAAGGATCACCTTTACATGGTGAAGACAATCAAATGATTCAATGAAGTCTTGTAACACTCTTCTGACATTTTCTTTAACTTAGGTAAACAGATCTAGATGAGCTCAGAGTGACGTTTTTTTAAAGAATTCTCAGAATGATCACAGGTCCCTTGATATCCTGTTTCAGGGACTTGCATAGGAATTCTCATCACATGCAACCTCAGAATTACAAAGAATCTTCCCCATATATCTAGTCCAACCTTCCTTCCTTGGCATCATCTGGTCAACTGGTCAGACAATTTCCTCATGAGTTATAGTGTCTACTAATTTAGGGGAGTAGTCTCAACACAAAGGTTCCCATTCTTTAACAGGTGAAGCCAATAGAAATAAATCAATCCTTTAAATGTGCTCAAATCAGATGTCTATAATTGTTACTTTATGGTCTTAATTCTGTATCATGAAGTGATCCAAGTTAATCTGCATGAAAATAACTCAAATAAAATAACAACAAAAATTGCTTCTTTAGACTAATACACTGTTTCCCCAACTGACCTGAAGAGAAAAAAAAAAAACTCTAATATATACTGCATATCCTGATCACTTTCTACCCACTCCTGTTGGCTCTATATCCGCTAAAGAACATACATTCTTTTTGACAGGGTTTCAGGGAGCTATACCAGAAAGATATTACCATGTTTTGGACTACAAGATAAAATAAAAGAACTGTGGGGCTGGAGAGATGGCTCAGTGGTTAAGAACACTGACTGCTCTTGCAGAGGACCCAGGTTCTATTCCCGGCACCCACATGACGACTACGAACCATCCTTAACTCCAGTTCCAGGGGAATCCGAAGCCCTCTTCTGACCTCCGCAGCATTGCACAACACAGGTGCATTCACATACATGCAGACAATAAACTCATACACATAAAATAAAAATAATAATTATTTTTGTCTTTTTGAGACAGGGTCTCCCTGTAGTCCCAGCTGACCTGAACTCACAAAGATCCGCCTGCCTCTGCCTCCCAAGTGCTGACACTAAAGGCGTGCGCCACCACACCCAGCTAATAAAGTAAATAAAACAACTGTGTCAGTTGTGACAGTCTACTGTATGTCACTATGTTCTGTAGCCCTTGGACAAGATTTCACATTGAATTAGACTATAAGCAAAGGCCATCATAGAGATTGGTTACCAAGACAAGCCAGATCCTTTTATAAGACAAACAATGACAACAATAGCATCAAGTGAAGATAGTGTTCTATTTTTGTTTCTCAATTGCTGTGAAAAAATACTCTGACCAATACCAATCCGTGGAGGAAAGGGTTTAGTGACTCACATCTCCTGGGTTGTAGTTCTTCAGAGAGCCCAAGGTAGGAACTCAAGGCAGGAGCCTGGAGGTAGGAGCTGAAGAGTAGGCCATGGAGGAATGCTGCTTACTGGCTAACTCCCCTGGCCATGATCAGCCTGCTTTCTTATATAATGCACAACAACCTGCTGACCCTAACCCTAACCCTCCCACATCACTCAAAAGAAAATACCCCACAGACATGGCCACAGGCCAGTCCAGTAGAAGAAATTCCCCAACTGAGGCTCCCTTTACCCAGGTGTGTCAAGTTGACAACTAAAGCTATCCAGCACAGACAGCAATACAAAAAAGATGGAACCAACTCATTTCATAAGCTTGCCAAGATTCACCACCTGTTCTGAAGTCCTGGAGAACTATCTAGCTAAACATAAGAATAAGGTATACCAAGAGAGTCCATGTCCATTTAGAAAAGAACACACCAAGCATTGCAAAAGGATGAATTGTGTCTAAGTCTGCCTTTGCCCAGGAAATCTCAGTCCCTCTACAGTCTCCTAGTTAGATCATATTTAGTAACACAATAGCTTTTACAGATAAATTCCCAACAGAGTTGTTTTACCTTCAACTCCCATTCTAAATTTTGAATATTTCTATGAGAACACAGAAAAGGGAACATGCAATTGGCAACATTCCATGAATATAAATATGTGAGAATATTCCCAAAAAATTTGAATTATTACACATGCATATAATACAATTCAATATCCAAAAGTAACTGTTAGCCCAATTTTCCAATGTAATTAAAAACTACATTGTTAAGAATAAACAAACCTTAGATCATGGACCTTGTGAATTCAAATGAAGAAGGAAATTTAAATATGCAAATGCAGGAAAATACTGCACAAATTTCCTTACTGTGTTACCACATTTTTTTACCTGCTTGCTGCTATGAAAATAGATTTTTACTGACAAAGTTCCATTCTCATTATGAGCTTTTCACTGGCATTAACCATATTGGTGAAAGTAGATAATCCAGGGTTGCTAGCTGTAGCTCCTAAAAGTTTTGCCTAAAGATCCTGTTTCTGAGGCAATTGTCTTAGCCAAGAGTTTTCTTTACATTTCATTTCCCAAACTGAACATTCACAATATCTTAATTTTTTGCTGTTTGCCTTTCTGCAACACTTGCATGTAATGCCCGAGGAGACCAGAAGAGGGTATTGGATTCCCCTGGAAATGGAGTTGAAGGCAGTTATTAGCCTCCATATGGGTACTGGGAACTTAACTCAGGTCCTCTGCAAGAGCAGCAAGTGCTCTTAATCACTGAGCCCTATTTCCAATCCCTGCATCTAGTATTTCATAGCAGTGTATAATATAGCCTCTTTAGATCAGGAACTGAGAACTTTAAGCCAAAAAATTATCTCTGTGTTGGCATACATTTTAGGTATCATCATCAAGGTAGTTGAGATACTAGGCAGTAATGAAAGATGCTAGGCACCTGAAACCTACTTCCATGACAATTCTCAAACTATTTTAATAGATTAATATAGTCACTTGCATTAGATACAAAAGTAAGACATTTTCTCCACTATCAAATAGGAAAATTTAATCATCAAGTATTTTTTTTCAATGTTCAGTTTCCTTTAATGACCCCCCATCTTCCTGAAGGGTAGGTGTAGGAAGCTGGGCAATACCAAGAGATGTGCACTTGAAGATCTTGCCTTGACTGAAGGCATTGGTCATGTTCTAGAAGGCCCCCTCCAAGGAAAAGTAATCTGGAACCAGGGTCTGGGTACCCTTGCTGCCGGAATCCAGTTTCTGCCAAGTATTTGACTTGTAGTCAGTCCACCTGCCAATCTGGACTCAGTGGAAATGCAAGCTCTTGACCTTGGAAGACCCGGACTTCAAAAATGGAGCTGCTGTTGTTGGTTCCAAAGAGCACACTGGCAAAGTCGTTCTTCCTCATTTTTTCTAATCACCAGATCATTCCAGTGCTGAGGTTGCAACTCATGAAGATCTGAGTTGAGCTCTTCAAGGAATCAGTACTCAGCATACCACAGAGACCAGCCATCTTTATTAAAGTACTCCCCAAAATATGGTGGTGCCACAGACAGGGTGTGTCACTGGAGTACTCACACTTAAATTCATCCAGCACAAAGGTATTCTGGCGCAGGTGAGCGAATGGGTCCCTGGCCTTGGGCTCAGCTGCTGGTACCTGCTCACATTCGTCCCTCTACCCTTTGGGAGCTGGGGCCGCTGCTTTGTTCTCTTTCTGTTCAGCCTGGGGCTTCTGCTTCTCCGGTGAACCCTTTTCTTTTCATTGGGGTATCCTTTTTAGGCCGGCTCTCTACAAACTTCTTAGCACCAAACCAGCAGGTGAGGAACCAAGTGGTTGGTTTTTGGGAAAGAGTGGTGAAAAGCAGGCTCCAAGGCCTGTTTACAGAGCCAGAACAGGGTGCAAACAACTGCAATTTCAGCTGGGGTCACTCCTTCGCCCACCAGAAAAGTGCTTGTCTTCAAGTGAGTGTTCCAGCAGCCTCAGAATTTGCCTCACTTCCTCCTTTGCATTTTCAGTGGCCTGTTTGCTGTGGTGCAAGGTGTGCCAGGTGGGGAACATCAGGTGTGGGCTGGAGGAACTCTCTATCAGAAAAGCTCACCTACTGGAACACCTGAGCTGCTGCCTCTGGAGTATTTCCCCCACAGTGTCTAGTTCCTCACATAGTAGGTAATGGGTTTGCTCTCAAGCACACAGAATCCATCCTCACATCACCTCCAAATGCTGGAACCTTGCCTACAGGAAATTTGCATAGAAATTCCAAGTGAGGTTGATTTGGCCAAGTAGAAGTCTGTAGGTACAGGGAACGTGCGGACCTAAGCTCTGCTGTGCTGAGCAGCGATGGGAGCCGTGAAAGCCCTTCAGTGTTCAGAATCTGACTACAGGGTCCCAGCTGCCACCGTGATTCCACAGAGAATGAGGGTAGGGCCGTTGGTGTTTCCACAATGTCCTCAAATATTTTTTGAACCACAACATAATTGTACTATTTTCTCTCCACCAAAAGTACTTATTTTTCCAAGTGCTCTGGGTCCCATTCCACCTCTAGCCTTTTTCCTTTAACACATCAGTAGAAGAAAGCATAAACTCACATGTTTTGGGAGATGGGTTTGATGAGAAGTCATACAACACAGAGAAACAGGCCAGCATGAAGTCAACAGAAGTGGCCAAATTCAGAATTGATTTAAACAACTGTATTAAAGCAGGAGGAGTAATCCCAGGCAATTAGCCTAAAACCAAAAAGTAGTAGTGATAAATTGGCATGCTTGCTGATAAGTGGAGACAGGAGGTTCATAACAGAGCAGTCTACTTCTTGGTTTTTCCCAAGGTAAAATACATTTAAACTAAGAAACCTTTAGTCTTTATTAAACCACTATGTCTGTCTCTAGGGAAGAGGTCAAGGCCCCATGTGACCATTACTCATGTAAAGAAAGTCACAGAGCAGAGAGTGAGATTAACAGAAGTGCTTAGAAAATAAAGCCACATCTAATCTGTTAGTCTTTATTTGTAAAATCTAAGCTTTGGTGCCTTAAAAGGGGTGTCTGAGATTTTAAAGGAAATAGAAAACTCTGAAAAGAAATGGTCTAGAAATTTTTGAAACACAGTGGCGAGTGGAAGATGCAGATAAATTCAGTTTTGATTAAGTAATTGACACTTTATGACCAATAAAAAGCCTTGCTCAGTTCCTGGAGTTTTGACTTTTCCTGATTGTTTACAGCAAAGGAATTCTGAAAGTTGAACATGAGAAAATTCCCAACAAATGCTGACCATGTGCCAGTTCACATGTGCATAATAAACTTACAAGAAGCCATGCTGACAGCTTCATTGCTTTTGGTAAGACCCTACAAATACTTGGATACATTATAGTAAACATTCCAGTTCTTTTTTTTTTTCCTTTTTGATCCCAACATTCTTGATAAGGGTGGAGAAGGGATAATAGTACAAATTAAGAAAAGGCATTTCCTCTCTTTTTAAATTAAATAAATCCTTAGGGAATAATTCAAAAGAATTATTTATGGATTGTACATAACTTTCATTGAATTCACAAGTATTTTTCTTTGGTTGTTGTTAATTTTTTTGTTGTGTGGTAGAAAGTTCTTCTCTCTTTTCAAAAGTGTAAAAATTGTTTATCAAATGCATCTGCTGTCTCATATTCTAAATCAACACCACCAGACTTGTTTATAAACTATTACACATGGCACACTGGAAATTTTGGGCAAGTTGGAAAGATCTATAAGGATATAATAAAAAAGCTATAAGGATACTTATAATTTAGGTTTTATCAATAATCTTCACAACCACAAAAAGGAAATGATTACATATATCTAAAAAAGTCACATGATTGAATCCAATTCACATTATAGCTCTCTCTTTTCCATAAGTGTCTCAATATTCCAACCTCCATTGACACAGATAACAATTTTTACAAAAGCTTGAATAAGAATGAGCCTTTACCTTTGCAGGCTGCCAAGCTTTAGAAAGAAGGCTTCAGAAAACTCCTTTTCAAGTTCTATAAGCAGCTTTTTAAAAAAAAAATATTAAGATGCATGGCTAATATATCTCAGGTATGTTTAATCCATACTGATTACACTGGTGTCTCTTTTTCCTTCCATTACTAGGAAAGCTACCTAGCTTTGCAGCTCTCTGGTTTCCCAGGCTTTGCCCTGAGCAGCACTCATTGTGACCTCCTGGACACTGACCAACTTGTGTGATTCTAAAGCTACTGCTGTCAATGCATGTGGCCCTGAATTCCACCATTCTCTCCACATTGTTACTGTATATGCCTATAACACCCCCACAGGCTTTAAGAGGTTGACTTTGGCTGTGAGACAGAAAACATTGCATCCATGTGGAAGTGGATGAAAAAGGAACCTTCTAACGAAGAACTAAACATAAATCAAGGGGGGCAAAACAGAATGTCGTAGATTAGGGTTTCGGCTGAATGCACTTTATATATTATACCAAAACACTCAAGTCTGAGGTCGAAATGTTTAGTTATCACTTCACTCAAGTTAAAGAAATTCATGCCCATTGAGTTTGATGGTTGGATTAAATGCCAGGTATAAGAAAACACAGTTTGATCCTCTAAAATGTGAAGAGATATCTCTTTCTTTGGAGTTTAGTTCTTCTGTTTGAACTAAATAAAATTCTCTTTATTCCTCAGATGAACTCTAAATCACATCAAAATTTTCACCAAAATTTTCCTAGAGCAACTGGCTATTACTTTGGAGTGACAAGAAAACATAGAAACTTGTGTTAACTTTTTGTCTTAACAAAAGCCTCAGACCTTTACATTTAATGAGGACATAAATGAACAGATTTAAGTTAATGACATCTACAACCAAATACAAAGATGAAATACATGGAAATTAATTATTTTTATAAGCAGAGAGATTGCTAATGTTCATCTCATGAATCTTCGTGCTCCTTTGTCCTAACTGGACAGACCACTATACAGCATGAGTGAGACTGGGGCAGTAGTTGGTGGTGCTTAAAACAATCTTGTCCAGGGAATGTACCTAACATTCCTATTCTGCCTAATCTGTATGAGGAGACAAGAAAATAATTTCTCACAGAAGATGGCATTTCAAAGTATGGTCCACAGCTCACGAATGTCATGGTCATTTAGGCACTTGTTAGAAATGTAAATTCTCAAGCTCCAGTCAAGACTTCCAAGAGTGAGCCCAGAAATCTGTATTTTTAAATAACTCTCTGAAAACCGAAGGAGTGATCAAGTGCAAGAATTACTTGTATGGAGAAAAAATGCTTTGAGTTCCACTTTCACTCCAAACTCCATTGAGAATTTCTTTGTTCAAATAAAATTAAGACCCAATTATATTAAGTTCAAACAAACCCAAATTTTCTTTTTCTTTTTTAAAAAATTTTTACAAAAGCTTTATTGAGAATTTCATATATTCATATAAGGTGATTTTATCAAATCCATGCCCATTCCCTCTCCTCCAGCATTCCCCCCTCTGAAGAGGTAAGCCTAAAATCTTTTAAGGATTAGATACAAGCTCCCTAATGCTTTTGATATTTTTGGCCTTGAAACAGAGTATGTTGCTAACAGGCCCAAAGACATTTTGACTTTTAGCCAAGAAACTGGCTACATTTCTTCGGGGTCTTTTTACCCTAACTGCCTAGCCAATTCCTACCTCCTAGTCTTATCATGCCATCCTCTGAAGGGGTTACCCAAACTGCCAATAGGGAATAGAGACGCCTACACCCCTGGCTTCATCCATGCTGAACAGGGACGCAGGGTGAGGCAATTGGAGTACCCCTTCAGTGGGTCTATCTAAAAGACTCCCAAATTGCATAACTTCTGTCTCTAAGGGGAGAAGAAAGTCCTTGAATCATGAATGGGAAATGTACAGGAGAAGTAAAGGCAAGAGTAATTAGCATTACAAGTTCTAGACAGGGAACTAGAAAAAAGTCAGAACAGGGCAATTTTCAAAAGTTCATAAGAAAGTCCACAAAGTTTCTTGACAAGGTCTCCCAAAACATCCCTCTATTGAGTTCTTCCTCATTTTTCTTTTGTCTTCCAAGGCTGGACTAGTTGGCTGGGAAGAGTGGCTGGATACTCAGGTGAGGGTCCAGTGACCCTGGTTGGCACTCCTTTAATGAATGAGCACAACCATCAACAAGCCCAATTGTGACTATGTGTAGCGATCAGACTCAGCTGAAGTCATGATGACAGTAGTTATTTCATGCAGAAGGGACTGCTGTATATCATCATCTTATTAAAGGACCCGGAATTCAAAAGCATTTGGTGCTAGGAGCCACATTTGAGGGAGAACATACGTTATTTATTTTTCTGAGTCTGTGTTACTTCACTTAGTATAACAGTTTCTAGATCCATCCATTTACCTGCAAATTTCATTATTTCATCTTTCTTTACTGATGAATAGAACTCCACTGTGTAAATATACCACGTTTTTGTTAACTACTCCTCAGTTGAGGGGCACTTACATTGCTTCCATCTCTTAGCTATTGTCAAAAGAGCAACAACAAACATGGTTGTACAAGTGCCTCTACAATAGGATGAGTCCTTTGGGTATATGCCAAGGAGTGGTATAACCAGTCATACGGTAGATTCATTTTTAGTTTTTTAAGATTTCTCCACACCATTTTCCATAGAGGTTGCACGAGTTTGCAATCTCATCAGCAGTGAATGAGCATTCCCCTTTCTCCACATCCTCTCCAGCATTTGGTATCATTTGTTCTCTTCATCCTAGCCAGTCTGATTGGGGTAAGGTGATGCCTTACGGACTTAGGGGGGTTTTAATTTGCATTTCCCTAATTACTAACAATGTTGAACACTTTTAGAGATGCTTCTTAACCATCTTTATTTTTTTCCTTTGAGAACTCTGCTTAGATCTTTAGCCCATCTTTTAATTGGGTCATTTGGTTTCTCGATTCTTTATTTTTTGAGTTCTTTATATATTCTGGATGTTAAACCTCTGTCAGATGTGTCACTGGTGCAGATTTTTTTCCCATTCTGTGGATTTTCTCTTCACTTTTTTGATAGTTTCTTTTGCTGAACAGAAGCTTTTTAGTTTAATGAGGTCCCACTTATTGATTGCTGACTTTAATTCCTGAGCAATTTCTGTCTGATTTAGAAAACCCTTTCCTACACCTATATCCTATAAGTTACTGCCAATATTTTCTTCTAAAAGGTTCAGGGCTTCCAGTTTCACATCGAGGTCTTTGATCTGTTTGGAGTTGACTTTTGTGCAAGGTTAAAGATAAGGATCTAGTTTCATTCTTCTACAGATAGAGATGCAGTTTTGCCAGCACCATTTGTTGAAGATGCTGTCTTTCCTCCATTGTGTGCTCTTGGCACTTTTGTCAAATATCAGGTGGATGAAATTGGGTGTACTCAGATTTGGATCTTCAATGATGTTCCATTGATCTAATTGTCTGTTTTTGTGCCAGTACCAGGCTGTTTTTATTACTGTGGCTCTGTAGTATACTTTGAGATCTGGTATAATAATCCCCTCAGCATTGCTCTTTGTGCTCAGGGTTGCTTTGGCTATCCAGAGTCTTTTGTGCCTCCATATAAATTTAAGGATGCATTTTTCTAATTCTGTAAAGTATGCCATGGGGATTTTGATTGGGATTGCATTGATCTATATATTGCTTTTGGGAGGATGGTCATATTAACAATATTAATTCTTCCAATCCATGAACATGGGAGGTCCTTCCATCTCCTGGTGTCTTCCTCAATCTCTTTCCTTAACGATTTAAATTTTTCATTGTAGAGATCTTTGGTTTCTTTTACAATTTTTTTTTTTGCAGCTATTGTGAATGGAAGGGTTTCCCCATACTCTTTCTCCAATTGCTCATTATTGGTATATAGAAAGGCTGTTGATTTTCATAGATTGATTTTATAACCTGCCACTATACTGAAAGTGTTAATCAGTTCTAGGAGTTTTCCAGTGGAACTTTTGGGATCTCTTAAGTATAGTATCATATCATCTGCAAAAAGTGATAGTTTGACCTCTTCTTTTCCAGTTAGTACTCCTTGGATTTCCTTTTCTCTTATTGCTCTAACAAGTTTCAAGCACTATGTTTAAAAGGAGTGGAGATGGTGGACATCCTTGTGTGGTTCCTGATTTTAATGGGAGTGGTTCCACTTTTTATCCACTTAGAATGATATTGGCTGTGGATTTGTTGTATATAGCTTTAATTATGTTGAGGTATGTTCCCTCCACTCCAATTTCCCTCTAGGACTTTGAACATAAAAGCATGTTGAATTTTGTCAAAGGCCTTCTCTGCATCTATTGAAATGACCATGTGGTTGTCGTTGAGCCCATTTATGTGATTT
>NW_008338118.1:708673-724540 GCF_000622305.1 Nannospalax galili | reverse complement strand
GATTTTTGTTATTTCTTCTTTTCTGCTGGGTTTGGGTTTTATTTGTTCTTACCTTTCCAGGGTCTCAAGGTGCAGTGTGGGGTCTTTTATTTGGGCTCTTTCAAATTTTTTAATGTAGGCACTTGTAGCTATAAACTTTCCTCTTAGGACTGCTTTTAAAGTGTCCCAGAGGTTATGTTGTGTTGTATTGTCCTTTTCATTGAATTCCAGGAATTCTTTTATTTCTTTCTTAATTTCTCCTTTCACCCATTCATTGTTTAGTAGTGTGTAGTTCAATCCTCAGGAGTTTGTGTAGTGACTAGTGTTGATTTTGAGCTTTATTGCATTGTGCTCCGATAGAATGCACTGAATTGTTTCATTATTTTTGTATTTGTTGAGGTTTGTTTTGTGGCCCAGTATGTGGTCAACTTTAAAAAAAATTCCATTGGGGTGCTGAGTAGAAAGTATTCTTTGATGCTTGGGTGGAATATTTGAAAGATGTTTAGGTCCATTTGATGTATGGTGTCATTTAATTCAGATGTCTCTCTGTTCATTCTTTGCCCAGTTGACCTGTCTAATGGAGCCAGTGGGGTACTGAAGTCCCCTACTATTACTGATTTGGGGTTAATCTGTGTCTTAAAGTCCTGTAGTGTTGTTTTTATGTATTTGGGTGCACCAGAATTTGGGGCATATATGTTCAGGATTGTAATATCTTCTTGGTTAACTGTTCCTTTGATCAGAATGAAGTGACCCTCCTTATCTCTTCTGATTAGTTTTACTTTGAAGTCTATTTTGTCAGACATTAGAATTGCAACCCCTGCTTGTTTCTTAGTGCCATTTGCTTGGAATATTCTTTTCCATCCTTTTACCTTAAGGTCGTGCCTGTCCTTGAAGGTGAGATGGATTTCTTACAGACAGCAAAGAGATGGAATTTGTTTCTTAATCCCTTCTCTTAGCCTATGTCTTTTGACTGGGGAGTTCAGTCCCATGATATTTAAGGTTATTATTGAAAGGTGGGTATTGGTTGCCATCATTTTGATTACTGATTGTGTTCTCTATGTAAGTTTGTATTTCCTAGATTACATCTTTGTTTATATTGCCCCTGAGGTATAGTTGTCTCGCTCTCCACTCTCTGTATTGCCTCAAGTATTCTTTGAAGGGCTGGTCTTGTAGACATGTATTCTTTCAAGATAATTCATGTCATGGAAGATTTTTCTTTCCCCTCAACTATAATAGATATTTTTGCTGGCTATAGTATTCTGGGCTGGCAACTATTGTCATGTAGAACTGGAAGTACCTTGGTCCAGATCTTCTGGCTTTCATAGTTTGCATTGATAAGTCAGCTGTAATTCTGATGGGCTTTCCTTTGTATATGACTTGTTTTTCTTTTGCTGCTTTCAGTATTCTCTCTTTGTTCTGTAAATTTAGTGTTTTTACTATGATATGTCATGGAGAGTTTCTTTTCTGATACTATTTGTTGTTCTGTGTGCTTCCTGTATTTGTATGGGGATGTCTTTCCTTAATTTCAGGAAATTCTCTTCTATAATCCTGTTTAAGATCTGATCAACACCATTAACTTGAAATTCTTCTCCTTCCTCTATTCCTGTGATCCATAGATTTGGTCTTTTCATGGTGTCATACATCTCTTGAATATTCCATTATTGTGTTTTATTTAATTTTCCATACTCTTTGCTTGAGTGGTCCGATTCTTCAACTTTATCTTCCAGTGGTGGTATTCCATTTTCCATTTCATTCATTCTAATGGTGAGGCTTTCCCCTGTTTTTTCAAGTGCTGTTTCAAGTTGGCTTATTGAGTTTTTCACTTCCTTCTTCATTTCTGCCTTTCTTCAATGTTTCTGTCTCTTTTGTGAATTCATTCACAAGTTCATCCCTATCTTCTTTTAGGTCTTTGATTTGTTTGTTCATGTGTTCTTTAAATTCTTTGAATCCTCTGATCATGTTTATGATTGTTCTTTTAAATTCAGTGTCCAGGATTATCTCTAGGGGGTTCTCCTTGTAGAACTCTTCTACAGGATTGATGGGCTTTGCTGGGGACATAATGTTTTGGCTTTCCATTTTATTATTCTTTCATTGTGGTTTTGGCATGTGAATTTCTTTTGTTGTTTGTGATTCTGATATGAGAATTAAGTTGAAGTATGCTTCTCTTTGTATTATCTGGGTGCCTAGATCCTTTCTTTATTGGTTATGTAAAGCCGGTTGGTATAGGGTTCAGGTTCTTTCAGGTTTGTTTAGAAGGGAACTGATGGCTTCAGATCAGCTATTCAGGGGTACCCACAGAAGCCCAATTCAGGTTCCAGTCAGGTAAACTCAGGCTTCCTTCACCACGTGGAAGCAGGATCCAGGCTCTCTCAGGCAGTCCTGTGAGTTGTCAACCCTATGCCAGAGGAGGCCAGAGGGAAGCCAGAATTCAGCACTCTCTGGTGGTGTGCTGAGATCCCAGCCTTAGCCTACCAAAGCCAGATCTGCCCTGGGTCCTTGGGAGGGGCTTCACAAAATCCCAGGTAGGGGAATGGTATGGCACAATTAGGGGAAGCTCACCACCATATGGAGGCAGGATTCAGGGCCTGTCAGTCTGTTCCCTGGGTTCTCAGGCCCTCTTGTAGTTGGAGGCCAGAGGGAGGCCAGAACCCAGCACTCTCTGGTGGTCTGCTGAGCTCCAAGTAGCTACCCCAATGGAGGAGGTCTGAACTCACCCTCTCAGGCTGTCCACTAGGATCTCAGCCTTACCCTACCAAAGCTAGATCTGCCCCAAATTTTCAATTTTTGAAAGTAACACATAGCTCAGAGAATCCATATCTTTCTTTTAGAATTCTTTTTTTTGGTCTTTTGGAGACAGGGTAGCTCCAGATAGCCTGGAACTCACTATGTAGACCAGGCTGGCCTTGAACTCACAGAGATCCACTTGCCTCTGCCTCCCAAGTGCTGGGATTATCTTTAAAAATAAATGATATCCTTGCTTCCTAGCAATCCACACTAAATATCCCTAGAGCACATAATGGTATGCCAGTAGGGTTTATGACCCATCACAGCTTCCATGAATAGCATGAATTATGACCAGGAACTCTGGAAGGCAAGGCTTCACTGGGTCAACAGAGATTTTATCTCTTTCCCTTGCCTAACATATGCATATTACTTTTATCCAATATAGGGCTTTACTCCTCAGAGATGATCTTACTCAGATTATGCAGAAAAGTTAGAGAGATACTATAAAATATACACTTGTTGCATTGACAGGAATTCTAGTTGATTTTTCTGTCATGAGTTCAAATCTTTTATCTTGTGAAGTAAGAACCAATTTTTTTTTGAACACTCCTTCACAGTGTCAGAGTTTCAAAGTTGCCTTCAAGTTATTTAGAAAATTTCTCCTAGCACATTGTGAACATTCTTTCTGTCTGGCAAAAAAAAAAAAACATAGGCAGCCAGGCATAGTCATGCACACCTTTAATCCCCACACTCCGGAAGCTGGAGCAGGCAGATCTTTATGAGATCAAGGCCAGCCTGGTCTATGTAGTGAGTTGCAGACCAGCTGATGCTACAGGGAGACCCTGTCTCAAAAAGAAGTAAAAGAAAAAAAAGAACATAAGCAATTCTTATGTGGCAACATAGGAAGGAATATTTTCTGTAATGTAGGCTGTCCCAGAAATGTGATGTGAAGTAGCTACTTTAAAATGTGGTATTTATTAGCATAGGCAATCAGGAAATTGATCTTGGTTTTCCTTAACATTGAAACAAATTGAACTTTCAAAGGAAAACTCACCAAATAGTAAGCTGGAAGAATAACTAGCTAGGCAATCAAGGCCCAAGCATTGTACACATGCTTGGTAAGGAGAAGCTTCGCCAAGAAGGAAGGACAAAGCATCTACCACTCCACTCTAGCACCTCCCTGAGTAACCAAACTACAGCTTCCTCTGAAAAAGGTTCATATCCACACATAATTTAAAGTGTGACTCTGATTTCTCTATCCTGGGATATGAATTCTAATCCAACGTTCTAGGACAGCCCAGCATGAGCCCAGCACAGAAACCCTGGGCAGGAACTCTGAAAGGCTTCACTGGATCAATATAGGGTCAGAACACATTTTCTTCTTGTTCTTCAAAGAGTCTTGAGGTTAAGTAGAAATAAAAGTGGGCAGTTACAAGGGAAGATGTTCAACATCCTTAGCCATCAGGAAAATGCAAATTAAAACTACTTTGATATTTCATCTTATGCCAGGCAGAATGGCTAAGATAAAAGAAAGAAAGATAGAGAGAGAGAAAGAAAGAAAGAAAGAAAGAAAGAAAGAAAGAAAGAAAGAAAGAAAGAAAGAAAGAAAAAAGAAATGCTCACACTGGTGGGAGTGCAAACTGGTGAGGTCCCCCATGAAAATCAGTGTGGAGGTTCCTCAAAAAACTAGAAACAAATCTACCATAAGATCCAGCTATACCATTCTTTGGCATACACCCAAAGGGATCTATGTCCTGCTATAGTGATACCTGCTCATCCATGTTCACTGCTTCTCTAATCATGACAGCCAGGAAATGGAAACATCCTACATGTTCATCTACTAATGAATGGATAATAAAAACATGGCATATTACACCATGAAATATTATTCAGATATTAAGAAAAATGAAATTATGGAATTTGCATTTAACAGTTAGAACTGGAAACAATTACATGAGCAAAGTAATCAAGACCCAGAAAGAAAAACATTACATGTTTTCTCTCATAGGTGGATGTTCGCTTTGAATCTTCAAATGTATACATTTCATTTGGATACCCATCGAGGTTAGGAAAATAGTGGGGGACCATAAGGTAGAGGTGATCTTTCAAGGGAATAGAAAAAGAATATAGTGATATAAAGGGGAAAAGGAAATAATGGAACAAGAAAAATTAAATGGGGCAGGTTGGTAGAGGAGGGAATTTGAGGAGGGTAGCTAACGCTAAAGACCTTTTGAAAAAGTAGTATGAAAACTTACTACTGTAGAAGCATCCTAAAATATATAAAGATATAAATATAGAAAAAAGATTTTAAAGGGAGTTACACAAGAGCAGGAGAGACAATTGCCCAACTAGACATCTTATCCTAGCAAATAAAATCCCAGTGCCAGGAAGGAGCTACCTCTTTTGAAGTTGTTGGCCAGAGGTGTACCATAGACCTCCAAACATTACTGGCTATTACCACTGCTCTTGGTTACTCCCCAGAACTGATAGAAAAACCTGATTGCAAAAGACACTGCATACATTAGTCATAGAACATGGAAAAATCAAGCTAGAGGAAGAGTCTCCTCTACTGGCCAGCATTCATAGTATTAAAAGATGTTATGCACCCTACTAGAAGAGAAAAGTAATCAATCTTGCCTAACTGTGAACCCTACAAGCTATATTAATGACTGGCCTGGCAAGATATGGCCACTGCTGCAATAGTGGCACAAATATCATGGAAGTAACCAACCACCTTCTGATTGGATTTAAAGTGTTAAACCTACTCCTAATGGTTTGTTATTATACTATAGATTAGTGAATCTCTCAACCCTCATAACCAAAACTTATTTTTGCAGTAGATGACAACTAACACAAAACCCAAATTGGTCAACATGGAGAAAATAAAAGACTGGGAGTGCTCAACTCTAAATGGAACATCTGTATCATACCCCTCTTCTCAAGGCTCAAGGATCATCTTGGAAGAGGGGGTGAAAAGATTGTGGGAGCCAGAGGCGGTAGATGAATACAAAGAAACAGTGTTTCCTGCATTCAACAGGGCAGTTGCACATATGAACTCACACAGTTGTGACATCATGCACAAGGCTTGCATGAGCTGAAGCCAGACAAAATTCCTGCATGGAGGGGGGAAGTGGGCATGAATCCCCATCCTAGCTAAGAAGTTATTGGCAATTGGTAGCTGCTGAGAGGAGGAGTCAGTTTTTTTTAAGTGTGTGATGCTGGCTATATTTACCATGCTCCAGGAGATGAACCCATACCCAAGAATATTTTGGAAAACACAAGCTGGCCTCTATGGACTTTAAAAAAAAGAGGACATGAAGTTGGGTGTGGTAGGGAAGTGAAGCTGGATCTTAGAGGATACGGGGAAGGAGGTTGAATATGATCAAAATACACTGTTATGAAAATTTCAAGAAATTAATAAAACTATTATATTTTAAAAGACTTACTAGAATTTCACCATCTCTACATGTGTCCTTTTGAGGAATAGTTTCTTACTATCTGGATTTCCCTGCCTACTCTCTCCCTCTCACTCTCCCTCTCTCTCACTCTTCCTATTGCTCTCATTTTCTCTTCTCATCTCTCTAGGGTATTACAAAACGTGCCCTCTGAGATATATGACTTCACCATTTTATCATTTGTTTCTATCACTTTCACTGAAATGCTAAGCAATAAGTTAAATTATATGAACAACTATTTATCCAGTTCCTAGCATATAGCCAATGCACAATGCAGACAGCTGAATCTTCAGTTATTTCACTTTTATGACTGTATATTTTAAACTACAAAAGTTAAATGTAGAAATCATTCAGAAAAAGAAAAAATTATAAACATTCTAAATACGTTACCCTATGTCATGTGTTTGGAAAGACAAACCATGATTCTATCTGCATATCACATCTTACTTTCCAATTTATACTACAGACTGTGAAACAACTTGGTTTGAGCTAACTTTTGTTTTCAAATGGCTAAAAATAGGCACAGAAAACAATTATTATGATTCAAATCCACCCAACAATAGTTTTCTGATCTCTAGAGTATTAATTTATGTTTGTGTAATCTACAAAAGTGTTTTTCATAAATTTCTATCACATTTAGAACATTTACTTAAAGAGAGGTAAGGTTGGGACTCAAAGTACAGTATAAATTTCTAAGTTATTTCTCATTTAAATTTGAGTCTATGAATATTATAGCACTTTTAGAAATATTTTCTCTAAATTAGTACTTTATATTACATAAAATGTTCATCCATATTTATAAAATTTCAATTACTAATGCAGAAATATGGGAGTTCTCTAGAGAAGGTGTGCTAGACAGCTTTAGTTGTCAATGTGAGACACCTGGGTGGAACAAACCTTGACTGAAGAATTTCTTCCATTGGACTGGCCTGTGACCATGTCTATGGGGCACTCTGAGTGATGTGGGAGGGCCCAGGCAACTGTAGGCAGTGCCACCCCTCCACTCCTGGGATAGTGATTCTATGTTGTGAAAGAAAGCAAGTTAAGGGGCCTGGATAGATGGCTAAGCAGTTAAGAGCACTGACTGTTCTTGCAGAGGACCTAAGTTGAGTCCCAGCACCTACATGGCAGCTAACAACTATCTGTAACTCCAGTTCCAAGGGATCCAACGTCTCCTTCTGACTTCTGTGGGCACTGCAGGACATGAGTGCACTTACACACATGCAGGCAATACACTCATGCACATAAAATAAAATGAATGAAATTAAAAAGAGACAGAGAGACAGAGAGAGACAGAGAGAGAGCAGGTAGGCTAAGCATAAGCCAGGAGCAAGCCAGTAAGCAGTGTTCCCCCATGGTCTGTGCTTCAGATTCCTGCCCCAGTTTCTGCTTTGGCTTCCTTGATGATGGACTGTGAACTGTAGCAAAATAAGCCTTTCCCTCCCCAAGTTGATTTCGGTCAGTGTTTTTATAGCAGCAATAGAGCCCTAACTAGAATAGAAGGTAATCCTGGATTCTCTACCAGGGTATAAATCCAAATAATACTAAGGCCTTTATAGAACAATTAAAGGGAACAGAAAATGAATTTACATCAGATAAACAGGTCCAAGATTTAAAGGGTAAATTTGATCAGATGGTATATTTGAGAACATTTTATAAATAGAACATTTATAATTCTTTCTTTAAAACATATCAATCTTATTTCATTAAATTATTCAAAGTACTTTGTAAGAGAAAGAATCAAGATTTGTCTTTCTTTTCTTTTTTTGGTCTTTTTTGAGACAGGGTCTCCCTGTAGCCCCAGTTGGCCCTTGAACTTAATATCTAGACCAGGCTGGCCTTGAACTCACAGAGATCCTCCTGCCTTTGCTTTGCAAGTGTTGGGATTAAAGGTGTGTACCACTGCACCTGGCAAGATTTGGTTTTCTTAAAACATTTGGGTTAACATTGACCATATACTTTTCTTTAAGTTTTAAGACTTTCTTTATCTGCACAAGTTTTTACAATCAACAAAAGGTAAGACACAAAATAATTACAAAATCTAAAATGTTGATCATAAAATTATATTTGGGAAAACAGTACTTGTACTTTGTCCATAGGAATCAATGTCCTTTACAAAGTTTATCAAAATAATTGTTTGAAGTGAAAAATAAAAACTCTGAAGCGTAATCAAGCATTTGCTTATCCAAGTTCAAAAGGCTTTCACAACTTATTCTAATCATTCCACTTTAAAACGTATAACAACTGACTGTGTCCAGTAAAACTTGAATGTGAAACATCAATGAATCTGGCAAATGATGCAATAGGAGGGGCCAGTGATGCAGATTGTTCTTATTATTAACTGTGATGTAACTGGAGACCGCAACCAAGAGTCAAGAATTTGTGCCCAACCCTCCCACTTCAGGACACATGCAAGGCTGGTGCCCTTCTATTCATTAAAATCACATTGAATGGGATCATTTTTATCCCATTCAATATGTATCCAAGAAACCAGACATAATAGCAAAAAGATATGGCAAACAGAAGAGTAAAGAATAGTACCAGAGAGTCAGATATTTTGCAACAAGAGGAAGCTTTGTAGTATCATGTTTCCAAAAGAATTTATTTTGATATATGGCTCTCTCTACACAAAGACGTTTCTTAATTTTTCTACTCCAAGAAAAAACTGAGTTCCAAATAGAAACCCAGATACAAGAGGGTCTTTTTCTTGTCTGTTTGTTTACTTTCTTAGCATCCAACAGAACATTTTATGTAAATAAAAGTTTTATGTAAATAAAAGTGCTCCTGAGGCCACAGCACTATTGTAGCTCTTGTCTCCATGATCCTTTCACTAGTTTCATAAACAAAACCACTTTGCTCAAATCTCACAATCAATAAGTCCATAGCACAAGGTTAAATATTTTTGCAGTCTGTTTGCTGTACATTCTACAAGGTCAATGCCAGATTGACTGCTTCAAAGGGATAAATGAATGCAGGCAGATTAAGAGAATTGTTATTAATCAAAGAGAATGCAGGCATCCTCCAAACAACTAAGTGGAAACCTTCTACTGTCAACAAAATTGAGTAGACTTGTGTGCATCTCCTCAGCCTAACCGTGATCATAGATCAACTCTGGTACTCACCAAAGGTTCGTTATTTGGGAAAGCCAGTGAGAAAGGAAATCTCTACGAGGATTAAGCAGTATTCATTAAATGAATAAACCCTATAAGACTAATTCAAATGCTTTACAAACATTATGTAATTCACATATGGCCTGATGGCACATTTTCCCTTTGGAACTCCGTGAGGAACGGAGTACTGTTACTAATTTGCCATGATAAATACATTTTCACTTTTGTGTTTCATTACATGAAACTCCTCTTGCTTCCCCTTTACTTTTTACAATCCTACCTTTGCTTCTCTTTTCAATGTCATAAGACAAATAATATGAAGAGCTATTGTGAATTTCTTGGAACAGTAAAAGAAAATAATTCTAAATGATTTTTCTCACCTTAAATTTTAATTATTACAAGTTTCTTGTACCTTATCTGAAACACTTTGGATCAGATCTCAGAATTTTTGAGCTTCAGAATTTTTTCAGGGTTTGAAGTATCTTCATAAACATAATGAAATGTCTTGGAGATGGGATCCTGATCTAAAACATGAAATTCCATTTACATTCACATACACCTTACACATATGCCCTGATGTGTTCTTAAAGAATTGTTTTTATTATTTTCTAATTGTGTGTGTGTGTGTGTGTGTGTGTATTTCTGTGTGTTTCTGTGTGTGGCCATGTACATATGAGTGCAGGTACATGCAGTGCCCAGAAAAGGGCATCAGATCCCCTGGAACTGGAGCTACAGGTGGTTGTGTAATGCTTGAATGGGTGTTGAGAATGGAACTCAGGTCTTCTGCAAGAGCAGTTTGCACTCTTAACCACTAAACCATTTGCCCTGTCCAATGATGGTAATTTTATGCAGTATTTCCAGTGAGTGACTTGTGACATGAAATTGGGTATGAAATTTTCTACTTGTGGTATCATGTTGGCACTCAAAAAGTTTTGGACTGTGAAATGTTTTGGATTTCAGACTTTAGGATTAGGGGTATTCAATTTATGTGTGATTTAATGGACAACATGAAAAATGTTCAAATAGTGTTAGGAAAAATATCAAACAAGATCATTCTATCTATTATGTAAAAATTTTAAACTATCTTCTAAAACTATTATCCCTTACTGTCAATATTTCTAATTTGAGTAAAGTACATAAACCTGATAATTTGATGATTATTATTATTTGTAACTCTAGTACTTATCATAGTGATTAAGCCATGGCAGGTATTCTATAATAAAGGGGTGAATGAAGGAGTTGGATTAATGGCCCAGCTGGCAAAGTGTTTACTGTGCAAACTAAGGACCTGAGTTAGGATCCCTAGTACTCATGAAAATGCCAAACATGGAAGCATACACCTGTAATTGCATTGCAGAGGGCACAGAGTCAGGCAGATCCCTAGAACTCATAGTCCAGTCAGCCTAGCTGAATTAGTGAGCTCTGGGTTCAAGGAGACAGCCCATCTCAAAAAGTAAGATGGAGAACAATTGAGGAAGAGGTACCCGACATCAACATCTCTGGCTTCCACATGCATATGCACATGTGTACACACCAACATGAACATATATACCACATACACACACAAATGTCGAATGAATAAGTGACTAAATGAATGAATCAATGAATGAACATCATTGAGACATAACTATCACATAAATAAGATTAAGAGGCCCTGACTTCTCTGGTTCCAAACAAGTGCCAAACACATGCAGCCCACATGTTTCTCTGTGTGCTCTTCCCACTCCCATCCTCTCCTTAACGACTTGCTTTTCCTGACGGAAACTATTGTAGATAAATACCAGGTGAAATGTGGTGCCTGAATGAAGTTCTGGAAGTGATTTTTTGAGTGCTAGAAGCTCCCAAACATTGAGGGACCTCCCACAAGCAATTTTCTTGGGGCAGATTCCAAACACAAGGCTTAGTGCAGTCTGCTTCCTGGAATGCTATCTCGTCACCCATCTTAACCTAATGTTAGTTTAAGGAGTTACCAGTGCAGCCTTTTCTGTTTTGTTTTGTTTTTTTTCCAAGGAGGAAGAGGTGAATTGAAAGCAGAGCATCTCTACTGATCGCATGGGAAAGTTACAGAGCATAGAAGGTGCCATCCTTTCTGGCAGATTCTGAACACAATACAAACCATGTTGATAGGGTCTTAAATCAAATAAAATTTAAAAGAGCAATAAAAATGGAGGAAAAAGACAAATCAATGGGCTATACACAAAGACACTAGGTTTGTGCTAATGATATGAAACTCAATTTCACAAAATAAAGTTTAGGCTTCAGAGAAAGTTTCCAGGCAAAGAAATGAAGATACTGATACCCAGAATACAGCCTGGGTAAATTAAGACAGCAAAGCCCAAAGTATATGGGCAGCCATTCAAGATGCACAGGCAGGTTTTACAATGACTTGCAGTAGAGACCCTCAGTGCCAATAATACTGTTAAATATCCATAGAAGATAGAGTCCAGCAAGATGAATGAAAACAATGGCAAGGTAACCATCATCCTCCAATGGTAACATGAGTTTATGTCCATGGTCTCACCTTCCCATTTTTCCCAGCTTAATTGCCCGACATTCTCCTTGATTCTGTAAGTCACCCAATATTTCTCAGATGCATCCATTTTCTACATAGTCATTTTGATGACTTTGAATAACACTGGTAACAATATGATGGCAAAAGCAACCCATGGAAAATCCTGAACCCAGATGAAGCAATGACTCGAGATTTCAGAGCAAAGTCATTCTGTCTTCAGAACAAAGTTATTTTAGTACATAGGTACATCTCCTGGCTAAACACTGGACCCTGACGAACGTAAACATGGCATTATGAGGCACTAAGTGACAAGGTGATAAAGCCACTGTGCTGAGTAGCTTTAGTTGTCAACCTGATACACCTAGGAAGAGGTAACCTTAATTGGAGAATTTCTTCTATTGGATTGAGCCTGTGTATGCCTGTGAGGCATATTCTTGATTGTTGAATCATGAGGGAGGGCCCAGCCCACTGTTGGTGGTGCCACCCCTAGGCAGGTGGTCCTGTGTTATATGACAAAGCAGGATGAGCAGCCAGCGGAGCAATCCAGTAAGCAGTGTTCTTCCATGTTCTGTACTTCAGCTTCTGCCTCCAGGTTCCTGCATTGAGTTCCTGCTTTGAAATCCCTCAGTGATAAACTGTGACCTGGGAGACGTAAGATAAAATAAGCCTTTCCTCCCCAAGTTGGTGTTGGTTAGTGTTTTTATTATAGCAATTGTAAACAAGCTAGAGCAGTTACTAAAAATAGATTGTATTCCTTCTATATATTACATATCAAGCAGCTATAATAGTGAAGAAACACAAAGTTAGTGGCCCATTTTCTCTCACAATTATCCAAGGATATCTAGAGGAATATAAAACTGAGCTTTACCCAAGAGGGACCTCTATTCTACAACCTTTTCCTGGCTTGTTTCTCTAACACCTTCTGAAGCATATTCCTCACATCCATGACTACGTTCTAGATCTATAAGCCAGTATACAGGCAGAGAAAGTATAGGACAAAAAGCTTCTTCTTAGGAAAGTGCTATACACTAGTACCTCCACTCATACTACATTAGTAAACACTTAGGCACATGACCACATAGCTACAAAAGAGAGAGAAAATAACTTCTCTAGATAAAGTAGTCATGTGACCAGTAACTGTTATTAATATGGGAAAGTGACAGGATAGATTTTGGAAAACAACTAGCAGTCTGCCACACACAGTGTTTTGAGAATTATAACCCTAAAATTAGGCATGGGTGACAACATCCCACCATTAAACACAGGCAACTTGAGGGATAGGTTACTTATGCTTGTACCTACTTGGTAGATACTGTTATTCATCATCCAACTTACTCTCAAACTTCATGAGATGCTCTCTGTAGCCCATTTCCAAGATTCTCAAACCTAATTTCCTCAACTCTGTGATGGTAACTGAAAGTGCCTTGATGTACAGATAACCAGCTTTTAAAAAGGAACAACTTAGAGAAGCCTAGTTCAAAGACTAGGTCTGCATACATTTACAGATCATAGCTAAAGATTTGGGGGTTTTCATTTGTTTTCGTTTGTTTGTTTGTTTGACTGGCTGGTTGGTTTTGTTTTATACTGTGTTTGTTTGTGAGACAGGGTCTTGTTATACAACCCACTCTGACTTCAATCTCATGCCCTCCCCTTGCCTCAGCCTTTTAATGCTGAAATTACACATGATCAGCTGCTTAAAGGTTTAATTGACTAGTCAATTATATGAAAGAACAATATTAGATGACTATTTTCAAGGTTTGTGAATGTGGATAGAGTTCTTGAAATAAACATGAAAATGTTTTGTATAAGGTGTATATTCACAGAAGAGCAAATTATTAGTAATTTTGTAGACAAGTTGACCAGCTTGTTGATTCAGTTTGCCTCTTTCTGAAGTCTGTTCAGTGCCTATTCAATAGCCTAATGACAGTATGGTGGTAAGGTGACAGTGAGGTGCAAGTACACTCCGTGAAGGCTTCACACACATACACACACACACACACACACACACACACACACACACACTATTGTCAAATATATTTTCCAGTAGCAAGGACCAATCCTGGATCCCAAGACAGTTCCAAACAGCAAATGGAAGGGAAAATACCTGCTGGTAAATAAATGTGCCCTCCCTTGTTGTAAAGGTAGCATTTCTACCTCACTAAAATATCTTCACTGTAAATTCATATTATCTTCACAAGCTCCTATGTTATGCCAGCCCCATCTATGTAGATTTACCATGCACCTCAGACACAACTAAGGAACCCCTGCTATTTTTAACAACAGGGCAATGTGGAGTGGAAGCCAGGTGATACTGTGCATGGACTTCACTATGATTTTATTGACTATTTCACACAGATAGAATCTGGGCCTGTAGGATGATATATTTTTCTAGAAAATAACAGATATATTTATCTCAAAAGGGTTATATTTAAGTCTGAGAATGAAAGTATACAAGTCGGAGTGACATTTGAAGTGAAATACTTTCAATATTTTATGTTTCATCCTTTGAGCCTATAGAGTTTATTAGCAAAAATGAAAATGCTAATAGCAAAGGAAGAATGCTATACGGGCAGTAATTCTGGTGAGTTAAAATCTGAAAGCACCTTTTATTTCAAGAACTGCAAACTTCAGTTTAAATTTAAGTTGTATACCTCAACCAAGGAGGTTGATTAATTCCAACAAAATACATTGACCACCTCCTCTGGCTAAAAATTGCAACACCCATCATGATACTTAGAACAGAGAAAGTTCTCAGCATACCATTTTAAAGTTAATTAACAAATGTTTGGAAAATATATTCAAAACGTAAAGAAACTTGGGGTCACAGATATAGCTGAGCAGATAGTGTTTGCTTAGCATGCACAAAGCCTTGAGTTCAATCCCAGAATTGCACAAAATGAGAGTAGTGGTATAAGCCAGTCATCCAACAATCAGAAGCTCAAGGTCATTTCCTACTAAATAGTGATATGTATATGGGCTTACATAAGACCCCATCTAAAAACAGAAAGGGTTTAACATATTCAGTAACACACTCCAGAGCAAGAGTACATCTCTTTCACAAGTGAAGCATTTCATCAGACCTTTAACATACTCAATAACGGTTTCCATAGCAAAGATACATCTCTTTCAAAAGTGGCTATAAAATTTTTAGTTTCACTGTTGAATTAATACAGTTATACAATATTGAACTCAGTATAAGCCCTGTAAGACATAAAATTTAATGAGTTTTTTAACCTTTAAAAAAGATCTCCATTTCATTTTTGAATATATCGTTCCTTGCAGAAAGACTCATTGTTTTTGCTAGTAACACTGAGATGCTGGCGCATGCATCTCTAATCTGTATGCAGCTGATTATTACTAGTCATAATCGGATGCACTTGGATCCTTGGTGCCTGTGTATGTCTATAAAGTCATTGGGTAGATTTCAATGGTAATGTTTATCACCTCTACTAATTAGCATGATATAAATTTCCATGCTTCCTCCTCAAATATAATATATTTTTTAAATTTGTGATTTTTGTGTGTGTGTATATATCACACAGAACAACCCAAACCATCTTATTTGACTATACACCCACTTCCCAGATGGCACCCTCCCATAGCCTCCCTCCCCCCACTAGAGCCCTTATACTCTGATATCCCTGCTACTATCTGCTGTGTTGTTGGCACCCCCAGCCATTCCCCACTACTTGCCCTTCTGATGAATCTAGTCAGCCTATCTAGAGGTCTTTGTTTTAGGAGGGTCAGCTGTTCCTCTTCTAGCAGCAATCAGTTGTCAATACTCCTTTAGATAAGATTGGGGTCTGCTGTTCATTTTCCCAGTTCTATGCTGGGTTACTATCTGGGAGTCCCTTGCCAACAACTCAAAAAGAAGGTATCGCCTGTCTGGCATTGTTGCCTGTTATGTAGCCTTTAGCTATGCATATGGACTCTTAAGAAATTATATTGACCCATTTAATCTTTGGTTATACTTTCCTTTTGGATATTTAAATATCCATGCAGTTGGCCCAGATAAACCAATTTATTTTTGCTCTTAAGGTCATTTGAGGATCTGTTCCTCAGGGGTCACATGAGTGTGGGAGTAGCT
>NW_008338118.1:696644-708410 GCF_000622305.1 Nannospalax galili | reverse complement strand
CAAGGAGCAAAAACTGTCCTTTATGTCCCTCTGACCAAATTATTATAGACCTCAAAGTATGTCTGTTAAACACCCAAAGAAGGTTAGTTCCACCAGTCTGGTATTTTTAATTACTGTGTGTCCTGTAGATAAATCTTGGGCAAAGACCAATTGTTCTCAGATAAACCTTACCTAGACATATATTTCTTGATCTGCTATGTATAATTTGTCAGTAGGTTGTAGGAGTAATATGGTTCCCTCTGTTTTTCAAAACTAGCTAGGCATTATTTATATCTCTCATTGTCTCACCCCTCCATCGTAGTTTTCCCACTTAAGGTGCCCCCATTTCCCTCCTTTCTCCCTTAATAATACCCTTCTCCTACGGTCCAACCTCTCTTGAGCTACTTCTTTCCCTTTATCCCCTAGGTTCCTTGTATACCCTTCCCTCCCCACTCCCTTAAACTAACCCAATTTTTATGCATATCTCTCTTATTAAGGCCCGTTTCCTACTGTTCTTCTCTTTCAGGTTCTTTCTTTTCCTTTACCTCCGTGGTTCCTTTCCATTATCCTGGTTCCTAGAGTTATGTATGGATATATACTCACTTATCATGGTTTGGTTCTAGGATCCAAATATGAGGGAGAACATATGTTGTTTTGTTTTTTTTTCTGAGCCTGTGTTACTTCACTTAGTATAACAGTTTCAAGTTCCATCCATTTACCTTCAAATTTCTTGATTTTATCTTTCTTTACTGCTGAGTAAAACTCCATCATATAAATTAAACACATTTTCATTATCCACTCATCAATTGAGGGACACTTAGGTTGCTTCCATCTCTTAGCTATTGTGAAAAGAGCAGCAACAAATATGGATGTACAAGTGTCTCTGCAATACGATGAGTTCTTTGGGTATATGCCAAGGAGTGGTATAACTGGGTCAAATGGTAGGTTCATTTGTAGTTTTTTAAGAGTTCTCCACACTGCTTTCCATAGGGGTTGAACAAGTTTGCAAGTGAAATGCTTCATCTAATTATGTAGTTATTAAAAATTAAAAATAATGATTAAAAAATAATAATTAGTAGATGTGAAAAACATTACCATTGAAATCTACCTGACAACTTTATATCCATGCTCAGATGCCAAGGAGCTCAGAAAGTAACCGACTGTCACTAGTAATAATCAGATATATAGAGATTAGAAACACATGTGCAAACATCTTAATGTCAATTGTATTAAAAATGAATTTTTCTATATGAAACTGTATATTGTAATAATGAAATGTAGATCTTTTTTAAAGGTTAAAACCTCATTTAATTTTAGGTCTTATAGGGCTATACTGAGTACAGTATTGTGTAACTCTAATAATTCAACCTAAAAATTACAGCTAATTTTGAAAAAGATGCATCTTAGCTTAGAAAATTGTTATTGAATATGTCAATGCTGTTGTAATGAAATGCTTCTTCTAAGTATGCAGTTATTAAATAAATAATTAACTGGAAAAAAACATAAGGGGTGAGGGATGGAAAATATTGAGGTTAGAAGTGATGCCAGAGTTAAGAAATTTATTAGGAATTACAGAGTTAACCAAGTGGAGAAATCAAGCTGGTACTGATCTTGAAGCTTTATCCCTGCTTTCATGGTATTGGAAGATAAATTCACACTTCCAGAAGGGAAAATCTTATCCAGCTATGAACCCTGTGAACTACAAAAATGACTGCCCAGCAAGATATTCCACTTGTGTGATAGTGGCACAAATGTTATGGGAGTAACCAAACATTTTCCCAAGGGATTTAAGGCCTACTACACAAGATGGAATCCATACCTGGCACCTAAATAGGTGATAGACCCATAGGAGAAACTGCTACTACTATTCTGACAAGTGAACATAGAATTAAACCAAGTCCTACTGACTTCATTACACTCATAGATTAGTGCATCATTCAAATCTCATCCGAGAAGCTTCTTTTTGAAGTAGATGAGAATTAACACAGAGACCCACCACTGCTCAAGTTGGGGTGTGCTCAGCCCTAAATGGGACATCTACATCACACCCCTCACCCAAGTCTCAGGCACACTGCAGAAGGAGGGACCTGAAAGATTGTAAAAGCCAGAGGTGGTGGAAGAATGCAATGAAATAGTGTTTTCCTAACAAGCAGGGACCAGGTGCACATGTGAACTTGTAGCAGTGGAGACAGCATGCATGAGACTTCAAGCTCAAGCCAGACAAAATCCCAGCATGGAGAGGGGAGGTGTGCACAGAGTTCCAGCCCTAGCTGAAGAGCTATTGTCAACTGATAGCTGTGGAAAGAGGGATAGTCACTTTTCTCTAAGGGTGTGACCCCAGGAAGTTGACCAAGCTCCAGGGGATGGCCCCAACCTAAGAGTATTTGACAACACAAATTGGACTGGAAGGGCTTTTAAAAAAATGAAAGAGGACATGAATTTCTGTGGGTGGGGAGGTGGAGGTGGATCTGGGAAGGGTGGTGAATATGGTCAAAATACATTGTATGAAATTCTCAATGGACTAATATAAATATTTAACAAAAACAAAGAATAAGCATCTTTTTTATTAGTTTTAGCTAATGCAGTTTTTAAAATATATTTATTGTCTTTGAGAATTTCATATAATCTATTTTTAGCATAATCCCTCTCCTCCATCTCCTCTCAGATCCACCTTCATCTCCTTACCCATCCAACTTTGTTTTTTCCCCTTGGGCTAATGTAATTTTTAAAAGACTCTCTATGTTTTGGACTGGCCCATCTATTTTATATGTATTTAAGTTTCATCCCCAGTAACAGACCTTTGCTCAAAACAAAACGCTCCTAAAGTTTGTTTAATTATACAATGTTTAATGTTTTTATCTATATATTAATTATACAGAGATTTCTGTCAGCTAAGTAGTTAATAGATATGCAAAAACTTAAACCTTACATTTCATAATCTGCATCTGTTTTACATATAGTTTGATAGTTTATATACAATGTATTCTTTATAAAAACCTGAATAGTGAAATTTGCTTAAAATTACTCCTAAACTCCTTTACCAATAAATTTCACTATCAGTATGCAATCAAAATTCAATAATAATAATAATAATAATAATTCTCAAAATTGAACGTCTGCAATAGAATATATATGCACCATTACATTAAAAATTGCATTTAACATTTTATAAAATATAGATTATATATAGTCCACTATAATTTACTATACAAAAATGTCATATTTCAAACTAACTCTGTATACATTTGATTTATCTTATTCAGAATGGAAGTGCGAATAACTATTTCCTTAGGTTTCTCAAGGTATAGCTCTTCTGTGTTTCCTTTTTTATTTTTGTGAATCTTTTATAGTAGGAAAGCTTATTTTCCTTTATCTAAGAAATTATTTCCAATATGGAAATCATTAGTGCATTTGAATACGGAATTCAGAACAAAGTCATAAGCTAAACACACTATTTGACAATGACATTAATTACCTGAGGCCCAGAAATAACTTGGTTTTGCTTTGTACAGTTTCATATGCTAATGTTGCATGCATCTAAAATTCTCAGGGCTATGTAATATTTGAAACTTTTATGGCCAATCATCCTCCAGCTCTTTTGCAAAGGAATTTTTTAAATCTTGGAAATGAAGGAGTTAATAGGGTAAAATTGTTAAGAGATTTATGCTAACCAGGTGTTTGAGTTGTCTAAAAAATCATCCATTTAACATACAACCTTTCGGTTGTAAATATTATACCACCAGAAGACAGATTAAAACAGTTTTGTATAAAACTATGGTTTAAAAAAATTAAGGATAATGAAAAAACATTGTGTCCAACTTTTATTGAGCAAACTTACCAAACATGTGACCCTCAGAATGCTACAGCATCCTGATATCAAGAACTTACTTCAACTGCCTTGTGCTTTGACAAAGTTAGTATTTAGGCTTTCAAAATATAAATATAAATATAAATATGCATTCCAGAAATAGAGCAATAACTATTCTAGTGATATATTTGGTTATATATGTCATGCACAAAACTCATTCAAAGAACTCAAAGGTTATCCTAGCCTATAACATCATATTTAGAGGAGACTCCATTTCTGAGTTATGAGGTTAACCTGTTAACCCTGTCGCCTTCACACTCTGTCACTGGCAATACTGCCTTCAGGGGAAAATTGTGGTTTTTCAGGCTTACAGTTTTGAGCTTGTCTTATACAAACTAACCACTACAGATAGGGGTGGAGGGCAGCTTTTCATGAAATGAGCATTAAAGAAACTAACCTCAGGGTTAAACACTACAATCATTCACAGGTGGGATTTCCTATGGTTTCGTAACATTCCATGGAGAGATTTACATGTACCCTAAAGAAGCCACTGTTAAAACAGGCCTATTTTTTTCTTCCTTTGTAGTGGAGGTAGAGGACACAGTTTGACCTAAGCAGTGAAGCCCTAATCTGCTCATAGTTACAGAACTGTTGTGTTTTTTGTTTAGTAGGTCAACATACTGTCGTCGTCTTAATTTGTGTCTGGGCCTATCACGCAAAGCCCTCGCCTCACAGAAGGTTTTAATCAAGGCTGCCAAACCAATAGAATAGAATGTCCTGCTCAGAATTATTCTCTCAACCTCCTTCTGAACTGTCACTTTTTCGGAAATTTGGCAAATTTCACAATAAGCTTCTTACCAAAGTGTTCACATTTAACAAGAGGTAATTTTCACGTAAGAAAAACAATAGTCTATCACCCAGTCCCCAATATGACAATTATCCAAAATTACATGAACAGTGATGCAACATTTTTCAATGAATCTGCCCTGAAAAAATAAAGATTCTAAAAGTGTATTGCTCTGCAAAGAAACCTCTACACCCAACCTTGTGTGTGCAAGGTAGCCTAAAAAGAAAAAAAAGATCATTTTTACATCTTTTTTAAACTTTGCATTCACATAGAACAGGTAAACATAGCGTAGCACTAAACTGTGAAGAATCCCTATCTATTTCTCTGCTTCCTCCATGTTGTTTGGGTCTTATAAACAATACCCATTTGTAGGTTGCTCAAGCCCAGCTACTGTAAAGTAAACAGAAAAACTCATAATCATCAAAAATTACAGAATTCCCACCTGCCTTTCCCATAAATCACAGATTTGATGGTAGAGCAACCACCCAGATATATCAAGAGGGTTCACTACAGGCGAACGCATATCTGACAGCATTTTAATTACAGGGAAAATCCTCTTTTCAGTCACATATTTATGGCATCATCCTTTTTGTGGGCTTTTGGCAAATATTTTATTGATATCAGATATATTAAAAACAAACAACTATAAATTCCTATTTCTCTCAAAGATACATACGAGGCTACTGATAATTTTAAAGTATCATTTGATAATTTAGAATGTACAAATACATTCTAAGCTTTAGATACAGAGTATTGTGTACAAATGTGTATACAAACAAAGACAGCAGCTGCTGTGTATCACAATTAGGGATCAAGCCTCCTTTCCCTGACTGATAGCACAGACACACAAACACACACACACACACACACACACACACACACCTATTAACTGAGACCTCAGTTATGGCAGTCAAACCTCTACCTCTAGCATGGGTTTCGCTGGTCTTTGCTATTATTTCAGCCACATTAACTACAATGATTAGCAAACCTAATTGGAGACCTTTCACAGTTATTCTTCCCCCTCAATTTGGAAGCATAGAGCAACAGTGATAGATGATAGATATAGATGATAAGATACCCTTCCATATCTCTTCACCTCCCATTCTAACTCCTTCCCCAAATTAGATGGTAGATGATAGATAGATGCTAGATAGATAGATATATTAGACGATGCTAGATGCTAGATAGATAGATAGATAGATAGATAGATAGATAGATAGATAGATAGGCAAAGGAGGTGTGGATGGACACATTTCTGAAAAGCCTTCTGAAATTAATGTTCCTGTTAAAACAGCATAAAGATTTGAGTTGCTTATACACGACAATAAGTTCATTGCACCTTGAAAGTATGAGTGCATTTCTGTGCATGCACACATTTCCGAGGGTCTCCTCCATCAGCAAGATTGTGATATTTCTAAGCTATATTACAGTTGGACCTGAATAAAGAATCAGCCTGACTCAGCATTTCGTCTTAATATCCAAGAATGAACCCGAACTCCAAGTTTGTTCCTTCAGATCTCTCACTGAACTGTGCTCTCCAGCCAGGCTGCACCCATATTTTTATTCAGTTACTACAGCATCAGTTGGGGAACTACAAACTTGAATCCACATGTATCAGAGCATCTTGTCCTTTGATTCCCTAGGCCTAAAATATCTCATACACACAAGGTCAAGTATGCTCCTCAGTTATTCACACAGTCTTCAATGAAGATAGGAATATGAATGGGCTGTTTCCAGAGCTTTAATATTCTCATTCAAGCATGCCCACATTCATTCACTATCTTAAATGGAGGGCAAAGAGGGACCAAGGGATGAAGGTCAAATGCCCAGGTTACAAGAGCACATGGCTCAGTGAACTTATTTACATTTTAACAGTAGCTTTTTGGTGCAAGGTCAGTAAAAGTCATTCATCCAGATTCTATCCATTTTGTAAGTTATTCTTACAGAAGATCTCTACTACTGAGCCACATTCCTAGCTCTTCTCTCTTTCTTTTCATTCTCCATTGAAATCTATATAAAATGGATTCCTTCATGAACTTTTGGCTTCACTGAGGAGATAGAGTTTATATTATCCTTGGTCAAAAAAAATAAAAGACCTTTTGAAGTAAGATCATTTTAAACATGACATAGAAAAATCTGTTATTGAAATCACTCTAGGGTAGTCACATTTTGTAAAATGTCCCTATATTTAAAAAAATTAATCCATTTGTTTACTATGCATTCATTGTGCACATCTGAGGACTTTGTTGAGACCTAGATCTAGAACAGAGAAGGAAACAAAAGCTGTTCCTGCCCTGGTACATGCAACTTTTGTTTCTAACACAAAGCATCACTGAGTTCTTTCTACTTGTAAAATGGTTTCCTGCTACTTAAAAGATGACAGAAATAAAGTAAAACAACTCTGCTAACTGTTGACATTGTTATCAATGATATTATATTAGAATCCTGTCTCTTCTGAGCTGAATATGGTGACATATGAAATCTCAGTACTTCAGAATGTAGCCTGATTGGATATAGGATCATTACACAAGTAGTAAGTTAAAAGAATTCATTGAAGTTGGTCCCAGTACAACCATATTAAGTGATGCATCTCAAATCTAAGGAATAGTAATGTCAGGGAACCACTGGACACTAGTAAAGAGGCAAGTACAAATTCTCTCTGACCTTTCTTTCAAAGAACCAGCCTGACCAATATCTTCAGCTTTGGTTTGAAGCCTCCAAAACTAATACATTTCTATCTTTGTGCATCCCTGTTTGGATGATAGCACCAGAAAATGAATGTTTTTATCCCTCATTTCAAGTATTATAGATGTAATAAAAAAGGAAAGTTAGAAAAGATGGGAATTTTTAATCAACCAATTAAAAACTTTCCAAATAATTAAGTTAGTTCAGTTGAGCCTCAATCCAAAACATACTAAAATTAAGTAAGAAATTCATAGCCCTAAATTAAATGACTTTATTCTTATTTCCAATGTAAAATACACCAAAAAGAACACACTTAGTGGGATCCATGGAACTTTGGTTCACCTACATTTTTTAAATAATATTTTTATTGATTCTTTGAAACTTTCATACATTATATTTTGTTCATATTCAGATCCCGTCTCCCATCTACCCTCAGATTCATCCCCACCTTCCTACCCCCTTCCTCATTTCATGTCATTGATTTTTTAAGGCCTATAGAGTCTTATTTTCATCTCCAAATGCTCTTGTGTGTGTCTGTCCCCATGAGCATGGTTAACCTACCCAGTGTTACACCCTTAACGAAAACTGACTCTCCGTCTCCCAGCAGCTATCAATTGCCAACATATCATCAGCTAGAGCTAGGCATTCTTGTCTACCTACCCACTCCATGCTGTGTTTCTGTCTTGCCTGGGTTTGCCTTGTTGTATCCAAACAACACAGTTTCCTTTTATTCATTTACAACCTCTAGCCCTTACAATCTTTCCTTCTGTTCTTCCTCAATGATCCTTGAGCTTTTGAAGGAGAGGGAATGATATAAGTGTCCCATTTAGGGCTGTTTCCAAGATGACAGAATAACCACAATCAAAATATAAAATGAAAATAAAATTCACTCTGCATCAGTCTTTTCCTATGAATCTATCATGATTTGAAAGAATTTTAAAGACATAATATCAAATATTAAATTGGTCATTGTTTTGAGTCAATAAAAAGTTGCAAGTTTAATATCTTTGGCCCACCATTATTGAATGGCTACTATATCACCAGAACCTTTCACCCTTTTATTGAGACATTTTCCTATAATTCCATGTCAGTTTTTCTGTTTTTGTTGAGACAGGGTTTCATCATGACCAGTCTATCTTTATAGCCAAAAGATAACCTGGAATTTCTGATCCTCTTACCTCCACCTTCTCACTGATGGAACTGCAGACTTGCACTAACACACCCAGTTTTAGGACGTGCTGCAGAATGAACCCAGGACCTTGTGCACACTAGGTAAACACACCATCAACTGAGCTGTATTCCTAACCCTACCTTCCTGTGTTCTATGAAATCATGATGATTTAATGGCATAGGTAAAATTACATGGACCAGAGCCTATGACTTAATCTTGATTAGAATCTGTCCTTTAAGATAGTCATAACTGACTTAGCATGACTCTATTTGTTTTCTCTCTCCCATGGCATCATAAATGAACAAATCCTTCCCTCTCCTATTCTTTATATTATTTATACATACAAAAAATTATTTTCCTCAGATGGACATCCTCACAGATTCTCTTAAATATTAATAATTAGAGAGCATCAAGTAGTTAATCCTATAATAAGTGTAGAATTTGTTACAGAAATTCCTACTTAACACTTAAATCAGAGTGGTGGTTACAATGGGATTTGACAAATAAGGGTAGACAGAAGTCAGATAGTGTTTAATACAAAAAGGTACAAGGGCTATTAAATCTCATGGAATCAAGATGTCAGTGACTAAGTCATAGCAGGTAGAAGTCAGTTGATTAATAGGAAATAATAGTAGAAAACAGAAGAAATCAAAACTGGCATGATCTAAAGTTTAGCAGAATACAAATGCTATTCTAAGGGAATAGAGGCTCTTTCTTAGGTGGTCTGCTTTATAGTGCTTATATCCAAATAGCGTAACCTCAGGAGATAAACCTGTAACAGTTGCAGCTAGTTAAAGGGCATTCTGAGAGAAAAAAGAACTCATGAGGTCCTGCTCATTGAAATGATAGAACAGAACAAAGGTTTTGAAAGTAAGAGATGGTTCAGAGAATTTTAAAAAGTAGTGTGGGCATGTTCCAGTTTCATCTACCATAGAGTAGCTATTATTGGACTTAACATTTTGCTATAAACAAGTATAAAATCTAGACAAAACATATATAACAACTGTTTGCAGGCATTGGATAGCAGCCAATGCAGGGCTGTGGTCCTCGAGAGAAAATAGGCAAACAAGATAAACATCACATAAACCCAAGATTTCTCCCTGGGAGCATTTTCCAGACCACAGCTCAGAGAAATAGAACCTAAGTAAAGATGACAAATCTTGCTGGACAGCAGAAACAGAGATCAGAATACAAGGCAGCCAAGGCAATTCAACTGCAGTAGTAAAATCCCAAAGAGAAAAGGCAAAAAGACAGAGCCTTAAACTATTTGTATAATTTCCCCTTCAAGATTTTAATCAAATTCCAAGATTTATATATGAAGGGCAAAGCTTTGGGAAAAGTGAGAACAGTTATTGACATTCCAGAGAGCAGAGCAGAAGTTTGCAGTCATAGAGTTCATATGCAGCCAGTGGTTACAGACCTAGAACATCCATTTGCACATCAGAAAAGCTACATCTAACAATGAGGAATAAATACCTTTATCAGTCTGAGTGTGGTGGTTCACGCACATAATCCTAGCACTTAAAAGACAAAGGCAAAACAGGATGGTCAAGAGTTCAAGGCCAGCCCGAGTTAAATGGTGAGCGCCTCCCTATCCCCTGAAAAAAAAAGCCAAACTTTGTCTTGGTATAAGGGATATATTCTAGAATTAAGAGTAAAACTGAAACTGGCTTTCCCTCACAAAACTTTAAACTACTTTAACAAGTTAAAGGTGATCCATTAAAAATGTTACTACCGAAGCCGAGCATGGTGGCATGGGCCCTTAGTCTCAGCACTGGGGAGGCAGAACAAGCGAACCTCTGTAAGACTGAGGCCAGCCCGGTCTACATATTAAGTTCCAGGTCAGTTAGGTTACAAGGAGACCCTGTCTCAAAAAGACAAAAAAAAAAAAAAAAAAAATTACATACTAGAACAAAATTTAATAACACAGTAACATAAATCAGACTCCCTAAAACATACATACAGTATTACTTACACAATTAAGCACAGCTGACATGTGGTAACTAACCGTAATCTCAGCACTTGAAGGGGAGGAAGAAGAATCAGGAGTTCAAGGCCAGCCTCTCTACATAGAGAGTTCAAGATGAACCTAAAGTACCTGACATCTTGTCTCAAAATAGCAAACAAAAACTACCAAACATGTTAAGTATCAGCTAAAAATAATCCAATAATTAGTAGAAAAAAGAAAAAGAACCCAAAACAAAAATGTCTCAAGTAGCGTAGTTAATAGGTGAGTACTTTAAAATAGCTATATGGTGAATATATTTAAGCAACAGGAAAATGGAATGGACAAAGTGGATCAACAAAGTGGAATAAAAATATATAAAAAGCAATGAATGGAGATTTTAGAAATACAAAATATGTGATCTGAAGTTAAGAATCCATTTTCTAGACAGTAGTTTCAACATAATGGAAAATGAGATTTATAAATCTGAAGAAAAGTCAGTAGAAAAGTACCTCCAAAAAAGTGCAGAGAGAAAATGAAATCATACAAAAAAGTAATTTTTGTCTTATGATGGAACCAAATTAACCCTAAACTGAAAGATATTTTAGACATGCACTGGCAAAAAATTAAAGCAAGTCTTGAAAATTGGGTGTGGTGGTGGCCTTTGATCACTCTAAGTTCAAGGACAGCTTGGTCTACATAGCAAGTTCCAGGCCAGCCAAAGCTACAAAAACAAGTCTTGAAAGAATCAAAATGATTCTGATTAATCCATGGCACTCCACAACGAAGCTCACAAACATTTAGAGAAATACGAAGACTCCAGCCTCCAACAATGCAGAGATATGTGTTCATGCTTCATTCAGGGGACATGTCCTAAGGTTCTCATTTTGTATATGAAACACTCTGTTATTTGAATGCAGGCTTCACTAAAAGATTAATATTGTAAATCTTTGGATAAGTACTCAAAACAAATTAGGAAATAATGAAGCTAAAATAAATAAAAGTGATTTTTCAAAAGCAAACAGAAAAATAAGAACAATTCCCTCCCCCCTCCTCTTTATACACACTAAGACAGAAAGCAAAGAGCAAAAAGCATATTTAAACAAAACCATAGCCACATTGGCCATTCAGAAAATGACTCACTAAGAACCCATACTGAGAAATATATAACTTGTGACTATGCCCAGTCCAAATGTTCTCTACTGTGACCATACAGCTCTGCCACTGTATCCAAAATGCTAGCACTTTAAGCAATATATAAATGCCAGGTTTTAATAAAAATCTATTGATAAATACAACAGTGAGCTAGATTTGGCTGTCAGCTAAAATAT
>NW_008338118.1:690560-696592 GCF_000622305.1 Nannospalax galili | reverse complement strand
TGAAATTATATAGGTATAATAAGTGAATCAGTAAAAGCACCCAGTGGATAGAAGTTAGCATACCAAACTCAATTGTGTTTCTATGTGGTAGCAACCAGTATTTTTAAAAGCAATAGCTTCAAAATGAGCGTACATTTGGGAATAATGTTTAGCAAATCCTGTACATTTTTGAGATAAAGAAGACACACATCACCAGAAAGCTGTATCATAATCAGTATTTTAAAAACTTAATGCAGCTTCCATTTCAATTCTCCCTATTTGATTCACAATTTGGGACAAAATATCAGTAACCTCTTTGTGAGATATTGTTACACTGAATCCAAACTTTTATAAAAATAAAAAACTAAACCAAAATAATCTTTAGAAGGAAGAAGAGGTTTAGAAGAGTTAAACTGCCTAATTTAAAATATTGTAAAGCACAGTTAATCATAAAGATATGATATTCACTTAATAACTGGCATCTTTTTTATATTTTTATTTTATGTGTATGTGTGCATTGCCTGCATGTATTAAGTGCACCTGTGTCGTGCAATGCCCACGGAGGACTGAGGAGGTCATCAGATCCCCTGGAACTGAGTTATCGACAGTTGTAAGCTGCCATGTGGGTGCTGGAATTCGAATCCAGGTCTTCTGCAAGAACAGCCAAGGCTCTTAACCACTGAGCCATCTCTCCATTCCGTAATAAATGGCACCTTGTTTAACAAGACAGAATACAGAAATGAGAAATGGACTCTTAAATATGACCAATTGATTTTCGAAAAAATCATCAAGACAATGCAAGATGTAACATATGATTCAACAAAGCAAGGAAAGGTCAGGGAAGAGAGGAAAGACCCTGTCTCATGACATATTAAAAACTCAAAATGTTGCTGGAGAAATGACTCAACGATTAAGAGTACGTACTGCTCTTGCAGAGGATCTAAGTTCAGTTCCCAGCACCCATATCAGGCAGTTTGTACCCACTTGTAACTCCTGCTTCTGAATTCCACAGCCACCTGTACTTACATACATATACTAACACACACACATACACACACATTCAATTGAAAAAAAATCTTTTAAAAACCTCAAAATGCATTATACACCTGAAAATGTGATTTACAATGCAAAATTTCTAGAAGAACTATAGGACAAAAATCTTAGTGACCTCAAGTTAGGTTAAAGATGGCTTAGATAATATATAATACAGACAATAAAATAGATAAACTGAGTATCAAAATAAAAAAATTAGCTCTTCAACTATATGGTTCAAAATTGAAAAGAAACCTGGCTATACATTAGGGAACCTGAATCTTTCAACTGAGTAAGACATGCAAATGAAAAATGGGCACAATTTTAAATATTGATCAGAAATATATAAACTATGAAGTGGTATCTTCTAGAGTTAGTCCTCAGCAAAATGAAAATTAGATATTACTGACACGGCTACAATAAAAGACTTGTCAGCAATATTGAATGTTGAAAAGGATGGAATGAGGATTGAAGCAAACTGATACATTAGGGATAGTACAAAATAGGGCAGACACTTCTGAAAACAGTTTAGCTGTTTCTCATAAAGCTCATGATACACTTGCTGTATGAACAAATCCACCTTTAGATATTTATTTACTCAAATGAAACAGAAAACTATGTACTCAAAATTTACATGAGAATGTTCATAGCACCCTTACTGGAAATAGTCAAATACTGCATTAGAAAGAATTGATCCAAATGCCCCTTAGCTAGTCAAAGAATAACCAAATTATGGTTTATCTACTGTTGGCACATGCAAAAATGAATAAATTGCAAAAGTATTATGTTAATTAAAGCATGAAACCTGGTATAAGTTGAATTATACTTGAAATTCTCAAACAGGCAGAAGTTCACTGATATAAATCAGATTGGCAGTTTCTGGGGCCCAACTGTGGGGATTTGGGAACAGATCAAAATGGGGCATGAGGGAATTTTGGGAAATGATGGAAAAGATCTGAATGATTATTATACCAGCAAGTTCAGTCTGAAAATGCCTCAGTCTCCAAACTTATGACAGGTTCCAGTGTCTATACTGTACATCATAGTTTAATAAACAATTTCAAAGCATTTAAATATAAAAATAAATTGTTTGATAAAACTCATTGAAATACATACATACTTAATGGAAGAAAATTATGCTTCAAATAAAGTGATTTTTTTAAAAAAGCAATTCTGATAATACCAAGGAAAGCATGAGGTATGAAGAATGAAGTAAGCTTATGCACACAGGCCCTGTGCTAAAGAAATTGTCAATAAATGATTCTGCAGAGTGTTCACATTGATGAAGCTGCATTATGCTTACTTGCCCCTTTGCTTTGACAGCAGTGAATCACTGAAGTTGTATTTGCAAGAACAGGTTCCTGTAGTGCAGCAGGCAGCAAAACAGCTGCCCCCAGAAATCCATACCCTTAATCAGCTCCAGAGACTATGAATGAATTACCTGAAATGCCAAAATAGGCGTAGATATGATTAAGAGCCTTGAACTAGGGAGATTTTAGATTATCCAGCTGTCCACAACCTAATCACAGGTGTCCTTAAACCTTTGTCTGCTGCGCTTGAGAAGGCTGGTCAGAGGGACTACCTGCTGGCTTTAAAATTGAGAGAAGGGAACTATGAACCCGACAGTGTGACTGGCCTCTAGAAGCTACACAGGGGAAGAAAGTAGATTGTTGACTAGAACCTCCAGAAGGGGAAGAAGCTGTGATGACAGGGGGATTTTTGACCAGCAGGACCATGTCAGAACCCTGTAATGACAAATGTTGTTGAAGGTATTAATTTGTGGTCATTTGCTAAAGTATCAATAGAAAACTAATATATGTAATTTCTTAATCAATTGATAGGGGGACAGTTTTTTTAATTAAAATAATAACAAGACTAGAAAGAAGGACAAAGTAGCTTTCCTGACAAAGAGCTTAAGTTTGTGAAATTAGAAAGGATTAGATTTCTATTAGTGCCCCTTAGTAGCTCAGGCCACTTACATGAAGTCTTAATTTCCACTGTAAAATGTGGCATTAATAGTAACTAATTCATACAAGTAGCAAAAGAATCAAATAAAATAGTTACTTCTAAAGAAATTAGTTTAATAGTGGCATAGATTTGTATTTAGTGAATTGTAATGGTTATTGCTTTCGCTGGAGGATATTCTACAAAATGTTTGTGGTCTAGGGACATTCTGTGTCACTTTATTTGGCTTAATGTTAAAATTAATGTTAAAATGTTCCAGTTACAAGATCTACTTTATTTACCTATGATAAGTTAATCATTTAAAATAAATAATGGGATAAGCAAGTAGTTTCTTACTCTTTCACATGGAACATATTCCTAAGTAAATGTTTCAGAAACACAGACCAAATAAGTAGTCTAGCATGAGATTGTACACACAACCAAGAACATACTTTGATTTCATCCCTGGCCCCATGTGAAAAATCATTATTCTCAAACAGAGTCAGAAAGATTATTAACCATTGGAAAATTGAGAATATTGGTGAATTTGGAGACTTTGAATGAAGAACGGCCATGGAATTATATGTATAAAGCAAGAACTTTAAGGAAATTTTAACAAGAAATCTAAAGGAAAATGGAAAACAAGTTTTCTTCATTATTACACCAAAGTTGACCCCATGTTGGCAAATCCTTGGGTCTTTGATTTCCTATTCCTACTTTTCCCCCACTTCATTGTATATATATTTTTATGTAACATGCTTCAAGTTATTTCTGAAAAAAAAAGTGTTAAAAATTGCCTCTCTTTGGAATAAAAAATGTAAACTGGTAATATAAAATAAAAAATAAAACAAGATTTCCTTTATACCTAAGACCTGTGCCTCAACATTTCTAAAGAACAATTTAAGCAAGTCTTACAGATAGCAAAAAGCATTCAGACGAAACAAAACAACAAAGACCTTACTAGATAGAGAGAAGGCAGGAATAAATGATTTAGAGAATTAACAAACACTGAAAATTACAGAGGAGTTCCATCTTTCCCCATCCTCTCCGAAACATATTTCATTTAATTATTGTTACTTTTTATTTTTATATGAAATATCTCAATATAGGTAAAGTATTCTCTCATTGTGGTTGCAAATATATTTGCAAACCTGAATGATGTAGATAATTAGTCTGGAAAGATGCTGGTTATGATAATACACTACAGAAAATACATCCAGAAAAACTATTAATGTAGAATTAGAGAAAATACAAAGGACATTCAGGATATTTCACTAGGATAGTCTACTAATTTTTTCAAATATCACAAATTTCAACATCTTCTAAATTTTTCTGGGGAAAAATAAGAAAACATTTCCTTACTATAACACACATAGAATGATTATGTCAAATCCATCAAAAGTTGTACACAAGGGAGTTGAAGGGGAAAGGGATGGATGGATATGATTAAGAAAAAGTATATCCATGTATGAAATTTTTAAATAATAAATGTAAAAAGTAGCACCTAAATCTTGAGGATTTCATACTCATATGACCATATCTATTGCCCGTTTCTCCCTCCAGCTTTCCCCATATCCCTCCAACATTGTCCCCCAACCAACTTCATATCTTTCTTACTAACCAACTAAGTTCAGTTAGTCATGCCAATATGTACATAGACCAAAACTTCGTTCTAGACCTTAAGGTTCACTATTCATGTTGCATCATGATCCTATCAATAATTAGCATGGAATTAATTATTCTTTAAATTAAAAAATATTAAGAAACCTAGAAATGTCATAATTCCAATCTGGCCTTCCTCACTAATTTCATAACAAATACGTATTTGCTTTCCGTTGATCTTCCAAATTAAACGTAATGATCTAAAATCTCAAAGACCATATAAACCTAAATAACAGTAAAGATTAACTAATTTAAACCTTTTAGTCTGAGCACTTTCTAAATGATAGTAATTTATGTGGAAGAAAGACAAACCAAAAGGAAGTAGAAAAAAATATCAGAGCTGGACAATAGGAAACCACCCGCCAGGACAACGAGATACAGATGGCACCGAAAGTCCCCACTCTGTTAGTTTTAGCGGTTTCATAGACCAGATCATAGGATGTTGGGGGGCAGTGAAGTGATGTAAAATTAGATGTCTTGCAAACCTAAAATAATTTAACCTATATATTTGCAAGGTTTTTCTTAATATTTTATTTATTATTATTTTTATTTTATGTGTATGTATATAATGCCTGCATGTAGGTAAGTGCACCTGTGTGGTGCAGTGCGTGTGGAGGACAGAAGAGGCTGTCAGATCCCCTGGAACTGGAGTTACAGACAGTTGTTTGCTGCCATTTAAGTTCTGGGATTCAAACCCAGGTCTTCTGCAAGAACAGTCAGTGTTCTTAACTGCTGAGCCATCTCTCCAGCCCTACAAGGTTTTTCTTAAAGGTCAAGAAATTCAGCCTAATTAATTTTCCCATGAAGGTAGGCACTGTGTTATGAAAGGAAGTACATGTGATGTATCTTTAAAGCAATAAATTTTTACTAGCAAATAATTTATACCATCTTTTTTTCAAGAAAATAAATTCATTATATTTTTGTAGTTTGAAACACAACTAATAAATTCCAAATGGCAAAGCTGAACAAATGTAACAACTAGATTCATTTCTGTTGAAGTCATTCTCCAGTTCTATCAAAAAAAATTACTTTAAAAAATTGACATTTTGCAGGCTGGAGAGATGGCTCAGCGGTTAAGAACACTCACTATTCTTGCAGAAGACCCAGGTTCAAATCCCACCACCCACGTGTCTTCCAGTGGTTTTGCCATTGAAGAAAATGACAGCTCCTCCAGCAGCAACCATTAACAGTCAGCAGCTCCTCAGGAATGTGGAGCCTCCTGAGCACCTTTTGCATCTGTGATGAAATGTTGAAGACCCTTATCTGGTGGAGCCCACGGGTCTTCCAGTGGTTTTGCCATTGAAGAAAATGACAGCTCCTCCAGCAGCAACCATTAACAGTCAGCAGCTCCTCAGGAATGCGGAGCCTCCTTTTGCATCTGTGATGAAATGTTGAAGACCCTTATCTGGTGGAGG
>NW_008338118.1:681336-689795 GCF_000622305.1 Nannospalax galili | reverse complement strand
TTCCACTTGGGCTCTTGCTCTGCTGGCATACAGTAATGATATTGCTAAGTTCTAAGAAACATTTTAATATAAAAATATATAAGCTTGTGCCTTCCTGCAGTAAACCAGACCTATGTCACTGAAAAAAATATATATATATGACTGATAATTTACCAATGAGGAGAAAAGCAGTTGAAAATAAGCCAAATGGTCACTGAGAACATTCCCCTTGGGTAGACCCACATTTTACACAGCTGGTACATTGTCAGCCCAACCCACTAACAGCTAGATGAGGATTTTACTATGCTGTTTTCCTAACTAAATTGTTCTGATAGGAGCTTCTAGCAGACTGGTCATCTCAAACAATTGTCATTCCACTGTTTTCTAGCACTTTCTGAAAGTTATACAGTGGAGTCTACCTGTACTCTTAGAAAACCAGTTTTCCCCGGAGGAAGAAATAGTGAACTTATACCCTATAGACAAATGAAGTCTTACCACTTGGAGCAGTTACAAGCCTCAGTGAACTCTTTCACTTTGAAATGACATTCTGTGAAACTGAAACCTAATGAGAAGCAATTTCCTCTCTTCAAGACAAGCCTCAATTTTCTGCTCTTCACCCTCACTTAGATCTCCCCCCAGCCCAGCTGGAACTCAAACGTCACCTTCAGAGTTGAGATGCCAATTCAGCTGGAAATGAGGCCACCTGTTTCATGATAGACTGTTCTCAGCTTTGTCTACATATCAAGCAGGAAGTACCATACCAAGTTTCTCTTTGGAAATACAAACAGACCCCAGAGCCAGTCTGCTCCTGTGATGATTAATTCTGATTGTCAATTTGACACCCCTGGAAAAAAGGATGCTCAACTGAAGAATTTCCTTCATCAGACTGGTCTGTGGGCATGTCTGTGGAGGCATTTTATTGATTGCTAATTGATGTAGGAGGGCTCAACCACTTCAGGCAGCACCATCCATCCATAGGCAGACTGGCCTGGCCTGTATAAGAAAGGCAGCTAGCTGATCATGAGCCTGGGAGCAAGCCAGTAAGCTGCCTTCTTCCACTGTTCCTACCTCTACTTCCTGCCCTGACTTCCTGCCCTGACTTCCCTCAGTGATAGACTGTTACCTGGATGTATACATAAACCCTTTCCTTCCCAAGTTGGTTTTATTAGTGTTTTATCACAGCAACAAAAAGCAAACTGGAACACCTCCGTCGTACGTTACCCTGCTGTGCTTTGATTCTCATTCACCTTCCATGGTGGCTTCAGCTAAGATGCCTGTCACTCTAGGTCCCCCTACAAAGTGGAACCTTTTAGCTAGAGGTGGTGGCACGTGCCTTTAATCTCAGTACTTGGGAGGCAGAGGCAGGCGAACCTCTGTGAGATCCAGGTCAGCCTGGTATGCATAGCAAGTTCCAGGCCAGCTAGGGTGATGGGAGACACTGTCTCAAAAAGAAAAGGAAACTTTTCATTATGTTTAAGTCTCTTTGTCCAGGGGTAGGCCAAGTTGGCTGGCTTCCTACCAAATTAAAAAATCACAAAATTGGCATCCCCCATCTTACCTCTAGATTAAGACCTACCTTTAATTCCTTCCTGTTCCACCTACTAGCCCTGACCAACTAGTTTTCTTGAGTACTAGCATCCATAGACTTTCTCAGGAAGCCCCTTGGATGTGTCTTGGGCTATTTCACTCTTTTAGAAGGGACATTTCTTGGCAGCTGAGTTTGTGATCCTACCCTCCTGTTACCTAGTTTTTGTCCTATACCCTTCAGCAATGCTGACTTAATAAAGATGAAATAAATGAAACCTCCATGCAGAAAACCCCATTTATTTTGAGCTGTGAATACAATTTCTCTCAAGTAGAATCAAGTTTATGTATGCTTTGGGACCTCCCCCATTCAGTCAGCTCAAGATGTTACTCAGAGGAAGAGGACATAAAACTGATCGAAGACACTTGTATCATTTATTACTCCTATATCATCTGTGCTGTCTGATACACAAAATTAATAATACTTCCCAACTCTTAATAACTCTCTGAAAATCTAAATTTGGATAGCTCTCCATGGAATAATTTGGCTTAGAAGAGGCAACTTAAAAATCTAAGACCAATTTTATAGACTTTATTCGTTTAGAACTGATCTTTACCTTGCAAAAATCTGGTAAAAGCAGAATTCATAAGGGAAGAAAAACAAAAGTGGGAGAGTTTGAGGGAGTTCGGGGATGCTAGGTTCCAAGTAAAAACAACCACTTCAGGAGAATAAGAAACAGAAAAAGAGAGTAGGCGACTACAGTAGAGCAACTGCTTAACTGCCTTCCCTGTATTTTTCCTCAAGCGATTAATTTCTAATATAAATTCATTTTCTCTTATCTACTGCCTACCTTATCTTAGGGTGTATATGGTTGCAGTGCTGGCTGGTATCTTTTCTAAAGTCAAATAATGCAGGCATTAGAGCAGATAAAATATACCATTCGGGGAAATGTTACTGCTCTCTCCAGTGATGCTAGGCATAGGTGGTTGGTATGTGCCCACATCTGGAAGCCCCATAAGGAAAGTCAGATTGTCAGTTTTCTCTGGAGATGAGGTAAGAGGTATCTGAATAAGGAGGCCAGCCTAAAAACACTAGCTGGTGGTCAGTGAGAACTCTAACTGGGTTATACAACACACACATGACTAAGTTCCTTGTTAGTGGAGCTAGGGTTACCACTATCCTTTGACAATCAAGCCACATATCTGATAGAAAAGCAGAAAGCAACCACAAGCTAACAGGGAAAGGAAAATGATGCTGACAAGGACAACCCCATAAGAAGAAACCATCCCTCTCCAAACATTCCATCAATACAGATGGACAAACCAAGGAAGGGGTGGACAGGGAATAGAGGAGGCAGTGCATTGTGTGACGTAGCACATATGCTCCAAGCCATTGGTCTAGCTTGTGTTAAGTGTAGGTATAAAGAAAAGTGGGAAGAGACAAAAGTTTTGTAGCAAATAAGATAGCAATAACCAACACATAACTTTTCAGTCCTTAAATATAAGTGACATTTTATGGAATAAAACTGGAAAGTTATTAAAGGGCCCACAGCCTAATAGAAAGTGATGAATTGAAAGACTACAGTGAGGGGGAATATATATTATAAATATATATTATATGCTAATGTAATATATATTCAACATTTTTATCCTAGTAAAATAAAGCTGCTCAAAATAATTATAGTAGCATTCAATTTCTACATATTGTTAATAGGTAAAATATATGGCAACTCTTGTAGAACTTTTCTAGTCTTTATGTTTGTATACCCTCTGAGACTTTCAGAAAAGGTATTTCATTTATTCAAAACTGCTACTTAAAGAGTCTATTTCCTAAAGGTGTTTTAAGGTTCAGTGATTTGATTTGCACAGACTTTTTCCTTATGAAGTTGAAGGTATTTCAAAAATATTAGATGCCCATGTACTAGTGCTAAGACATCATACAATTTTTGTCTCCCCATCTCAATAATGCAGGTCTTGCTCTAGCCAACAGCATGACTGTGATTTCTGGTCATTGATGGTTTGAATGAAACATGTCCCCCATAGGGTCAGGTATTTAAATACCTGTTCCCAGTTAGGGTAATGTTTGGGAAAGTCGTGGAACCTTTGCAAGAGGAGGAACTTCACAGGGGCAGATTTTGAGTTTCTACCGCCTCACCTCACTTCCAGTTCTCTCCGCTTTCTGTTTGCAGTTGCGATGTGATCTCTTGGCTTCCTGCTACAGTGCCAGTTACCATGACTCCCTTAATATTATGTACTCCCCTTCTTGAACTGTAAGCCAAAATAAACTTTCTTCCATAATTTTCTTTTGATCATGATATTTTAGCACAGCAACAGAAAAGTAACAAATATACATTTGCAAAAAAAAATGTGAAAAATCAAAGATGTCTTATGTAGCTCTTTTTTTAGTAAATCCCTTTATCTGGTCCTACATTTTTGCCTATACCTTCAAAGGTATACCACAGACTGGAAGATTTATAAAGAAAGAGAATTTATTTTTGGCTTGTGGTTCTGGAGATTGAGGAGCTTAGCAGCACAGTGCCCATTTACCTATTGGTGAGACTAGAAAAAGTTAGGACACAGGGTCAGATTGCTCTTACAACTACTACCCCATTCCACTGAGAACTTGCTTTCCACAGACAGGAAGATTTGTCTATTCATGAAGATGGAACCTCATGACCTAAACATCCCCCACTGAGCTTTACCTGGCAACACAGCCACACTGGATATAAAGTTATCAGCACATGCTCCTTGGAAGAACACATTCAAATCAAAGCAACTCAATATGACATGTCAACAAAACTCTAATTTCTAAATATCATGGATATATCATAGAAACACATCGCTTCAGTAGAAATAATGATTAGAGCATTTGTTTTCAAAAAGGTGGCAGAATGTAGCAGCATCATGTATGGGAACATTTGGGGATACAATGTTCAGAGAGAATTGGGAGCCTGAATTGGCGACAGTGGAATTTTTTGTCTTCCAGCATTGATGGAATCGACATGTCTTACAAAAGGTTAATAGCCAACACTCAGGAATTACAAGTAACATACCTTGGAAGTGAGGCAAAGAAAAGACGTGGGAAATATGAAGGATAATATCCAAACACTCAATTCGATTTACAGCCTGGAGAATGAGCAGCTAGCACAACTGTCACTGCTTACGTAGGAATAATTTTCTATTGTTTGGGCATACTAGTTGGTCAGCATAAAGATGTGCTGTCATCACTGCACAAATATAAACACAGAGATCAGAACCAGTACGCAGAATTACATTGGAGGAAGGAAGAGGGAAGCCCTTGCTTCAGAAGATTAAAATGTCGCAATTTTCAATAGCATCCTAAGCCAAATATTCACAAAAGACCTCTTGCCAAAAGAAAAAAAATACTTTCCTAATTTGTTTCTTTTGTTGTGTTTGCTTTGAATTTTTAAAGTTCTTTTTTGTTTGGTTACAAAAGGCAAACATAAACATTTACAGAGAAATCTTACTAAGCAGAAAAGGAGATTATAAAATGTTTTTGAATGAATGCAATATGTTCCATGTAATTTGAATTATACAATCAATTTTATACTGAGAATAAATAACTTATAAATCACAAAGCATAATTTACTTTATGAGGCAACATTTTCAATGATAAGAGAAGCTAGGACAAATCCAAAGTTGTTTTATTATTGAGGTTTAAGCTAAATTTAATAAGCATATTGGCACCTACGAATAAGCAAAATTATGTGACCGTATTAAATGTTACCAAGTGAAATATTAATAATAATAAATCTTTATCTCAAATTTTTATTTAAACACAGCGTACACTGCTAATTACAGCAATTCTATTTATTAAAGTCTTATAAAAATGTTAATTTTTTCTCTTTTTTTATATACTTCAGATTATACTGTACTTCATATATTACTACTCATAAATATATACAGTCCGAATCACATTTCAATTTTATTATATAAGAAGTACTTTTCTGCAAAAAGCACATTTATGTTTCATCAAAAATAATGTGGTTTCTTTAAAAGGTATATTTACTATAGACATTAAAACCCTCTTTGTACCAGCACTATTACAGAGGCATTGAAAATTTGTTCTTTTTGATAGCTTTTTTTCATTATTAAGTACTCAATAATGAAAAAGCTTTTAAGAAATGTTTATTTGAGGATAGTTTACACTTAAATAGGCTGTATCATAAAATTATAAAATTATTTAAATAAATATAAATTCAATTCACATGTACCAGTCTCTTAAACATTATATTCATTTTTATATTAAAAACTCCACTTCTTATACACAATTAGTCTACATGAAATTACTAAGATCCTTAAAAGCTAAGGGTATAAAGCTAGGCATTGTGTAATTCATCAAGTTCAGGTGCAAACTGGACCACAGAAATATTCTCTGACCATGTAAAATTTTACACATCTATAAACATGATATTCATATCTCTGGACTTCTATTTAATGATAAAGTAAATCATAGAATATCTTATACACCCTGGAGAGAACAGCGAAACAGAAAACGTACTTTTAAAAAAGATGCAGCAATATTCCAGCTACTTCCCGGTCTACTGCTCCCCAACCACGTTTCCAATAAAGTACTCTTCCTATGAAAATAGAAAGAAAAAATACTTAAAAAGCAAGCTGCACTATCCTGCCCCAAAATTTATATTTTATTTTGCTAAAATGAAAAAGAAATTGACCCACTGTCCTTGTTTGTTTCTTCATTGCTGTGACAAAACACACTGACCACTACCAACTTGGAGAGGAAAGGGTTTATTTAGTTTACATATCCTGGGTCACAAATCATCCGGAAGCCCAAGGTAGAAACTCAGGCCAAAACCTGGAGGTAGGAGCTGGAACACAGGCCATGGAGAAATGCTGCTTACTGGCTTGCTCCCCTGGCCTCTGCTCAGCCTGCTTTCTTATGCAACACAGGCCCACCTGCCCAGGAATGGCACCATCCACAATGGGCTGGGCCCTTCCACATCACTCATCAAGAAGATGCCCCTCAGACATGGCCACAGGCCAGTCCAATAGAGGAAATTCCCCAATTGAGGCTCCCTCAGCCCAGGTGTGTCAAGGTGACACTAAAGCTATCCAGCACACCCACCTTTTACTTTTAGACCAGAAGTATTTGGAGGGTCTATATTTGTCCCTATATTATATAGAATATGGATAAACTAATTAGCAATAACTTACTAAGACATCACACATTAAATGAAGGCTCTCTGAAAAATAACTAGAAGTTCTCAAGACATATGCCATCCTTGTGAATACAGAAATTTGATGATAAAAATGCTTACTTGCTCATTTTATATCCTCAGAGTGTTAATTCTCAAAAAGTCATGGAGAACAATGGTTTCCATAGTGTCTCTGAAAATCCAGCATTTAATGTCATTGTTAGAATATTAGGATGAAGATAGTGGATTTTCTAGACAAACAGAAACTTTCAATAAAAACAAATTTCTGAAATGCTGAAACTAAGAGATTTTCTCTTTCTCAAAAGTTTATACACATTTTAAAGTCCCCTTTTTTTTTGTCTTTTTGAGACAAGGTCTCCCTGTAGCTGCAGCTGGCCTAGATTCACTAATGGAGACCCCATATTTTAAGCCACTCCTTATTGATGAGAAAGATCAATCATGTTTTATGCAACTAAAGGTCAAATTTTAAGGAATCATATAGACACTAAAATATATGTTCAGAATCATCATGTTAAGAATGGAATTGGAACTGACCTGGAAGCCACCTCCCCTGAAGGCTAGCTCTCATAGCTTTGGAGAGCACTACACAAACTAGTAAGGGAGAACAGTAACCAATGGCCCAACACCAGCTGCGAGACCAAATAACCACATCAGTGACTGGTGCAGCATGCGACAGTGGTGCAGTAACGGCACTTTTATCTTGGGAGTAATCTAATTGGACTAAAAGCCCACTCAGTGGGAGGAAACTCATGTGTGATATTGTAAACATAGTCAAATACACATGACTAGAGAGGTCATATATCGTAGAGAAAACCTCAAGACTGTCACATCCCTAGACTAATGTAATTTCTTACCATGTGCAAAATATGTATCCTTGTATTTACAGACTTATGTCCCAGTCACCACTCATCAAATAAGCTTCTTTTGCACCAGATGGATACTATTACAGTGGATACTATTACCACAACTGGTCACACACAGTGTGAATTTCCCAAGCCTAAGTGACACATCTACAATTCAATCTCTACACTTAAGGCTTACAGAACATAGAACAAGGGGTAAAGAGGACACTAATTAATATCTCAATTCTCATTAATGAAGCTCCTTCATGAGACAGAGGCCCAGGAGCACAGAAAGTCACAAATAGCCAAAGCATAGAGATTAAGAGTCTACAGAATGTAGGTCCTTGGACAGGACTCCTATATTAAACTTTACCCACCAAGGGCTCAGAGACCACTGAAGAAGAGGGGGTGGAAAGATTGTAAGAGCCAGGGAGGAGCTACACAACTATATGGAAATAGAATCCCAGACCCTGCTCATATGAACCTACAGCAATGCTGTCTGCGTGCGCAAGATCCGTGTTAACTCAAGCAGACAAAAATCCAACATAGAACTGGGGGAATGGACAGCAGACCCCAATCTTAGCTGAAGAATTATTGGCAGTTGATTACTGCTGGGTGAGGAAGAACTGATCTTCCTAAAGCAAAGGACTCTAGATAGGCTGACTGGACCTCAGTAAATGAACTTGACAAAGGATCGTCTGGAGAAAAACTTGACACAATAGGCCTTAACACTAATGACAGAATGTATGCATTCCAGTCCGGGGACTATGGGAGGGTGCCAGTGGGGAGTGGAGTTTAAAGATGATTCAGACTGAGAGATGTTCTGTATGAAATACTCAAAAATTCAATGAAAAAATTTTAAAATAATTTAATTATATTAAAGTTCAAATAAGTGTTAAAATTATGAAATATATAT
>NW_008338118.1:639215-681081 GCF_000622305.1 Nannospalax galili | reverse complement strand
ACAGTACCTCAAATTTTCATTGTGTTCTTCAGTTGTGAGACAAAGATATATCAGCCAGTTTGGGTTGCATGAAAAATAATCATATCCCCAATTATTTTAAAAGCAAATTTAAAGTGGGAAATAATCATTTTGACATGAATGATGTTAACTGAAAATAAACAAAAGAACATTGCAGTTTCAATGACCTAACACAATTTAAAAATACATGTTCTCTAATGAAAAGATCTAAATACAAGCACAGAATCAGAAGTTGACAACACACAACTGCACACACACACATGCACATCACATGTCTCAATTCAGTTCCTTTAATATTTTCAATTTCCATGTCAAAATTCCTGTTCATGCTTATATGATGGTTTGAAAGAAAATGTCCCCCACAGGCTCCAAGTATTTGGACATTTTGTCCCCAGATGATGGTGCTGTTTTGGGAGGTTTTAGAAGATGTAGCTATCCTGGAGGAAGCATGTCATTGGGGGTGGGTTTAGAGAGTTCTTAAGCCTTGCCAGATCTCCAGTTGCCCCTTGCTTCCTGTGCCTGCATGATGATGTAAGAGCTTCACTTCTGATGCTCCTGCTCCAGCCACCTCAAGCCACCATGTCTCCCTGCCATAACGGACTGTAATTCCCCTGGAACCGTAAGCTCAAATAAACTCTTACTTCTATAAATTGCTCTGGTCAGTGTTTCTATCACAGCATCAGAAAAGTGACTAATACAGTAATTGTGACCAGAGAGTGGGCTGTTGACTGTGAAGAACCTGACCATGTGGGGTTTGGAGGAATGTGGAAGACTTTGGAAGTTTGTGCTAGAAAAGTGGTTGATTGCTGTAAGCAGAGCTTAACAGACCATTCTAGTAGGCGCAGAAGAAAGTAGTGCTGAGAACAATGTAGTTCCAGAGGGAAATAAGGACTTGAGCAGCACTTGGGATATTCTGGCAAAGAGTATGGCTGGAGTCTGCCCTCAACCAAAAAGCTTGCCAGAGGCTAAGAATTAAGGAGAGTCCTAGAGATTCAAATTTAAACAATGGAGAGAGTGCCTCCAGGGAAAGACCAAACCCAGTTAAGCCTCCAACTTGTGAAAGGAAAATGCTGCAGGGACCACTGAAGCTTCTAAATTCTAAAATGGATAAAGCAGGCTGGAGTCTATCCCAAACTTGCAGTCAAACTTGGCATTGTTGTTCACCTGGTACTGGCTTTAGAGGCATGAAAGATGCAAGAGTGAAGGGGTCATCGGTTCTTCCTCTGTGGTTTCAGAGAGCCACTGCAGCCAGGCAGCATACAGCAGGGGTGGCCCTGCCTAGAGAAGGCCCCGACAGGCCATAATGGATAAAGCAGGCTGGAGTCTATCCCAAACTTGCAGTCAAACTTGGCATTGTTGTTCACCTGGTACTGGCTTTAGAGGCATGAAAGATGCAAGAGTGAAGGGGTCATCGGTTCTTCCTCTGTGGTTTCAGAGAGCCACTGCAGCCAGGCAGCATACAGCAGGGGTGGCCCTGCCTAGAGAAGGCCCCGACAGGCCATTGTGTGAAGCTGTGAAGGTGAAGCCTGGTTGACAATGGAGACCCCAAGAAGTTCAAGATCCCAGAACTGTGAGACATCTACCAAGAAGACCTGCACACAGGGAGTGGTACCAGCACAAGAGAGAGATGTGTGTTGCATGCAGCAAAGCTACAGAGGCTGAGCCACCTAAACCCTTTTGATGTAAAGTCCCAGAAGTCAGACATGGAGCTACTGGATTTGGTGTTTGTCCTACTGGTTTTCGGTCTTGTTTTGATCCGATATTTCCTTACTATGCTTCCATTCCTCCCTTTTGGAATGGTAATGCGTATTCGGTTCCACTGCTTGTTGGGAGTATGTAATTTGTCTTTTGACTTTATAGAGGCTTACAGTTAAGATATTTACCTGAGTCTCAGAAGAGATTGGACTTTTGAATACTGTTGATACTGATAATGAGTATGGGGACTTTTAAGGTTGGACTAAATGCATTTTGCATTTTATATGGTCATGAGGCTATGTGGGCCAGGGGGTGGAATGCGGTGGTTTGAATGAAAATGTCCCCAATAAGCTGCAAGTATTTGGACATTTTGTCCCCAGATGATGGCGCTGTTTTGGAGGTTTTAGAAATTGTGGCTATCCTGGAGGAAGCATGTCACTGGGGGTGGGTTTAGAGAGTTCTTAAACCTTGCCAATTGCCTCTTGCTTCCTGTGCCTGCATGATGATGTGAGAACTTAGCTTCTGCTGCTCCTGCTCCAGCCATTTCCAGCCACCATGCCTCCCTGCCATGATGGACTGTAATTCCCCTGGAACCAAAAGCTCAAATAAACTCTTCCTTCTATAAATTTCTTGGGTCAGTGTTTCTATCACAGCAACAGAAAAGTGACTAATACAGCTTATGATTCTCATTTTGGTATCAAACTCTGCTCCTGGCTATGAAGTTATTATTGTCTTGGAAAACAGCCACTTGCAAGGAGAAAAACAAAATGCTATAACATGTACTTATTTTCATCCTTCTTTCTAACCACTGCCAAAATTCAGGCACACCCCATTTCCCTATGCAACCCTTTTCTGATCATAAGGATGCCATGAATACAAACGTTCAAAAATCCTAAAGTTTAGCAAAAGAAATTTATGGATTAATTTGCAAATTAAATTTTTCGAATGTTTGTTTTTAGCTTTTATATAATCCAGAAAGGGATCACAGTTGTCTTAAAAGTAACTATAAGAATCAAAGGGCTAGAGAGCTGGCTCAGTGGTTAAGAGCACTAGCTGCTCTTGCAGAGGACCTGAGTTGATACCCAGTACCCACATGGCAGCTATCAACCATCCTAACTCCAGTTCCAGAGGATCCAGCACCCTCTTCTGACCTCTGCAGGCATTGTAGGACATGGGTGTTCTTACACATGAGGGCAATACACTCATAAACATAAAACAAAAAACAATAAATGGAATATTTTAAAAAATAATCAAAATTCCATTAAAGATCTTTTACAACAAAATTATTTTAAATTAAATAATTTCTTCATTAAAACAAGAGAAGGAAAGCAAGACAAATGTTCAGCAATGTCTGCTACTAAAATGACTAGTCAAAAGGAAGTCATATGGAGGTTTCTGGTTGTTGTGAGATAGAGTACCCATTTCCTACACTCACCTCAAGAGTTTCCCTAGTGAGACATGATGGAATACTACAAAACCTCCTTCAAATCACTACTTGGGAACAGTTATTTCTCTCTATAAATTCAGAGAAAAGAGGCAAAAAACATATTGCACAAAAACTGGACAACTGCTCCCGTACTGAAGATAAATATATAAATGGTGCTTATTTTTAAAATGTAATTCAAGTTTACAGTATTACTTGATGTCTCTTTACAGAATTGAATAGAGAAACAAAGCTATAACACACCTGCATCCTGAAAAGCCTGTGTAACCTCACGTTATAGGATGACAAAATTTATTATGTTCCTTAAAGTTGAGCAGTTGACTTTCGTAGTCCAAATGATGAGTCCGTTATTAATAAGTGATTGAATTAACACTGAGACTTCTCATTAAAATGCAACACCGCAGCAGTCAGTTGAAGAATATACTATAAACTTTTCAGACAGTATATCAGAAACAATGTTTTTATTTGTACTATAAAGAGAATGTAATTTTTGCTGTTAACTCTTTTTATTGAAAACGTTTATAACTTTGCTTTTAGAATTTCTTATGAAACCATTTGCAAATTACACAATTTAATAAAATACTTTAGTCATACACACACAAAAAAAGATGAAACTGAGTACAGACAATGGATTAAAGGAAAGGTCTGAAGTACACATAGAATTCTTGCTTCATTACATTCCCAAAAAGGGTGTGAAAAGAATTTTATTTAAGGGTTTTGAATAGAAAATAAAGGTTGACCACATATATAAAGCATCTAGTTGTACCTAAAGTTGTGCCATGATGGAAATGCTGTTAAGTTATGAAAATATTAATCATAACTATGGTTAGCCATACTAAGCTGTCTTACTGTTGTTCCAGAGAGCAGAACTAATGGAATTAGAATTTCTTAGATTCAGGATACAAGCATATTCCATAAGCACTAGACCACAAGACATGGAAGACAGAGGGATGTGAACTCAGATTCCCTTTTGAGAAGAGATGCTTTGCTGGGAGATTATGCTCTTCTCATGATGCGCAGAATGGTGGTAAAAGGCCTAACCACTTAGTGCTCAATATGACACTTCCCTAAAACACCTCATTTTAGTTTCAGATTCCTCACTGAACTAAGATACTGTCTCAGGTCTGTATCACAACCCTATTTTCTATCACCCAAGGTTATTTCTTACTTTTCCTTTTGCAGGTGCTATTCTCCAATACATTTTTTTCACTTTAATTCTGGCTTGTCATCTATTCCCAGAGGATTCAACTAATACTGTAGAGCAATCAAAAGTTCAAGAAAGCCAGCAGCAAAATGAAGCTTGGAGATTGGATCACTTACTCCCTACCACATCACTGGTCACATGAATGTTACAGATAATCTGTGTTGAAGGTCTCAAAGGCTGAAACTAAGGGAACTGTACCTGTGAAGAGGAGTGCTCTGGCCAGCATGCCAGATTACACACAAAGTTAGAGGAATTTACTATTAGCTATTTAATCACATTGACCCTATGAGAAATTATTAAAAATGAAAAGTAGTTAACAACTAAAATTTAATGTGAAATTTAAAGATCCCTTTAGTATCTTATAAAAAGACAGATCCTTTTTTCCCGTGCAGTGATAGAACAAGAAAAACTAAAGACAGATGCAGAATTTAGCAGTAAAGTCCTACTTTAAAGGAAACTGAATGCTCAGTGAGGTAACTTTGCTATGCCAAAAGGAATAAAGTTTACTTGGGACTACTTGGGACATGGATGTATGAAATTTGAACATCTGAGCAGATGCCTCTAAAGATCTTGTTTTCCTATAGTACTCAAACTCAGAACCTGTTAAGTATTCCTGATCTTGAGACTCAGCACCTTGACCATGTGAGATTAGACTGCAGAAGACCTTGTCTTGAAAAGAAAGCATATACCTCATCTTCTCTTATACTAGATTACCAATATATAGGATTAAGTAGCACTGCTGGGGCAAGCTGGACCTGGTAAGAGAGAAAGCAGGGCTGTGTCCAAAAATACATGGAAGAATCAACATGTGCTAGCAAGAATCCATATGCCATCTGTCCTGGATAGTCTCAGTTATCAACTTGACACACATGGGAAGAGGGAATCTCAATTAGAGAATTTCATCCATGGAAGAATCAACATGTGCTAGCAAGAATCCATATGCCATCTGTCCTGGACAGTCTCAGTTATCAACTTGACACACATGGGACGAGAGAATCTCAATTAGAGAATTTCATTAGTCAAACAGGCCTGTGGGAATGTCTATGAGGCATTTTTCTTGATTGCTGAAGTGATGTGAGAGGGCCCAACCCACTGTGGTACCACCCATGGGTAGGTGGTCCTGGGTTCTATAAGAAATCAGGCTGAGCACAGGCCAGAGGAGCAAGCCAGTAAGCAACATTCTTTCATGGTCCATGATTCAGCTCCTGCCTTCAGGTTCCTGCCTTGAGTTCCTGCCCTGGCTTCCCTTGATGATGATGGACTGTGAGCTATAAGCCAAATAAACCCTTTCCTCCTCAAGTTTGTTTTGGTCAGTGTTTTATCACAGGTATAGAAAGCAAACTAATACAGTATCTATTGTCTAGATTTACAGATGGATGCATGGTTGAGAAGGCTGGGCCATAGGACTAAATTTATTAGTGCTGCTAGGGATGTTTTCAAAATACAGACTTAACAGTATGGAAAAGATCCTAAAAGATGGGGTCAGTTTGCAGCTATAGTGGCCTCTCCCCTGGAAGCGTAAAGAATCATGACAGAAGATCATGACAGAAGATAGAAGAAGCTTGAAGGTCATGATAAATAAAGTCGAACTATCTGGATTTCTACAGCTGATGGCACACAACAAGATTAAAAACTTAAGGAAACAGGAATGCTGGAGTTCCTATATTCTATAAAACCTGAAAACTCATTAATGGTTCTATGCCATAAGAAGGCCCAGGGTATATGCCAGTCAAAAAAGTCATTGGAATATGCTGATGAAAAGGGCATTATTATTCAGAAGTTGATATTGGTTCTCCTTTGCAGATCAGAGCCAGTGATAGGAGATGCCATTACAGAATTTGGCTCTTTAGTACCAATGAAGGCAATGGAATTCTATAGGCAATAGAGCCAGGTGAGGATACTTAACTATCTCAAGACAAGGCTGCTTTCAACATATCAAATGCCATAATCTAAATGGATAGGGTAGATATATAAATATAACTATAAATTTTCAACAAATTTTTTGGAAATTTCAATACCCATCTACAAAATGAAGTTAATAATCTCCACCCTTACTACATACCATAAACAAAACCTAACTCTAAATGGATCATAATAAGGGCAAATGTTATAAAATTAGAAAAGTTGGGCATGGTGGTACATGCCTTTAATCCCAGCACTCAGGAGGCAGAGGCAGATGGATCTCTGTGAGTTCAAGGCCAGCCTGGTCTACATAGTGAGTTCCAGGACAGCTGGAGCTACAGGGAGATCCTGTCTCAAAAAGACCAAAATAAGTAAATAAATAAATAAATAAATACAAATTAGAAGAAAGCGCAAAAGGAAAAACAATGTTATGACCCTCACTTCAGCAAATATCTCCTACAATCCAAGAATGAACTATGAAAGAAGCAATTGACAGATCTAGCATCGCCCAGATTAATATCTTTTGTTTTTCCAGAATTACGAAGTGTGACATTTAACCTCAACTTGATGAGACTTAGAATTTTTTGAGGAATGGGCCTCTGGTCATGCTTGTAGGTGATTATCTTGATTGGGTTAATTAAAGTAGGGAGACCCACCCACTGTTGAGTATGGTATCATTTCTCAAGCTGAATCAGGAGAAGGTGAGCTGAGCTCAAGCCTTCTGATGCTTGCTGAATGTGGATACTGTGTGACTACCGCCTCAAGTTCCTCTTTCTACGACTTCTCCACCATGATGGAGTGTATTCTGGAACTGTGAGCCAGAATAAACCCTTCCTCCCTAAAATTGCTTTTGCCAGAGTATTTTATCTTAGTGACAGAAAAGTACTGAGACACTAAGAAAGTGAAAATGAAATCCCAGGAGAATAGGATATTTCAAAACTGTGTGTAATTTCTCAAGTGCCATGCTTCAGAATACATAATCATTGTAATTCATTAACAAGAAAAAAATCCTCTATTATCAGAGAAGATACACAAATAGCTTCAAAGTCCATAGGAAAATTGCTCAGCTTCATTAGCTTTTTGAAAAATCAAACTTAAGACCAACATTAGACACTGCATACCCACCAGAAAGGAGAGCTGTTAGACGCTCTACAAAAACCCCAGTGGCAGGCATGGAAAACATTCCTTCTAATTGTTGGTCAGGGGAGTCAAGGAGACTCCAAAAACAATATTGGTTCTGCTCAGAACTTGAAGGTAAGACCCTACTGTTGAAGGCACCATGCACTTCTGAAATAGAACTTGGAGAAACTGAGCTGGAATTGACCTAGAGGCCTCTTCCCTGAGAACCAATTCTCATAGCATCAGAAAGTGGTATGGAAACTGCCAATGGAGAGAAGAAATCAATAGTCATATGGTAAACCCTTAAACCACAGCAATAACTGGCCAGAAAGATGTCCTTAATGGTGCAATAGTGGTACTTTTACCTAGGGGGTAACCAACAAGTGTCTAATTGCACTCAAGGCCCATTCAATAGGAGGGAAATAATTCCTGGTACTGTAAACCTAGCCAAATACCTGTGGCTGAAGAGGTCATAGACCCTAGAGGAGAACCTACCACTGCCATTTCCTGAACCCAATACAATTTTTAATTGTATTCTAAAAACTTATTCTTAAATGCACAAATAAGTGTAGCTCTCAGCCTTGCGCTGGACACCTTCAGTTGTCTACTTGACACACCTGCATGGAGGGAACCTCAACTGAGGAATTTCCTCCACTGGATTGGCCTGTGGCCATTTCTGTGGGACATTTTCTTGATTGTTGAGTGATGTGGGAGGGCCCAGCCTATTATAGGTAGTGCCAACCCTGGGCAGGTGGTCCTGTGTTATGTAAGAAAGCAGGTGAGCATGGGCCAGAGGAGCAAGCCAGTAAGCAGTGCTCCTCCATGGTCTGTGCTCCAGGTTCCTCCCCTGAGTTCCTGATTTGGCTTCCCTCAGTGATGAACTGGGATCTGGGAGCTGTAAGATAAAATAAACCGTTTCCTCCCCAAGTTGGTTTTGGTCAGTGTTTTTATCACAGCACTAAAAAGTAACTAAACCATCCCTCCCTCATCAAAGAAGCTCCTTTTTGCAACAGATAGAGACAATTATATAGAATGACGCCTGTTCAAAATGAAGATAACTGACCACGGGGTACCTAGCCCCAATTGATAACATCTGAAATACCAAAACTTACACCTAAGACTCAGAGAAAATGATGGAAGAAGGGGCAAAAAGTCTTAGCATCAGAGGCCTGGGCTGCCTGATGCCAGTGTATGCTAGTCAAAATGGGGAAGCTGCAACTGAGAAATCTCAACAGCATGGTTGCCTAAGTAAGATCTCCATAATGACATCACCAGCTGACATGCTCAGTGGTGCTGAAACCTCAGTAGGTTGTAACATTAATAATTGAAGAAGAAGTCAGGATATTGAGAGGGAGTCTGGGGAATGTGAGAAAAGTTGGAGGGGGGAAGGAGAAGTAAAACAGTGCAAATAAAATACTCACGTATGAAATTCTTAAAATATAAAATAATTAAATTAAATTTAAAGGAATAGTAACCACTAAGTGTTGGGAAGGTTGCAGCACAAGTGGAATCCTCATTTACTGCTAATAATAAAAAAAAGGTTTGGACAAAGTTAGGCACACATTTTCTATAGAACCCAGGAATCCTATTCTTAAGTACTTCCCTAGGAGAGATGAAAAGTATTTCTTAAGACAAATAATTTACCTAAAAATCCACAGCATCTTTATTCATGATTACAGCTGTGGCACATGCATTCAGTGGAACACTACGAAAAGAAAGAAGAAATTACTGATACGTGCTGTAACACATATAAGTATAGAAAGCATTGTGCTAAGTAAAATGAGTATATCCCAAAAGGCTAGCTACTAAATAATTCCATTTATACAAAATTTTAAAAAGAAAATTGTGCTAACAGAATACTAAGTAATGATTGCCAGATGCTGGAGATCAGACTAAAGAATGAGTATAAAGTTGCATCAGAAAAATTTGGGGATATTAGAAATGGTCTTTATGATTGTGGTGATGGTTACATGACTATACTGCCAAAATATGTATCTGATTTAAGATTTAAAATGGAATTACTATTTCATGTAAATTTGACTTAACAGAACTGTCTTTAAAAAGAAGTACATAAGCATAAACAAGTGTAAGTCTGAGGCTCATCATCCATTCAAATGTCATGATCCCTTGATCAATTCCCACACTTGAGTCCATTTCAACAAATTTAAATTGTTGACTTAAAACTTGGTTGAGTCTCTGAGAGGAAAGACAAAGTCCTACCACAGAAAGTATGTGCCTCTGTGATCCTCCCCCAGACCTTTCCCAAAGCATCTAAATGCCTGTGGCTAAGGTGATGTTACAGTGTGAATGGAGAAATACCTAAAAGTGGAGTACTCTGCAGAGATCTGAGCTGACATCGTTACCCTAGGATCAGAGCACATCCCTGGCCACTGTGATTGTGTGGTGCTTAGAAGGACCTGATAGTAAAAATAGCCCCAATAATGAGGCCACTGAATCTGTAGGAACAATTGTTAGACATTTCCCTGGCTCCCAAATAAATATTGTGAATCACTTATTTAGCAGTTGGAATACTCCTCACATGGACTTTTGGCATGTTTTGGTAATATCTGTCTTCATTGAGAAAGACAAGCAGAACTTCTACTAGTCCAAATTTTTTTAAGCATAGAAAATGATATCCTGGAAGTGGAAGAATGGTAAGTGCCAAGAAGAATGTCAGATTAGGAGTCCATGGAACTTTTCTACTTACTTTCTAGTCTAGCTCTGCAGAAACTTGTTGAGCCCTGAATAGACTACCATAGACTACCATAAGCTACATTTTCATGTGCCATATCATTAGCAGGACAGAATAGCACAACCTCAGATGTGACATGTGTCTGTTGATTTTTTGCATGTGTCCTTTTTATACCAATCAAGAAAGAATATCAGAATAAATTCCATTCATATGTAATACATAAGAAGTATATATTTGATTTTGCCCAAGAACTTTGTCAACTCTCTATGTTCTCACATAAATATATTGAATAAATATGCTGGAGAGGATGAGGCAGGAGAATCACAAGTTGGAGACCAATCTGGGGCTATACCTTTGGATCCCAGGAGATATTTCATTTGGTAAAGTGCTTCTCATATAAATATGAGGACCTGAGTTTAATCCCCAGAACCCACATTAAGAAGCTGAATATGGTAGAACACTTGAAATCTCAGTGTTAGGGAGGCAAAGACAGGTAAACCCCTGAGGCTCACTTGTTAGTCAGCCTGGCCAACTCAGCTCCAAGCCAATGAGAGACTTGGTCTCAAAAAACAAGGTAGATGGTTCCTGAGAAATGATACCTGAGGTTGACCTCTGATCTCCTCACACATGCACATACTTGTACACATGCACCTGTACATACACAAACACACACATATGCATATCACATCAAAAGAAAAATGAGCTATTTGTAGATCCCACTGAACATTACCTTGTGGATTGCCTGCATCAATGACATTGTTTTGACAGAGTAGAGGAGCAAACGTGGCTGCAGATCCTGGGAAGAAACTCTCGCTTTGGAGTGTAGATGAGTCTTATGAAGCTTCACGCACCCACCACTTCAGTAAAGTTCTGGGGAATTCAGGGATCAGAAAAAAAAAAAAAACAAACCTAATTATATTCTCTACTGCAAAGCAGGAAGCAGGATGTCTTAAAGGTCTCTTCAAATGCATTGCATAGGCTGAAGTTACAAATACTCATGCCATTTGACCCATAAGATCCCAAAATCTCACAGATGCTAAAGATGATGGAAAACGACAAAAAAAATAAAAAATAAAAAATCTTAATACAGATCCTTGGAGTTTGAAATATGGCCAAGCAGGATCAGGTAGTGTTATAATGTCTGAGCATGGGTTCCTCAGCAATTATTCATGCAAAATTCTCTATCATCATGTGTTCCTGTCAGACCTGGCAAGGCACAGAGTTGGACATGTCTAGCATCAATTCATTGCAAAATGCTGTGGTACTCTCAGGTTGTGAGAATACAAACAAGCAGCATGCCATTTAGCTTGTTCTTCCTGAGACAACACGGTTGCACCAGCACCATTTTCTCAACCCCATACTCATGTGATATGAGAGTTCTAATGTTATTAGTTGACTTAATGGAAGAAGAAAAGACTGCATTTGATTTGTAAATGGTTTTACCCCATGTACAAGTGAAACAGGAAATAACAGCTTCCTTAAAGCTTTTTTCAGAAGTGGCTTTGAAAGCCAAACAGAAAGACAAAATCTTCAAATACGCAGAACTTTAGTTAGTCCACCTAGTTAGTCACTTTGTGTGGAAGGACATAAATAGCCTCATGGACAATGACAAATGGCCTGGCCAGTTGGTCAAGAGCCTAAGTAGGGAGAGACCTAAGACAAAGAAGTCTGCGGTGGAAGCACAAACAAGGACATACAGAAGTGGTGCTTGTATTACCCTTTATGATTCATCCAAGAGCATTCATCACTAAGTGTACTGAGCAACAAAGCAGACCAATTGTACAAGTCAGATTATATTAGATTTTGTCAGTATTCACCACAGTACTGGTAATAATGAGCAATTGAAAAAAGTAACTATGGTAGCAGAGACAGATGCTATATGGACCCAACAGCATGAATTCTCTGTGATCGAGACTAGTTTGGCAACTACTTCATTTAGACATCGGGCCTACTAGCAAGAGATAGGACAACTGAGCATCCACTGTTTGTCAAGGAGATTGACTCATGAGGTGCAGGGAGTCTAACTATACTGCATTTCACATGTTCCCAAGGGCCAGTGATTTGATTTCATATCGATAGATACTTATTCCAATTATGGGTTTGTTTTTATTGCCCACACATCTTCAGCCAGTCCTGCTATCTATTCATACACATAGAATCAAGTGTGAGACATAGTCCCTCACCAGAAAGCCCACATTGCCATGAAAACGTTGCATAAATAGGTCCATACTGATGGAATTCTCTGTTTATATTCCAAGCCATCCTCTGGCAGAAGGTCTCCATGGAACACTAAAAGACCTGCTAAGATCATAGTTAAACATCTTCTGCAAGGTGTGGAGCATTTCATCAAGAGGCAAAACATGCTTAGTCAGAGACAGTATGTCCCATGAGGAAGAATTCCTGGGGATGGGAACCAAGGGATGCAAGTACAAGTGGCTCTTTACCATCATTCCAAATACCAGTGAGGCACTAGGTGCTCCCTTTACCTCTGGGTTTTGCAACATTAGAATTCTTGGTCCTTAAAGAGGGCCTTCTACTATAAGACACAACAAAGAATGCCAAAGAAGTAAAAGCTGCAACTATTTATGCAGCTCCATAGGCACGAAAAGTCACATGTTGGCCAATTTTGATCAACAAAAGGAAATAATTGCTCTTACACAGAAGCACCAGGCAAAATATGCATGGAATGTAGGTGACCCACTTTAGTGCTAGCTAGCAGTCCCTTGTTCAGTCATGACCTTGAGAGAAAATCTGCAACAATTTTGGATGGGAAGAGATGGAATTAACCACCAAGACAGCCACATTACCAGAGCTGAAGTTTGCAGGCAAAGAGGATACAGTGGATGGTGGTAGAGGAAGAAGATAACAACCAGTTACAGCTCCAAGAGCAACTGCAGTACAGTTTGTCTCTCGATGCTTCCTCTTTCAAGCGTCTCACCAGGAAGAGATATCAACTGCTAACCTGAATGAACTATTGCCAATGCGTATGAAGTGGACACTCAGATCCCCTTACCAGAAAGGACAAATGGCCTGACTCTACCAAATGTGGCTAGCCAAAAACTATCACCTATGAATGCCCTCATATCTGCTGCAGATTTTAAATTAAAGTTAAAATCCTCTCAGAGTGATACCAGTCAATTAGTGAGCAAGACTTGGGCACAAAAGCCCAGCATGTAAGTCCAACTGAGGACAATTCTGATGGGTAAGCTTTAGCCCAGAATTCTCACTGGGCAGGCAGAGATTACATTAGACAAGCCTCATATTCTGATAGTTCCCAATGGACACTTCTGTTCTATCTCTTTTTCTTTTCTAAGTGCTATTCAACAATGAGTCATTGCAGCCCTAGCTTCATCTTGGCATCTGCTTTCTATATTTTATCTATTTGAAGAAATTCTTTGGGGGATGCAGGGATGGCCCACCTAAAAAAGTGCTGTGTGAATACAGGAGGACCTGAGTTAAGATCACCGTTATCCATGTAAAACCTAGGATGACAACACACACCTGTGATCTTAACATTGGGTAAGTGGAAACAGACTATCAGTAAGGCTTGCTGGCTGGTCAGTCTAGCTGAATTTGTAAACTCCAAGTTTTATGAAAGAGCTTTTCTCAAAAAAACAATGGAGAGAGAGTGAGGAAGACACTCAACACCAACATCTGGCCCCACACAGATATGCATATATACACATGCATATACACACACATGAACATTTACACACACATATAACACACACAAGAAACTCCTATATTTAAATAAAAGTGCCAGAAACTTTGAGTATTTGGGGAAGAGAGAAATTCTGTTTTACATTGGTTATTCAGAGCTTCATAAAATATTTTGAGAATCTCTTTTCTCCCTGACACCCACAACATCCCACGGGAGTAAGTAGCTACGGAGGCACAGTCAGGGAAACACTAACCAATTACCCCCATACCACCTTTAAGCACAGCCCTTAAAAAAAATGGACAACCTCTCAATACCTGTCCTGCAAATTCAAATCTCCCATCTAATTATTAACCTGGCCTGGCACTGCTCAGCTCTCTCAGATGAGACCAGATGCATTCAGATTGATATGTTCCCAGACTTGTAAATAAAAATCTATAGAATAAGTATCTTGTGAAAATAGAAAGTTCACAAATTAGTTCTAATTTATTACATTTTTCAATATTTTAGGGAAAACATTAAAAATCAACCTTAAGATTCTTAGAAGTGCTTATAAAAAGAATTTTCAAAAATAAAATGGCTAAGACTGGAGAGTTGGCTCAGCAGTTAAGAGCACTGGCTGCTCTTGCAGAGGACCCGCATTCAATTCTCAGCACCCACATGGCAGCTAACAACTGTCTATAACTTCAGTTCCAGGGAAAACCGATGCCCTTTTCTGATCACCACAGTCATTTCACAACACAGGTGCACTTTCATACATGCAGGCAATACACTCATACACATAAAATAAAAATAATAAAATATTTTTCAAAAATTAAAAATAAAATATAATGGCTATTTTATATTTCATCATTTTTTTACCTGAATTCACTTCTATCTCAACTTTAAAGGAGAAGAATATAACCACCTAATGGTCTTCATTATTCATTTATTCAGCAAATATTTACTCAATGCCTTCCATGTGCCAAGTTCTTTGTTGAGTACTGAGATGAGCAATCATAAACAAGGTAAATACCTCCTTTGCCTTTGCAGAAGAAATAAACAAAAACAAAAAACAGGGAATAAACACACAACTAAAATAATTACAGGGTGATTTTTAAACGCTACAAAGGAAACAAAAGGCTTTGGAAGAGAGGGACTCATCTGTTCAGGAAAGATGTCTCTAGAGTAGTGACATTTGCACTGGGACATGCAAGCAAATTAGCCAGGAGATGGCTGGGAGGCGGGAAGAACGAAGTGTTCCAAGTGAAGAGAACAGCATGCACAAAGGCCCTGGGGAGGGGATTGCTTCAAGAGGGGAAATAAGAAGACCTGTTTGTTCTTGGTTTAAAGAAGAAAGAATAAAAACATATTCAAAGCAAGCTGGAGAGATCAAAAGTCCTGGACTCTTGCTCTAGAACACTGTATTAAAATCTAGGACTTAAACAATGTACACAGTAGAGCTAATACAGTAAGCATCTACTTTCCTGTTCCCTCCTACCAGAAGTCCACCCAAACTCTGAAACTTGAAAAGTCGACTGTGTTAACTTCCTCTTCTGTGGTGTGACAGTGAGGAGGGTAAAGACAAAGGTGGACATCTTGAAAGTACCAGAATGGGCACAGAACTGTACAGCCCATTTCTTACTGAGAGTCACTATATCCATCTCTGAAAATTTAGGACCTGATGTCACTTTTCTCTACATCTTCAAAAATCATTCTGGTCCATGCCCTTTCCAAATGACCACAACATGGGGGAAAAAATTGAGACAATTTACATAGTACTTTTAAGTTTGAATAAGTTGTAAAATTCAGATTGCACAATTAGTGACAGAAGCAGAATGCATTTCTTCCACCAAAAGAACGTGTGACTAGAAAGCTAAACACAGATTTCTGAGGGGATTTTATCAGTAACTGAAGAGAACACAAATCCAAAGAAGTAACTAGCGATCAGATGAAAGTCATTTTCAGTTATTTTTTTAAATGGTATAAAGCCTAAACATGAATTAATTGTTAAAGAAAAGAGACTCCAGCATAATTTGGGGGTCCAGGAAAACATTGAGCTTTATTCTACTATTTTGGGTTTAGTAAAATACATTTTGCCAAACGTTTTACCCCTAATTCAGAAAAGGCATGCATATTTCAAAGGAAATTTAATCCATATGTTTCTGATTCATTTACACTTAATTCATCAAAATGTTGTTTTGTAAGAGTTATTCAGTGTCCAAGAAGTCTTATAAAGACTCTTCTCTTTGAACCAGAAAGCTTTGTGTTGCCAGGACTAAATGGAACTTTATTTGCAAAGCATAGGACCTGGCGTTCCCCTTGGAAGTTTGGCGCATAAACTAGACTCTACTCCCAGAGTGATGAGGTCAAGAGTAACAGGTAATGCTGAGAATTAACAGGGAGCCTGCAGAGAGATAAAGAAAAAACTGCCAAGCAACACTTTCCAGTGAAGCAAGCTCATCATCCTGTTACTGAGAAGCACTTTCTGTTTTCATTTTTTTATTACAAAAAAAATCATTCCAATGTTTCAACAAGAAAATGAAAGACTTTGGTCCTTAGCATGGAATGTTATACTTGGTTATTAACCATGAATAAATATGTGATTTTATAATACAATAGCCAAAGTGTATTTCCGCTGGTATTTCAAGCATTTTGTTATACAGATTTTGAGTTTTCTTGATGCCTGCATGCACTTCGCTACTTGTTTTGGATCTTGACAATGTTATTTCTTATCTAATTGGTGTTCAGGTTTCCCTAGTAACCAGTAGGCTCTTTCCTTTGGGCATGTGCTTGCTTCACTTCCAACTTCAGATGGTAATTTTTCTACTTTTTTTTAGAAAAAAAATAGGTTAAACATGCAAAAAAAATCTACATTTAAAACCATATTTTCCCATGATGTAGTTAATGTGCCTATTAACCTGGTTGTGTATATATTATAGTGATAGTTCAAACCTCTTTCCAATGGTGTAAGCACCAAGATGCAATTACAATGTCATCCCTTTATCAATGTAAGAAGCCACAGCCTCCTGAATGACAGTGAGACACAGAGATCTATAAATCCAGAACTTATCAGCTTCAAAACGACTATGGAGATTGCCTGTGATTAAAACCATAAAATATTTCAGGGAAAAATAACTTTAGTAAAATATTAAATAGTAGCAAAAGTGGTTGTTATTGATGTGTTTTAAATAAATTAAGCTAAAACAGCATATTTGATGTGAACTTTTATACACATCATATATTTATACCAAATACATATATCAAGTGATAAATTTTGATTAATCTTATATATATAACATTTAAGGTTATATAACTTCTCATTTTTCTTTGAAAAGCTTTCAAAATTATCTGCATAAATAATTTTGCTGACAGAAAACTACAAATTAAAATTAAAAGTTTGCAAATACAGGAATTTATAGAGAGCTTAGAATGGAAAGACTTTTTCAATACAAAACCTGGTTATTTTCACAGTTAAAAATATAAGATTTGGACCTTACATGATAATTGTCTTTCTTACATAAAACACGCCTACAAGCTAGTATTGTGATGATGCATACAGTTAGACATCCTTCCTGCCACAAAGAGAGATTAGGAGCATGCAACTCAGTGTTAGAACACTTACCTACCATGTACGAGGCCCTAGGTTCAATCTCTAATACCAGGGAAAAAGAAAGAAAAGTTTCAAATTGTTGAGATGATAGAGGAAATAAGACTGAAGAAAAATAGCATTCTTTACCACAGATGTGAAAATGTTGCATGCTCTTCCAGTCATATAATAAGTACTTAATAAATGCTATTAACCACCTAAGAAAGATTCTCCTAATGAAAACATTTACATTGGAGATCACCAGTTTCATTGAAATGGCAAGTAAATACTTATTATTTTAAATGTTTACCACATATTATTCTACTTACCATAATATGTGCCTGAGAGAAACTTATATGTTAAAATACAAAAAGTTTCATAGAAAAAAATACTTGATATGTTAAAATACAAAAAGTTTCATAGAAAAAAAAATACTTGTTGAATCTATCAAGTAGATTCAACACAAAAGACTTCTTATCTACACATAATTTTTTCACAATAACGCATGAAGAAGAATCAAATAGCTGTCTGCCAGATACAAAATATTCAGTAATTCAAGCTAAGGTTAGAGTAACATCTTTACTTTGAGCATCTCACATTCTATTCTAGTGAGACTCAGTCTACTATCTAATTTCCTTTGCATTGTCATCATCCTGGTGCAAAGCACACAACTTCTGTGGAATTGTAAGCTGAAAAGTTATCTCTGTTGCCTGCACCAAGTTCCCATTGTAATACTGCTTTCCATCATGGAGTAAGGCCCAAGCGGTTCATTGGTTCACTCAAGCAATTTTTCAAGTAAAGATGGAACACTCTCTCAAGGGCAATGAAAATAGGCTTATAAATACATCATTTCTTCATCAGAAACCTTATTTTCAAAAACTTTCAAGTAAAAGAAAAGTTGAAGATTTTTTTAGGGACTGTCTGGTTCTAATGGCAAAGTGTGGCCAATGCAAGGGGACAGTTTCAGCACTTTAAAAAGAGTTAGTTAATTAAAATCACTCTTGTCTTAACTTGCCTCTTTTTCTGTCTCTTTAGTTGGCCCAACTTGTCCATTAGTATAATATTAAACAAATGAAAGCCAAAGGAAAAATGAAGCAAGGTTCTTTCTATGCATATTTCTAAGACCAAGCACTGTATGCTCCAAACCATGTCTACAAGAGCCAAAAGTGTTATGAAAATAAAGCAGCTTTTTTTTTTCTTACTGATTGAAAACTACTTGAATTCAGTGCTTGCTTTACACACTAAAAACAATTCTTATCCTTGGAGTTTTAAAAGAAATAACATAGTAGGTACTCCTAAAATACATTTTTCTCTAAACATATCTTTGGAGGAACCCCGGAAATATGCTTGAGGAAGCAAGTTACCACTCAGTCCTCAAAGGCAATGCTTAAGGACGTCTCACATTATTTCCCCCTATAACTTGCTAACCTGTGTTAAAGCTTTCCTGAATGTCCCTAACAACCTTGGCTTTCTGATCATGTGATTAGAGCAAAAAATACACTCTGGCTTTCATTAGTTTAAGGACATCTGCAAGTAGAACTTACAACACAAAACAATCTCGGTTGCTGATCTTGTTCTCTCATCTGGACGGAACAGTGTTAGTGTCAACAATCGCAGTAAACAGCATGACCAGAGCTAACGTAAACATTTCAGAAATCATAAGCTTAATATCGTTGTTCAGAAGTTGGACCAAGCTATGACTAAACTCTTCTGCACGTTAGACCACAGGCTGGAGACTGACTTTGATATATTTCCAGAAAGAGAGTAGATCCAAACCTGCACACTAAGATAAAAGTAAAGGTTGCTGGCATTGAAAGCACATGTGTCAGTAGGTGCACATGAGTAAATTCAGAGCGTGAATAGAGGGCAGTGATTCCTTGCCTGTGTTGGGTTGTTGGGGGTGCAGTCTGTACATCCCATTGTTGTTAAAGTCAAGTCATAAAAGTAGACACTGTTTATTTCTGTGGTGGCGGCTCTTCAGCACTAGCTCCTCCTCTGGCCACATTTTTTTAAATAGCTCCATGCCATTCCTATTATGTGCAGACTTTCTTTAGACCCAGGGCGAGACAATGGGGAAAACAAACATAAACAAAAGCAAACGGAAACTAAGTGCTTTGGGTTTACTTTATAAACATGTCAGCCCCAAGGTATGTAATTACCTTCAAATAAAGCTATAATGTGCTAAATCCTTATTGCCAAATGAGAGTTTTGAGGTCATTTATAAATCCATAATATTCTTTTTAGGCTTCCTGGTGATCCCTGTGTAGCCAAAGGTACTTTTGAGCTTCATGTTCTTCCCAAGACTAGTTGTTTATTGCCATGGCTAATTCCTTAGAAGATGCAGCAGATTGAAGGTATCTTTTTTGTCACATCTTCAATGACGTGTTTACAAATCCTAGACTGAATCTGAGTGAATAGATCCTCACCCCTCTACTTCAAAGTTTTTTAGCAGAAAAAATAGAACTGTTTTCTCTTTTTTGTATAATTATATTAGGCATCCCTTTACCATAGAGAAATTGCTTTCTCATTGGCTCTATCACTGCCACTTTTGAGCAAAGTTGAGAGAGGCTGGCCAGTAGGGAACTGGGATCCACATTTGGCAGACAAAGAGACTGGAGGTAGTCAGTGTCTGAGCTGAGATTTAAACATAGAGCAGATATTAATCTCTCATCATTCCACTCCATCGTGCTACCTCTCACAGAAATAATCCCTGCATTACATCTCATCTTTATAGTTTTATTCACTGTGGGCCAAAGAAAAGTCTGAGCATGTCTAAAACGTGAATAAACGATTGCTCAATTAGATCCTTCCAGAAAGCAGGTTTGGTTTTTTTTTTCAGAAATCTATGCTAATGGCTAAATGTCTTTCTTAACTTAGATGTGCAAGAAGCCCTTAAGACAGAATTTTTCAATTGTCTTCAGCCTTTTGAAAGTCATATTCAACTAAGATTTACTTGACCTAGTTTTCCATCTTGCATGAAGCAGCTATTTAATTCTGTGCTTCCACCTAAAGTCATTTGAGAAGACTTTGGTCCAAGTACCATGTAGCACACTACAAAGTGACATTACAGATGACATTACACTGCCTTCAAGGAGTTCATAACCCAGCTCAGGGATACATGATTTCAATGATGGACCAAAACTGTCACACTGTCAATGCGAAAATAATTCAAAAGCAGGAAAAAAAATCAAAACAGAGACAGGTTCCATATCAGAAATCTCTAAAGTCTTAGTTAAGAAATAATAATGCTGATGCAGTCATTGCTGCTTTATCTGCCACTGTACCTAGATAAGGAGTCCAGGGATTTTACCAATTAAATTTTTTTTTCATTATCTACAGGGGAATTCAGATAAACTAGTGAATTTCTTCCTACTCAGAATTCTTTTTCATCTGTCTTAAGTCTAAATTCTTCCAGCTCTTTCAATGAAAGATTTATGTGTTTCTGATCAGTGGTCTAATTCCTCCATGTCTGAAACAAACATCTATTTTACATTTAAGCAGAAATCTTCTTAGTGCAAATGACAGAAGAAACCCAAATTTGCTTAGTCAAAAAAAAAAAAAAAAAGGAATTCACTTCATTGGGCCATATTTACTAAAACTCAATGTTTTCTGATATTCATTGTTAACTTGCAATCTTAGCCAAAAAAGCAAACATGATCTCCTGATAGAAATAGTGACCTAAATTTATACAATTTTGGTTTATGAGGAATAAAGCAGGTTTGAGTTGAGTTTTATCCAAGGTTCCCATCTTAGGAACTATGAAGCTAAACCGTACTGAAAAAGGAATGGCTATGTTTTTATCCTGTTATTATGGCAACAGAAGGCTTTAACATTTGTGTTCAAAACACCCTGTAGGTAACAGCCTCTAAAACATCTAACTGCTATGACTCTCAGCCATTGAAATAACCTGGGCACTTTTATAAAGAAACCAGTGTCATTCCCTACAAACCTCAATTTCAGAACAATTCTGTCAGAAGCCTGGGAGTGGGGGACCTAGTTAACAGCAAATCTTAAATTTTACTGTATGATGCTAATGTGCAAAAAAGTCAAAAACCTTATTAAATCTAGTACCTACATCATGCCATCTGTTAAATCAAGTATTTGGAAATATTCCTCAACTAATAATGGCCAGAGAATGAAAACTTAAGTTTGAAAACTAGAAAAGAGAAACCAAGAAGTGATTAGCAGACTTAAACTTTCTTTTTTCCACCAAATTTGTTGATAATTCTTGGTCATAATAACCAATAATTGGCAATTTTTTAGCAAGGATCTCCTTTCAACCATAAAATTTTTATGAATGTGTCCTCCATTCTTTGCTTTTATTTTTATATTTTTGCCCATGCAATTCAAGAGGACCTTACTCACCATTATCCATAGGTTTACAGAAAACATGAATCGGAGGTGTCTAGGCTATTGCCTCCAGGCAGAGAAAGGCATAAATGAATGGAAAGTATTTTCCCTTCAAATATCATGGACAGTCTGACAAGTTATCCCACAAGCTGTTCTGATACAGAAGGCCAAACGCTTCAGGTTACTAAAAGATAACTATTTTAAGGGGCTTGTTAGTGAGCCACATGAAATGAGAGACCCATAAAGTTGATTATAAATGCCATGTATAGTTGAAGATAATGTGTGTATGGTGGTTCATTTAAGAAAGCAGGACAGCATTAGATGGATGGCAGTTTGGCTTAACAAAAACAAAATTGACTATTTTTGGAAGAAGGGGCTCATTTACATTGCACAGGAAAGGAAAAAAGCCTAAAATGTGGCAGTAGCTTGCTGGAGGGGTTTGTTTCTAACCAATCTAAACGGATCAATGGCTACTGTGCTGGTTTTCCCTTCACATACCTTCACTCTACAGCCATTGCTGACGTAGGAAGGCTATGTCTTTAGAATCAACTTCTTGCTCTCAGTGGCCCAATTGGCAGAAAACAAGGGTAAAGAAACACAAAGCTCTTATTTTGCAATATTAGTGAAAACACTGACCTTCTCCCTCGTACCTAATCTACCCCCAATTGCGTCTTTGACACTATGCCTAGTAAAATGAAAAGAGGTTGTTTTCAAAAGAAGGAAAGAAACATCTGCTTGGACTTCAGATTCCCCTCCAAAGCAGAAACCAAGCCTAGAAAGGTTACATGTTTCAACGAGCCACGCAAAACCAAGGAGAAAGTTCAACTACTTATCCCATTTGACCTTGGCTTTAACACAGGATCACATTGATCCTGATGGAGAGATTAAAACGCCAAGTCCAGAACCGCTCACCAAGCAAATTCACAAGGGGAGTTCTAAGAGTTCTTTGGCACTCTGACTTCATATGGAATTAGCAGGGACGATCCCAGGCCACAAATGTAGCAATATTTTAACTCAGTGTGCAAAATATCAAAGATAAAGCCGGAGATTGGAGGCCATACTGAACTTTTCAAATGCTGCTTTCCTAGTAATCTGTGTCAAGAAAACACAGGCAAGTATGAGAGCTGCTGAAAAGAACTGTTTAAGGAGGAGAAAAAAACCTGAAGGACATCAGGGACCATGGAAGGTCAAGGATAAAGTTGGGGGGTAGGGTTTGCTAACCACAGCATATTTTCTTTTACATTTTCCTATTCGAAATTGCAGATTCTTGCTACCTTCAGTAAAAATCACTTTCACAGTACAGACAAGTGGCACGTAAATATTCATGGCTTCTCTCAGTAGGCAGTAAAGCAGTTTTGAGCAATGAATCATGAATATAAACTTAAAACATTGAAAATCAAAGAGAAAGATTTGCAACCAAAGAGAAACCAGCAACAAAAATCTAAGCCCACTACACATAAGCAGTGGTTAGGGAGGCCAGTTTTAGCTCCAGGTCATCCAACACCCACCTGCAACCTCACCAAGCTTCTTACTGTATCTGTTCTTCATTTCCTCATCAGAAAAATGAAAAGGTTGGCATAGGAAAATTCTGGAAGCAAAGCTCTGATAGATCCTATTGAAATAGTAGAAATCTATTCAGAAATTCCATGCCTCAACTTGTTTATCCTGACTAACCAACTCAGGATTCATTCTCTCTCTCTCTCTCTCTTCTCTCTCTCTCTCCTCATAAGTTTTCTCTCTCTCTCTCTCCTCTCTCTCTCTCCTCTCTCTTTCCTGTTCAGGCTAATTATCTCACTGATCAAACATTTGTCTAATATTTGTCAATTGCTTGACTCTCCCCTCTCTTTGAGATTGAAAATTTCCCCTTTTAAGATACAAAGTAACTTAGTTTAAATTGAATCCCTTACTTCTTAGTTCAGTTAAAAGAGAGAAATGCACATTCTAAATGCTGGGTGCATGACTTTTGGATAAATGTATGAGTAAATGAGTGTTTGGCACCTAACAAACATTGAGCAAATGAACTAACCACTACTTTTTTAGAAGGATCAAAAAATTAAGTTGAGAAATATTGATTTCTAGAAAACAAGACCTAGTCATTAGAAGTACACAAATTTATGTAAACTGTAAATTTACAGTATAAGAAAAATATTTATAATCCACACTTCAAAATCCCTGCTTTAACAAAAACACTAAAGTTATATATCTCATCTGAAAATCTTATAGACATATGATTAAATAAGCAAATCAATCGATATAAAAAGTGTTCATTGCCAGAATATTTTCATACAAACAGTAAGAGGCTCTTCATCTTTCTAGTCCTTATTTATGTATTAATTTCTAATGTTTCTTAGATCTTCACACTATTTTATTACCTAACATGGAAATGTTAAACTCTACTACATGTGGTATGATGTATGGTGACCTGACTTATCATACCTTCTCTGTTCCTATAAAATTCATTACAGCTAGTAAGATACCCAGCCCTAAGTGATACATTTACAATAGAACCGCTGCCCTTAAGGCTCACTGAACATAGTGGAACTCTAGAAGGTAGAGAGAATACTAATGCATCTCTCAACTCTCATCAGCAAAGATTCCTCACACAACAGATGGTAATTAACACAGAAAGCCACAATTGGCCAAAGTGTAGAGAACAAAAGACTGCAGAGTACATGTCCTTGGTGAGGACCCCTATATTAAACCTCACACACCCACAGCTCAGGGACCATTGCAGAAGAGGGAGTAGAAATATTTTAAGAGCCAGGATGGTGGACCACAAGGAAGCAGTTTTCTAGGCTTCTGGGAACTTGCTCATATGAACTTATAGCAGTGGTGACAGCATCTACATGATCCATGCAAACTAAAACCAAACAAAAACCCAGCATAGAACTGGGGAAATGGGCAAGAAGCTCCAACTTTAACTGAGGAACTATTGGCAGCTGATCATAGCTGGGGAAGGAAGAGTTGATCTCCTTTAAAAGACTGATGCTAGATAGGGTGACCAAGCTCCAGTGGATGAACTCATCCCAAGGGACATCTGGGTACACAAACTTGACTTGATAGGCCTTAACATATATGACACAATGCATGAAAACCTGTGGGGGGATATCGGAGTGTGAAGATAGGGGAGGGAGTCTAAATATTAAGATGTATGAAATGCACAAAAATTCAATAAAAATATATCTTAAAATCATCACAGCTAATATAAATGTTTTGGTCATTTTTATTAAAATTTTCTACTGTTTTCAGTATCAGATATATACTGAAGAAAACCTTAGTGGCACTAGGTACAAGAATTGATGCATTTGTAGATTTTACCAGTGTTGTTGGCTCCCGTAGCCAGGCATTTTTGGTGTTAATCACAGCAGAAAAAACTGCTAAAGAAATAATTAGATAACAAGCGTGGACAAAGGAAGAAAATAAGTGACCCCAACATTTTGAAGAGTTCTGCAGCAACACCAGCAACATGAAGCCCTCTCCTAAAGTTTCCTTCCTTGCTAATTAGATTTTAACATCACTATGCTCTTTACTCTTACAATTTTATCTTAAGTACAACCTCTCTTATTTTCCTATTCTGATGGCTAAGAAGGTGTGGCATGTTGTCTCTTCTCAGATTTCTCTTATCAGACAAAACTAATCCCTAAAAGAATGTCATGAAATAATGAAGAAGCACAGTGGATCATCAACTAGCACGTGGGTCTGGATTTGCCAGTGTCTGCCATCTGAAACAATAAATGTGTCCTTTACTAGTAGCCTTCAGTTTCCTATAAAAATTCACTATTGCAAGCCTTGCTATACAGATTTGTATATAAAATACAGAATTATTTTAAAATACCTACTCTTCTCATGAAGTCACAAAAAAAAAGTCATTAGGAAGCCTCCAAAACAGTCTCGTTTACTATGAGTTAAAATTATATGCACATAAACAAGTGACAACGCTGCTTTTGAAAACTGCCCTGTCGCTACTTTTGTTTTGGAATGACTGGTCCCTTTCCCTATATCCCTACCTCAAAAAGGCAATTTTTAGTTTCAAATGTCCCAAATAAGTAGGAACACCGAAAAGACAGACAGAAATCAAAGCTAACAAGGATAATTCATGGTATGCACTTGCACTCATGTGCTGTAATGATTGGGTTCAATCTGAACAACAGCCAGCATATGGTATGCACAAGCCTGAACCTGAGGCAAGTCCATAGGGAGATGTGGCCAGGACAGCCAAACCGAGCCTGTCATGCCGCTTCTGCTGGAGGTATGAGAAATGTCCCCCAGAATAGCGCAGTCACTGAAACAGCAGGGCAGTTAAGGCACATTTATCAAACTGGCCTGAGTCTGATGTGACAGAAACAGCATGTTCTGCTATTCAGTGATCCCACTGGTGTAAATAGTGTTCCAGAAGCCCATGAACTCCAGTGAGGAGCTCTTTATTTTACTCTTAACAGAAGGAAGAGGCTTTTTTTAGACAGTTTTGCTTGAAAGTACAGAGAAAAGAACTACTGAATGACTATGACACAAAAAGTGAAGAACGTTTTTTTTTTAATTTATGTGCATGTGTGTACTGCCTGCAGGTGGGTGAGTGCACCTGTGTAGTACAATACCCACGAAGGTCAGAAGAGGCTGTCAGATCCCCTGAGACTGGAGTTGTGGACAGTTGTTAGCTGCCATGTGGGTGCTAGGATTCAAACCTGGGTCTTCTGCAAGAACAACCAGTGTTATTAACTGCTGAGCCATCTCTCCACCCCCCCCCCAAAAAAAAGTGAAGAACTTTTTAAAACCAAAACTTCAATCCTGAAAAATCAGTTATTTCAAATACGTTTCTAGAAACATCAAATGGAATCCTTTGTACGGTACTGGACTTGGTTGATGTCTTCCAAGCAGTGTACCGTTAACTCACTACCCATCTAGAACTTGCAGCCACCAAATAATTTTAAACAGCTACATAATAAATCAGAATTATCAAACATCATGGAGACTGTAAGTTCTCCAGAAAACAAATTATTTCCTAAGAAAAACCCTTACTATTTCAAATGAAACTGATATTTTGGTTCTCTGAAAGCAAGAGAAATCCCCCAACAAAAATGAAGTAGACAAAGAAATAAAGCAGCAGAGAAAAAAGGACACCCTTAAAAATGGGAATTGAGAATATAAAAAAGGCACAGCTTTTCCAGGGGTGGCTTGGACTGAATTAGTAAAAGACTTAAAAATGTTTAAGATTTTTACAATAATTTCACTTCCAGAAATTTTTTCCTAATCATAAACCAAAATACAGAGACAAAGCTATGCACAATCGTATCCATTGTGGAATTAATACTGGAAATAACCTTAATATCCCAAAATAAGGAATTTGTTGAATAAATATGTTATAGAAAATGGGATAGATAAAACACTGTTTGGAGGGCTGGAGAGATGGCCCAGTGGTTAAGAGCACTGACTGCCTTTGCAGAGGACATGGGTTTGATTCCCAGCACCTACATGGCAGCTATGAACCATCCTTAACTCCAGTTCCAGGGGAATTCAACACCATCTTCTGACCTCCGTGGCATTGCCCAACATGGTGCACTCACATACATGCAGGCAATACACACATACACAAAAAATAAAAATAATAAATAAAATATTTTTAAAAAACACTATTTGGTGGTTTAAAATGAAATCAAAGAAAATCATTTGGTAACACTAGGCAATTTTTTAGTCTTGCAAATACAAAAACATGTTAAAATGTAGTAAATCACTGGGTATTGTGGCACACGTCTTTAATCCCAGCTTTCAGAAGGCAGATTTCTGTGAGTCCAAAGACAGCCTGGTCTATATAATAAGCTCCAGGCTGGCCAGACTTACATGATGAGACCCTGTCTCAAAACAACAAAAAGAAGTCAGAAGTAAACAGTAAGTAAAATATAATCACAATTGTATGTGTGGGGGAGGTGTGTATGTGTGTGTCTGCATGTGTGGGGTATGCCTGTGGGGGGGGTGCATGCACTTCAGTGCATGGCTCTATGAAGAAGGGGTGCATATGAAAGCCAACAAAGTACATTGGGTGTCTTACTCCATCTCTGAGAGGGTCTCGGTGCCTTGAGAGGATTGTCTCTCATTGAACTAGCTTTTGTTTCATACAGATTGGCTAGCCAACAAGCTCTTGGCATATGCCTGGTTCTGCAGTCGTGCTCAGCTTTTTATATGTACTCTTCTCCACTGGGCCATCTTATGGCCCATAATTTTCAATTTATGTAAATGCATAGGAAAAGACTTTATATATTTATATATATACATGTATATATATTATAAATTATTGCTGTCCAGTCAAGTCAATACTTATTATAAGCTACATATGTAATTTTTCATTTTCTACTGTTATTAAAAACTGAGAAGCAAGTAAATTTCATTTTAATGAAAAGCTAATATACTTTAACCCAACACATGAAAATGTTATTTCAATATGTAATTAATCTAAAATTGATAGCATATTTTATGGGTTTTTTCATACTTAGTACTTGGTGACTGGTGAATACTTTATATGAGCAACTCCCTTTATTTTCAGACTAGCTACATTCCTACTGTTCAGTAGTAGCATGTGCTCAGTGGCTAGCAGAGTGGACTATACTTCAGAAATAAAGACAGATGAGTGATTTTTGTTATCTTTATGTTTTCATATACCTACTTTAAAAAAATGTTTTTATTTTATTTGTATGAGTGTTTTTCCTACATGTATGAAAGTGCACCATGTCATGCAATGTCCACGGAGGCCAGAAGACAGTGGTGGATTCACTGGAAATGGAGTTACAAACTGTTTTTAGCCAGCACATAGGTGCTGGGAACCAAACCCAGGTCCTCTGGAAAAGCGGCCAGTGCTCTTAACAGCTGAGCCACCTCTCCAGCCCCATACATTCTATCTTTATCATTAAATAAAAATCAATATTTTAAAGTAACTAAATGGAGGCAGCAGAACAAAAGGAAAAAAATGGACATTTTAAAATGAGGCCTAGATTCTGAGAGCTGTGGCTCTATTGCTTTAACTCATTTTGTCCTTTGTATAACTTTAGTCCAACAGGGTCCTCTTAAGCCCTTCTGGATGATGAGAGAGTTTCCTGCCATAAAGGATAATGGTGGCATCAAAGGAAATTTTACTGCTGGCTGAAGTTGGATTAAGTGAACTAGTCTAGAGTTGTTCTACACACACTACATATAAAAATGAGTAAGTAACCTGTTCTACATAACTACATATAAAAATGAGCAAGTAAAGTTAATCTCAGGAAGAATCATTTTCTCTGTCACTTTTAAGCAGTTTTAAAGTTTCCCACTATACCATGAAGCACAAAACAAGCTGGAACTCATAAACATACAGGAATTTACCTTCCATAATTTCTTTTATTATTATGCTTTACTGACTTGTAGATATATACTTCTAGAAATATAAAGTTCCTATATTTGAGTCTCACTGCGCATGGTCAAGTTGTTTTCAAACGATATGCTTATGGGGTTTTGATTTGGGAGATTTGTTGATTGGTCAGTCGGGCAGGTGAGCAGTGGGTGGGCTGGTTGATGACTAACATTCACTTCAGTTCACTGTGTTATTCTTATCATGTATGAATTCAGTTCACTGTGTGTTATTCTTATCATGTATGAAAATATTTCTTCAGTCTTTTCCTGTTATGCTCCATCTCTATGTTTATCTCTTGTTATTCAGAGCCAGTTTCATTATCTTCAAATATGTCCTTAAAATTTGTTTGGTTTTTTTTTTTGGCTTTTTCAGACAGGATCTTCCTGTAGCCCCAGCTGTCCTGGAACTCACTATGTAGACCAGGCTGGCCTCAAACTCACAAAGATCTACTTGCCTCTGCCTCCCAAGTGCTAGGATTAAAAGCGTGCACCACCACGTCTGGCATGTCCTTAAAATTTGTATAAATCCAAAAAGAGTTTACCAATGTTTGCATACTTCTTTAATTTATGTGTGTATTATGCTATGGCTAATATCCTTTTTAGGCATTTTTACACAGCCTTCTTAATGTCCCTCTATGGTGACAATTCTGCTAACCAGTCATCTATCGTATGCCAGCTCTACATTTCACACCAGTGGTGTATATCTGCATTGATCACTCACAGCTGCTATAAACCACATCACATAAGTGTCCTCACAGATATGCTCCCTGTGGGATTACACACCCACCAGAAGTGTAATTCAAAGGACCAAAGCAGTTTTAATTTCAGTAAATAAGCTTGGCAGGTGTCTTACAAAACTGACATACCTTTTTATACGTTTTATACACTATATACTAAATTCTCACCTCCATACATCCACACAGTTCTTTGACATCTGTCTCCCAATTGGCTAGTTCCTCCAATGGGCGGAACCTGACAGGGAGCATGGACAATGAAGGGGCTGCTGGGAGCCATCTTGGGATGGAAGCCAGGAGCCCTGGCTAGTGGGGCGTGGTGTGGGGACTGCTTTTGCAGCCAGCTGCAGCAGCTCAAAGACAGAATGGACTGACTCTTGTGGACCTGGGGCGAGATAGCTGGCCCCTGAGGTATGAGCAAATGCTAGTGGGAACTATGGTAGTTGTGGCTGAGGCACAGGGCTAGGCACTGGGTACTCATTCCTTTGTAAGTTAATAAATGCACATGGAAATATATTATTTGGTTTGCCTGATCGTGCAGGAGATTCAGAGGGAATTCAGGCGACATCATCCACCCTTTTTAAACAGCTTTTAATATGCCTCTATAAAGAAGACATGGTTTCCATTGTAATGTGTAAAGATCTTGAGAGCTTTATTGTTGTTTGAATGTGAAATGTTCTCCCCATAGACTCACTCATGTGCTTGAGCACTTGATCCTCAGCTGGGGGTGGACCTTGAGGTGGGGTATAGCTTGAGGATGTGGATCACTAGGGGGAAGACGAGGTTTCTTGGTACAGTGACATTTCCTGCCCATTCTCTGCTTCTTTACAGAGAATGCATAATGTGACCAGATGCCCCACATTCCTACCACATCCCTTCCCTGTCATGATAGACTGTGTCTCTGCAAACCATAAGACAAAATAAACCTTTCTTCCCTTAAGTTGCTTCTTATCAGTTATTTGATCACAGCAGTGTAAAAGGCAACTAACACAGCTGTCATTCTCATCTTCAAAACAAGGCAAATGCTGAAAACAATAAAAATTGGCAGCTTTTCTATGATCTACTGGTGAGCCAATACTAGAGGAGAAACTGCCAGATGAGACCTACAGAGACAGGGATATTGTGACAGAGTCACAACAAAGATCTGTCTAATGGGAGCAGAAACTATTGGAACTATGAAATTACAGAAATATGGAAATGATCATTTGGACAGATTACTGCAAGCTAAGCATGAGCTAGTGTGAAAATATTCTCAGGGGTTTTCCCTCCCAGGACGCTATCACATTCATATAGTAAGAGTCATGCGAGACTCCTTACTGGCTCTGGCAGAGGGAGAAGGAAAATAACCATTGAGAAGCACACTCTGAATGTTCTCCCTCACCAAGGCCTACTCTCCAGGAGCTGTCACTGAGCCTGCCAAAGGAGGGGAATTCCCTCTAGCCTTCCTATCTCACCTAACCTGAGATAAACGCTATGAAATATGAGTCACAGGGAAACAGACCTACTGAAGCCTGAAGTTTAATCATATTACAGAATACTTCCTTCATACTTGACTGTCATACCCACAGGACTCCCAGCTACTGAATTCCAGTGAGTTACAGGGGAGGATTTGAGAGACACTAGCTATGAAGAAGAGTTCATAGGGAAGCCCAAAGACAACAGAAAAGTCAAATACAAGAACATTGGACACTGGAGAATTTTGAATCTTTTGGTACTTAAAACTACAGCAGACATTAAAACAGTCCAGTACCCTGCTAGAATAACATTGAAAAAAAAAATCATGCTGTGGCCCGTTTACCCAGTTCTTATTACCTGGTACAACAGACCATCTTTCTACAAAAAAATTCAAGGCATACTGAAAAGAATAGAAATATGTCTGAAGAGAAAAAAACAAGCATTAAAAGTCAACTCAGTATGACATAGATCTGGGGATCACTATACAGAAAATTTATAACGACTACATTATGTCATGATGTTATGTTATGTCGCATTGTGTGCTATGTTGTGCTTTAATATTAAAAATGTAATGCAACATGAAGAACAGATAGGTGAGGATGAGGATATAGCTCAATTGGTAGACTGTCTGGCATGCACAAGACCCTGGATTCAATTTCCAGCATTAGAAAATAAGAATAATAGTAATAATAATAACAAATATATAATATAAGCAGGGTAGAAACAAAAAAATTAATAAAAAGGAACTATATTAAAATAAAAGACACTTGACTGATGAGACAGGTCAGTGGATTGAGATGCTTATGTACTGGCTTGATGACCTGAATTCCATCCTCCTATCCCACAAGATGACAGGAGAGAACTGACTCCCTAGAGCTTCCCTCTGACCTTCACATGACTGCCATGGTAGGCACTTTTGTTCCTGCAGCTCTGGACTATAACTTGAGATCAAATATTGTGATAAAGACCATGACTCTTTCTGCCAAGGATTGCCTGTGTAGCTGAGGGTCTTTTGCTCTTCGATAGAAATTTTAGGATTGTTGTTTCCATTTTGTTAAAGAACAGCATTGGAATTTTGATAGGGATTATGTCAAGTCTATAGATCACTTGCAGTAATACAGCCATTTTCACAATATTAATTCTACCAGTCTACGAGCACACAAGGGCTCTCACTCTTCTGTGTCTTCAGTTTCTTCCTCGGGGTCTTAATGTTTTCATTGTGGCGTTCTTTCATCTCCTTGTTGCATTATTCCTAAGGTTTATTTTGTTGTTATTGTGTGGTTGGTTTGTCGGTTGATGTGTTTCAAGTTTTGATGTTACTGTGAATAGGTTTTTCTTCCTGACTTCTTTCTGAGCAAGTTGTTGTGTGTGTATAGAAAAGATAATGCTTTGGGGATGGTGCTGTCTCCTGCTATTTTGCTGAAAGCATGTCTTGGATCTACAATTCTCTGGTGGTTCTTTAGGGTCTTTTAAGTATACTGCGGATAAGGATACTTTGACTTCTTTTCCTGTTGGTATTGCTTTATTTCTTCTCTTGTCTTTGGACTTTGAGCACTGTATTGAGTAAAAGTAGTGAGAGTAGGCATCTTTGACTTAATCCCTATTTTAGTGGAAATGTTTTCAGGTTTTTCTTCATTTGGCATAATGTTAACAATACAATTGTATGTAGCCTTTATTCTGTGGGGCTGTGTTCCCTTTATTTCCAGTTTCTTCTCTTCAGGGCTTCTATCACAAAGGAATATCGCCCTTTGTCAAAGGCCTTTTCTATATCTATTAAGAAGATTATGTGATTTCTGTCCTTAAGTCTATTTATGTGCTGGATTACATTTATTGTTTTACATATGCTAAACCATACTTGCATCCCTGGAATAAACTTGGTCATGGATTATGATCTTCTAAATGTGCTCTTGAATACAGTTTATTATACTTTTATTGAGAAATTTTGTGTCCATGTTCATCTGGAAAATTGGTCTGTAGTTTTATTTTGTTTTGTTTTTATCCTGTTTTGGTGTCAGGGTATTGATAGACTCACAGAATGAATTTGGAAGTGCTCAGCATCTTTCTGTTTTATGGAACAGTTTAAGAAACATTAATATCAGTTCATCTTTGAAGATTTCATAGAATTTAGGATGAATCCCTCTAGTCCTGGGATTTTGTTGGGAGATTTTTCATTACTACTACTTTCATTAGTTGTAGATCTACTTTAGCTAATTTTGTTCATTTGTTTTAATTTTGGTAGAGTACATCTAGAAGATTATTAATTTTTATAAAATTTGGGAGTTTTTATTTTTAGTATAATTTTCTTTCTTTCTTTCTTTCTTTCTTTCTTTCTTTCTTTCTTTCACTCTCCAAAATAAAACGGTAATATATTTTAATCGGGTTTTTTTTCTTTCTTTCTTTCTTTCTTTCTTTCTTTCTTTCTTTCTTTCTTTTAGTATAATTTTCAAAGTATTCCTAATGATCCTCTAGATTGGATTGGAACCTATTTTAACACTCCCCTTTCCATCTCTGTTTTTGTGTTTTTCCTTTTTTAAAACAAGGTTTCCCTGTAGCCTCAGCAGGCCTGGAACTCACTATGTAGACCAGGCTGGCCTCGATCTCACAGAGTATCACCCAAGTGCTGGATTAAAGGCATACTCTACCATGCCCAGCATTTTATCTCCAATTTTACTAAATTGGGTCTTCTCATTCTTTTGGTTAGTGTGGCTAGAGGTGTGTCCTTCTTATTTACTTTGTCAAATAGCTAGCTCTATGTGACTGCTCCTATGTCTCATACATTTAGCCCCCATTTCATTAATTACTGCCCTGCTTTTTAATTATTTCTTGCCATATTCTACTCTTAAGCTTAGCTTGTTCTTGTTTTACTGAGGCCTTCAGTTGCTTCATTAGGTTATTTTCTTGAGATTTCAATGGTATCTTAATGGAAAGGCTCCTAACTATAAATTTGGTCTTGAAACTACCTCAACTATATGCCAAATTTTCTGTTAAGTTGCACTTTCATTTTTACTTGATGATAGGAATTTAAAATTTTCTGTCCGATATCATCAATGACTCATCATTCGAAAATGTATTTTTCAGTCTTGAAGTACTTGTCCATTTCTTCAGTTTCTCCTGCCACTGTCTAGTTTTATTCCACTATTATCTGGTAAGATATAAGAGATCATTTCCATTTTTTTATTTCTTAATACTTGCATTGTGGCCTAGAGTGTGGCTTCTTTTCGAGAAGGTTTCATGGGCTGCTAAGACTACGTATTACTGTGTATTCCATACCCATTGTCTGCTTGCTTATTTGGTGCCCCCATTGCTATTAGAGGTTTGCTAGTTTACTATTGGAGATGGCAGACTGCTTACTCTCTTTGTTCTGCCACTGTTGTCCAAATGCACTGGGGTAAGGGATGTAACCATAACTCTGAGTTCTATACACGAAAGGCTTATGTTTATACTCTCAAGATCATTGCACATTAATTATGATGCTGTCCCTTAGGGATACAGCTGTCGATGTCAATTATTCCACTGGAACATAGAGATTCTGAAGTTTATAGCAGTAAATGACAGATAGATGGCTCCATTAGTTAACACCAGGCTCAGGGCTATCAAACTAGAGGGTCATTCTCAGCTGATGAGATCTGCCCTGGCCATAAGGGGAGGGCTTAACATTCCCTATGCACTTCACTGACTGTGAATCCAGCCTCTTGACACCTGCACTTTTCAGCTTTTCAGTGGCCAGTCCTCTGGTTCTCTGCAATTTCCTCCCAGAGTTTTCTCTCACCCTGGGACTGCGACAGGATAAATTTAGGCTCCCTGATTTGTGTTTGTTCCCTTTTCTCAGGCCTGAGATGTAGCTCAGTATAAAACAGCTGGTTCTCAAAATGGAACCAGGTCACTATCCTCCAAATCATATTGAATGAAAAAAATGGGATTCCTCTCCATTGTTTACCTGTCTGCTCAAGAAATCACCATCTCACCAAAACTTGCAACTGAATTTGAAGCTTGAGAGAGCTGTGGACTTGAGTTGAGGATAGGACATCCAGTTTCTGTTCAACAGAAATGCCTCTTAAAATAAGACTTCCATTTTCTCTCCTCCTTCCTCCATGCTGTACATCTAGAGCTAAGATCTTTTCAATGTATTGTTCGTCTTATTCTCTCCAGCTTTCAAAAGTTATTCCTCTTTTGAGATAGTCTATTCTTTTTCTTATTCTGACTCTTCTATTTCCCATGTCATGCAATGCCACAGAGGTCAGAAGAGGGCTTTGGATTCTCCTGGAACTAGAGTTAAGGACATTTTGTATCTGCCATGTGGGTGCTGGGAATCGAACCTGGGTCCTCTGCAAGAGCAGTTAGAGCTCTTAACTGCTGAGCCATCTCCCCAGCCCCCTGTTTATATTTTTTAAATTAAACTAGAAAAGCTGGAAAATAAGGACTAGAGAAATGGTTCAGCTGATAAGAGCACTGGCTACTGTCTCATAGGGCCTGGGTTCTGTCCCAGCAGCCACATGGTGGCTAACAACTATCCATAGCTCAACTTCCAGGAGATCTGACACCCTCTTATGGTCTCCACAGGCATTGCACTCATGTGGTACACTTACATACATAGAGACAAAACACTCATAACTCATAAAAATAAATAAATAAATAAATAAATAGGGGTTGGAGAGATTGCTCAGTGGTTAAGAACACTGGTTGTTCTTGCAGAACACCTGGGTTTGAATCCCAGCACCCATATGGCAGCTAACAATTGTCCATAATTCCAGTTCCAGGGGATCTGGCAGCCTCTTCTGTCCTCTGCAGGCATTGCACAACAATGGTTCACTTACCTACATTCAATCAATACACACATACACATAAAAATAACAAATAAAATATTTTTAAATAATAAATTGAAATTTTTCTTGTTAGATAATAACTAGACAGTTCAAAGGGAAATCAGTCATTGAATTTTTAGTATAAAGTTAATAAAAAGAAACCACTGTTGCATTTTATTTTTCCCTTCTAAATTTTGTTATTTATGAGTTTTGATTAGACTGTCAAAAGGACAGACTTTCTCACACCCTCAAGTTTTTATGATATATTTAAATATACTCCTTAGAGTTTCTAGTATTTTTATGAGATTTTAAAATATCGAAACTAAACTTTTCATTGTTTTGGCCTTTTAAATAAATTCAAATTCATAAATGCTCTGAGGCATGTAATCAGAGCAACCTGACGCATCTGGACTCACTTTCAAATGCTATAAGAGAGTATTTCAGAACAGAGTTTGTGGGTCAAAAGTAAGAATTCTAGAATCCATATAAATAACCAGTGACTGTTAAAAACTAACATTAAAAAATCAAGTTAATATATCTTATGGAGATTACTAGTATGAAAAATGTTCATACTTGGGATTTTTCTTTCAACCATATGACCCTCTTACTTCAAGGAGGTAGATGAAAGCTGGGCATGATGACACAAGCCTTTAATTCCGGCACTCAGGAGGCAGAGGCAGGCAGATCTCTTTGAGACTGAGGGTACCTGCTCTACATAGAAAGTTCCAGGACAGCTGGGGCCACAGGGACACTTTGTCTTTAAAAAAAAAAATTTTTAAAGGAGAAAGGAGGAGGCATAAGATACAGAGATGGAAGAGAAGGGGAGGAAGAAGAGAAAAAGGAAGAGGAGGAAGTTACAGAGAAAGAAAAGGAGGAGGAGGAACAGGAGGAAGAGGAGAACAAAGAGAAATGACTTCAGCTGATGCCAAATTGTTTATCCCAAAGAATTTCTATAAAATTTCCCAGGATAGACACTGGAAATATGGGGAAGGAGTGTGAAAATAGACTTCTAGAAGCCACAGCTAACACTGCCTGATCTTCATGTTGCTTCAATAGACCAATTATCCCTCTCATAACCCTGGAAGAATAGGTGGAGTCTCCTGACATAATTGGCCCTTCAGCTGGCTCTGACCTGCATCTTTACTGACTGGGCTGTTACGGTTAACCCCATATTCAGCTCTCCATCACTATGTTCCAGTTTCCCTAGAACAAATAAACTTTCATTGCATACTTTAGTGCTAAGAGGTTGCAGAAGCTTGTTTGTTGAAGATGGCTGGAGGGATGACTCAGTGGTTAAAAGCACTGGCTGCTCTCACAGAGAGCCCAGGTTTGATTCCCAGCAACTACATGGTGGCTAACAACCATCTGTAAGTCTAGTTCCAGAGGATCCGAAGCTCTCTTTTGACCTCTTGCACATTGCACAACACAGGTACACTTATATACATACATTCATAAACATAAAATAAAAACAATAAATAAAACATTTAAAAGAGTTTTATAAAAATCATTGCAGGTGACATTCTTAAGGCTACTGAACAAGTAGGCTATAACTTAGGTAACAACTATGTCTTGTTAAAAATTTCCTGCCAAATATAAGACCAGAGATTAATGTTTTTATTCAGATTGCTGATTGGGAGTTAAATTCTATCATTTTATGTGTTAATTTTACATGTCAGTTGGCCAGCAACTCAAGTATATAAGTGGGCATCATCCAATCCACTGAGGGCCTGAATAGGAAGAAAAAATCAAGAGGACTCATTCCTTTGCTACTTGATTGCTGAAGCTGGACGTGAGTTCTTTCCTACCCTTAGATAGAGATTTTTTCCCTTTCTATTCCCTTGTTCTGTAGCCTTTATAGTCAGACCAGAATTACATCACTGTCTTTCATGATTCTCAAGCTTGAAGAAAGAAGATCATGGACCTCCTCAGTCTACATGATCATATGAGCCAGTTTCTCATAATTAATAATAAATAGTTTTCTTTCTCTTGCTTCTTATTTCTTTCCTTCCCTTACTCCTCCATCTTTATCTCTGTTGTACTTCCCAAGAAAACCCTGGCTACAATACCAAGAGTAGTCCTAGCTGTTCCCTGCCAGCCATGGACCCAGGTGGGCTCCAATTCCTTCACCTCAGACCCCTGGACTAGCTTCCTAATCCAGACTAGCTAAACACCCTACCATAGATCCATAAGTCCCTCCCTAGTAGGTCTCCCCACTGCCACCTTCCCTGGCTCTGGACGAGGCAGACAGACCTACTTAGCCAGGACTCTGGTAAGTCAAATCCTGCCCACTGCAACTCTACTCCATTCTTCTAACTCATCCCTACCCTGTCCTGTACCAGCCTTAGACCCAGGTGGGTTCCAGTTCCTCCAACTCAGATCCCTGGACTAGCTTCCTAACCCAGACAAGTTAAATTACTTAGCATGAACTCTGCTGGCTACTGATCTCTCTGGCACAGACCAGTCCTCCTACTAATCGGGCTGACTAGCCTACTTACTAGCCTGTCCCACCATCCACCCAAAACAGTCTACTATGCTGCAAGAACTTAAACACCCACCAATTTATTTCCCATTCCTGAACAAAAAGTAACCAAGGTACATAAACAATATAAACAAAACAAAAGTTAAATTAAACCAAAGCAAAGTAGAAGTTCCTGGTGGACACATAACCAACAAAGAACAACCATATGCCCAAATGGCAATACAAAAACACAAACAATACGAAAAACCAAGAGACTATGTCCCCCAAAATCCACTAGTCCTACAGAAGTGTGCTACAATGAGAACCACCTTGAGGAACACCAGGATGAGGATTCTAAAATGGAACAATCATAAACATGATCAAAGAACTTCAAGAACACACAGACAAACAACTCAAAGAGGAAAGGCATAAACTTATGAGGGAAGCCCAAGAGTATACAAATATGCAGCTTAACAAAATATCAAAAAGCCTTCATAACTTGAAAAGTGAATTCACAAAAGACATAGAAATAGTGAAGGAAACCCAAACAGGAATGAACATGCAACTGAAAATCTCGATAAACCAGTTAGAAACAACAGGAGAAAGTCTCACAAGCAGAATAAATGAAATGGAAAACAGAACATCAAGACTTCAGTTGAAGATCTGGGCTTCTTAAGTGAATACTATGTGAAATTAAATTTAAAAAAACAGGAATGGAATGCTCAGGAAATGTGGGACAAAATGAAATGACCAAATCTAAGAATTATAGGTATACAGGGAGGAGAAGAATCTCAGGCCAATGGCATTGAGCAGATCCTCAATAAGGTTATAGAAGAAAACTTCCCTATATTAAGAAAAGGTATACCTGTAGAGATTCAAGAAGCACATAGAACACCAATTAGGCATGACCAGAAAAGGAATACCCCACAGCATATCATAGTAAAATCATCAGATCTGCAGAACAAAGAGAGTATACTGAAATCTGCTAGAGAAAAACAACAAGTTACGTATGAAGAAAAACTCATCAGAATTACAGCTGATTTTTCAGTGCAAACAATGAAAGCCAGAAGAGCCTGTACCAAATAGTCCCAGTTTTATATAACCATGGATGCCAACCCCAAATACTTTATCCACCAAAACTATCTATCAAGGTTGAAGGGGAATGAAAATTTTTTCTATGACATGAATAGGCTGAAAGATTTCATGTCATCCAAACCAGTCCTACAGAGAACACTTGAAGCAATACAAAGAACTGAAGAAAGGAATTAGTATACCCAAGAAGCTACAGAAAGAAAACAAAGAAAGGTATAATAACAGAAACACAAAATAGGGCCATAAACACAAACAAATTAAAATGACAGAATCCAATACATACCTTTCAATAATAACACTAAATATCAGTGGCCTCAACTAACTCCCCTGTCGAAAGACACAGGTTTGTGCAACAGATCAAGAAAGAAAACCAATCTCTTTGTTGTCTTCAAGAAACTCATCTCACCATCAAGGATAAGATACTATATTAGGGTGAAAGTATGAAAAATAATATTCCAAGGAAATGGCCCTAAGAAGCAAGCAGGTGTCACAATTCTAATATCTGACAAATTAGACTTCAAATTAAAACTCATCAAAAGAGATAAAGAGGGTCACTTCAATTGAATAAAAGGAACAATTGACCAAGAAAATATTGCAATAATGAATATATAAGCACCAAACTCTGGAGTAGTCAATTTTATAAAAACAGTACCCCAGGACTATAAAATAGAGATTAATCTAAACTCCGCAATAGTGGGTGACTTTAATACCCCACTGTCTTCAGTAGACAGGTAAACTGGACAAAGAATAAACAAAGAGACATCTTAATTAAATGACATCTTACATGAAATGGACCTAACAGTCATCTACAGAATATTCCACCCAAGCACCAAAGAATATACTTTCTACTCTGTAGCCCATGCAAGTTATCCTAAAACTGACCACATTCTGAGGTACTAAACAAGTCTCAACAAATACAAAGAAATTGAAATAATTCCATGCCTTCTATCAGACCACAGTGCAATAAAGTTTATAATCAACAGCAAAAGAAGTTCTAGTAACTACACAAACTCATGGAGATTAAACAACACACTTTTGAATCATGAATGAGTCAAAGAAGAATTAGGAAAGAAATAAAAGTATTTCTGGAACAAAATGAAAATGAGAATGCAATGCAACAAAACCCCTGGGACACCTTAAAAGCAGTGTTAAGAGGGAAGTTTATAGCTCTTAGTGCCTACATAAAAAAAATCAGAGAGAGAGCACATGCAAATGACTTGACAGTACAATTCAAGACTCTGGAAAACAAGAACAAACCAATGCCATATCTAATAGGCAAGAAGAAATAACAAAAATCAGACAGAAATTAATGAAATAGAAACAAAGAAAATACAAAAAAAAACAATGAATCTAAGAGCTAGGTCTATGAAAGGTTAAACAAAATAGAGAGACTCTTAGCCCAGGGAACCAAAAGAAAGAAAGAGCAAATTCAAATCAACAAAATCAGAGATGAAAGGGGAAACATCACAACAGACACCAAAAAAAAGAGAAAACATTGTAAAAGAATACTTTAAAAAGCTATACTACAGTAAAAATTAGAAAATCTAAAAGAAATGGATAAATTTCTAAAATCATGAATAACAACAATGTTAAACCAAGAAGAGATCAACAGTCTAAACAGACCCATAACAAGTAAGGAAATTGAAACAGTAATACAAAATCTCCTGACTAAAAAAAAAACCCAGGTTCAGATGGATTCACAGCAGATTTCACCAGTCAAAGACGGTCTACAACCAATTCTGCTTAAATTATTCAAAAAGATAGAAACAGAGGGAGAACTCCCAAACGCTTATGAAACCAGTGTCACTCTAATACCAAAACCAGGCAAAGATACAACAAAACAAGAAAGGAATAGACCCATATCCTTAATCAACATAGATGGAAAGATAACAAAATACTCACAAACTGCATATAGAAAACATCAAAAATATCAACCACCACAATCAAGTTGGCTTTATTCCAGCAATCCAGGGTGACTCAGTATAGATGGTTATCTCAACAGATGCAGAAAAGGCCTTAAACAAAATCCAATATACCTCAATATAATTAAAGCTATATGCAACAAACTTGTATGCAGCATCATCCTGCATGGAGAAGAACTGGAAGCATTCCCATTAAAAGCAGAAATCCAACAGGCTGTCCACTATCTACACTAATTTTCAATATAGTGCTTGAAACTCTTGCAAGAGCAATAAGACAGGAGAAAGAAATTAGAGTACTACTTGAAAAAAAGAGATAAAACTATCACTTTTTGAAGATGATATGATCCTATACCTAAGAGATCCCAAAAGTTCCACCAGG
>NW_008338118.1:620885-639106 GCF_000622305.1 Nannospalax galili | reverse complement strand
GCACAGGGAAACCCTCCCATTCACAATAGCCACAAAAAAATAAAATACCTTGGAATAAACCTGACCAAAGACATTAAAGAACTCTACAAGGAAAATTTTAAATCTTTAAAGAAAGAAATTGAGGAAGACATCAGAAGATGGAAGGACCTCCCATGCTCATGGATTGGAAGAATTAATACTGTGAAAATGATCATCCTACCAAAAGCAATATATAGATCAGATACATTCCCAATAAAAATTCCCATGACATACTTCACAGAATTAGAAAAAAAAATCCTTAAATTTGTGATGCACACAGAAGTGCACAACTGCCCAAGTTTTAAAGTTTTAAAGACTAAGAGACTACACAGAATGTAGGATAGCACTCCTATATGGAACCTCATCTACCCATGGCTCAGGGACCATTGTAGGAGAGGGGGTGGAAAGATTGTAAGAGCCAGGGCTGGTTCATGAACACAGGGAAGCAGAGGCTTTCAGGCCACTGGAAGCTTACACATGTAAACTTATGGCAATGGTGGAATCGAGCATAGAACCCATGCCAGCTCAATTAAACAAGGACTCAAAGGGGAGGTGAGAAGTGGGTGAGGGGTCACCACTAGACTGAGAACTATTGGAGACTGATTGCTAGTGGGTGAAGGGAGAGAATGCCTTATATAGGATCTCTAGATGGGCTCACTAGATAGACTCTAGTGGACAAATTTACACTGAAGGACATTTGGGTACAATGCCTGAATGGATAGGACTTAACATGTATGGCAGAATATATGAGGTCTGGTAGGGGAATGGAGGAGGCATGAATAGGGGAGGGGAGCTAAATTTGATTAAGAACTGTTGTATGAAGTTACAAAAGCTCAATTAAAAAATTAATAAAAAATATGTAAATATTTTTTAAAAGAGTAGTTCTAGAGAAACAAGTGTTAAAGATGATTTTTCTGATTTGCCCTGTGGTTTCTGGAGCTGCTTCTATAATTTGATTAAATTTCACATGTTCATCACTTTGTTTCTAGCAGATAGTCACATGGCATGATCTAGCAATATAAGTACCCCAAATATCAGCATCAATAACAACAATTAACCACTTATAACAGCAAGGAGTTTGGTGTTGCTGCTATGATATGTTTGAATACATTTTGAAAACAGAAGACTATCTTCTCCACCTCCACCTAAGGAAATTAACCCTGCACTGCCTGATAGCTTCCAGTGAGGCAGCTGCTAGGTAAGTCAATGTTGGTTTTTTTAGGACCCTTCCCAACACTACCGTTTTCTTTAATGCTTACAAGTAAACTCAAGTCCTATCAGGACCATAAAGGTAAGTTATAATTATGTGTGATCCATGAGGAAGTATGTTAAGTTTCAGTAGATCTTAAGCTTGCTCATTCATATAGACAAGAAATCTATGGAATATACATAGTAATGGGTACTGAGGGAATGGGATAAGAATGGAAAGAATATAAAGTTGAATCAAATTGAATTTACAGATGTGGATTGACTAAGCAGAGATTCTATAATTTTTATTGCAGCTAAAGAGGATGTTTTTCAGACTGTAGCATTTTGTTTAGTTAAATTAAGACCAAAAGATGGCCCACAGTATATGAATTAGGAACGCTAACATGATTGATTTCAAGCAGAGAGGTTTCAAAGGGTTAGAGATATTGGAATATAAGTCTATTTTTCATTTAGGATGTACTCACTCATATCAAGTCCAGAAGACATATCTTTCAATAGAACTGTGAGAAAAAAATTGTGATGGGATCCCATCCATCCTTAAAGAGTTCTGTGATCGCCCTTCTCTTTATGCCAGAACTCACAGTGTGAGCTATAGTTAATGAACTGGGAAAATTAGCTACAATAGGGGTGACTGGATGCTGGACTTGTAGAGGCCAAATTCCCAAGAAATGAAAAGACAACAGCTGCCATTGGAATCACCACCTCATTAAATGTATGATAACCCATTGCCATTTTCCCAAGCTCCATTTGGCTTCTACATAGGCCAAATAGATAAGTTGAGGCCAAATGGCATGATGGTTATGGTAACTACAGTGGACAACAGAGGCAAAACAGCAATCAGAATAGCCTGACTCAAGCAAATATACAGTCTGACTAGTTGACTATAGTCTTCTTAGACCTTAAATAGGTAGAAGACCTATGAAGTCATACTTAATATGATACTTAACCTGATATGCAATAAGTCCAAAGAACAAGCTCAAATCTGAATCCTCAGAACAGAGTCCTGGCCCTTTAATCAACTCCTAGACTTGAACCAGTTTATGTAGTTGGAATCTCTTAAAGGAAGAGGAAGCTGTGACATTTGAGAAACAATCCCAATATACTATGGAAAATTTGTGCTATTGATCTTCCTTCCTGCTTTCTCCAAAGTATTCTATAGTTAATGTAGTTACTAAGGTAACTACACATTAGGGAAATAAAATAACCAGAGCTTTGGGAGGTCTGCTAGAAATTGACTTTAAATTTAAATTTCAGGAAAGCCAAAATGTCAATACCATTCAGAGTGAGAGCGTGTAGAGGGCACATCGTCAATAGAATTTTAGCACAGATATTTCTTAAAGTTGGTCCAGGTAGTCCCCAAGTCATTCAATGGTTATTTCTCAACTTTCGGAATGAATAATTGAAATAGATGTACTTAGCTGCTGATAGAATATCCACATTTGTTCCATCCACTAATGTAGAAGGGCTACTATGACGAGGAAGCCAAAAGAAAGCCTATAGAACTAACTCTACTTAAAAAACAGTAAATCAAAAACAGTACTGAATTCCTGGAGAAACTGTAGAGATTAGTGCTACCACCAAGCATTTAAAGGAATCAGGGGCAATAATACCCAATACATCTGCATTCAACTCATCTGTTTGACCTGTGCAGAAGTCAGTCATATCTTGTAAAATGGCAGTAAAGTATCATAAGCTTAACCAAGTGGTGACCCCAACTGCAGCTGTTATACCAGATATAGCTTCACTGCTTGAGCAAACTAACAGAGATTTAGAAACTGATGCACAACCATTGATCTGGGAAATAATCTTTTCTCAATACCTGTAGCTAAAAGTCATCAAAAACATCTGGCTTTCAGCTGTCCTGGCCAAAAATATATTTCTCTGACCTACCTTAATTATATCGTAACTCTCTAACCCTGTTATGTCTTAATTCATAGGAATCTTGATTGTCTTTCCCTTTCTGAAGATATTACACTAGTCCGTTTATGTTAATGACATTATGCTGGTTGGACTGAGTAAGCAAAAAGTATCAGCCACTCTGGATTTTTTTGTAAGGCATTAGTATGCCAAGTATGGGCTGAAATTCGGGACCTCCCCCTTCACTGAAATATCTAAGAGTCCAGTGGTATGGGCTACATCATAATATCTCTTTCTAAAGTAAAGAATAGCCACAAGATCAGCACAAAACATAGTAAGCCTCTTTGGATTTTGGAACAAACATATACCAAATTTGCATGAAGTGACAATAAGTCTGGGCTATTCATTTGGGCCATAAGATCAGCAGGTCCAGTGGTACCCGAGGTGAGTAGAGATACTGGTTGCAGCCTTTTGTAATTTATAGATCAATTTATAGATAAATTTCAGTGTAGGCCCTCGGAATTGCAAAACCTCCCAACTTCTACAGATATTCTCCTTTTGATAAATAGCTCTTAACCTCCTATTACATCCTGGTAAACAATGAACTCTAAGCCATGGCCCACCAAGTTACTATGCAACTTGATCATCTCATCATAAACTGATAATTAACTAATAAGGAAACCTAAAATGTGGGCATTTCCAGAAAAACTCCATCTTCCAAATGGAAGTAATATGCACATGATCAACCAGGCCCTAAAAGCATAAGCAAATTACAAGAAATAGATGAAGCTCAAACACCTATGGTCTCTACTCCTTCCATACTGTTTTCCTTCTCTGAGCCTACATCTATAGCCTCATGAAGACATCCTTCAGATAAGTTAACAGAGAAAGAGACCTGGCCCTGGTTTGTAAATGGCTCTGTATAACATGGAATCAACGCCTGTAATACAGTACCTGCAGTACTCTTCTCTGGGATATCCCTAAAGGACAGTCGAGAAAGGAAACCCTCCCATTCAGCAGACCTTCAGTAGCACTCCTGGTTATAAACTTTACTTGGAAGGAGAAATGGCCAGATATGTTGTTATACACCAATTCATGGGTTGTAGTGAATGTTTCATATGAGAGTGACTGTGTCGGAAAGAAAATGTCTGGAAAACTGCTGAAAAAGAAAATTCGGAAAACAGATCTATCACAGGCTTCTCTGATTGGGCAATAGAAATGTTGTGATATTTAAGTTTCATGTGAATTCTTAAGGTCCTATTCTATAGGTACCAGTTAACTTTATTCTTCAGGCACTGCTGTCAGGGCCTAGTGAGTTCACGCCAAAAGGCACCATGGTGACCCGAAGGAACAATGACTTCCATTCACCAAGGCTGACCTAAGTACAGCTAGTAGTGAGTCCCGGTCTGCCAGCACCAGAAACCTGCACTGAGACCCTGGTAAAAACTATTTCTCAAGATCATCAGTCTATAACCTGTGGACAGATCACTTCCTTATGGAAGGAAAATCACTTCATTCTTACTGAAACATATTTATTCTGTGTATTTTGTTCTTTCTCTGGATAAGGATTTGATTTCACTTTATGCAGTGTTTCTAAATAAACTGCCATCCCTGGACTTGAAACATGCCTTAATCACCATCACAGTATCTCACTGGTATGCTGGATAATTTCAGTTGTCAATTTGATGCACCTGGGCAGAGGGAACCTCAACTGAGGATTTTTCTCTGGTATGTGGGAATGTCTATGAGGCATTTTCCTGATTGTTCAGTGATGTGGGAGAGCACAGCCCATTGTGCCACCCCTAGGCAGGTGGTCCTGGGTTGAATAAGAAAGCAGGCTGAGCACAGGCCAGAGGAGCAAACCAGTAAGCAACTCTCCTTCATGGTCCGTGTTTCAGTTGCTACTTCCAAGTTCCTGCTCTGACTTACTGACTGACTTTCCTCAAAGATGGACTGTGCCTTGGAAGTGTGAGATGAAATAAGCCCTTTGGCACCTCAAGCTGATTTGCTTTGTGTTTTACTACAGCAATAGAGAAGGAAACTAAGGCAATTAGTGTTGCTTACAATCAAAGAGCTCAGTGTACAACAAAAGAAATGCAGTGTGAATGCTACACTTTCTGATTGGATTTAAGGTCCACTCCACAAGACAGAACTCATAAGTGGCACTATTATTGAGGTCAAGAACTTGTGACTGGATAGGTCGTAATTCCATGAGGAGAACCTATTATTCTGCTAAATGGACATAGCATCAAACTGTCATACCCACAGATTAGTGCATCTCTCAACCCTCATCTTTTGGAAAACCTTTTTGCAGTAAATGATAGTTAATACAGAGACCCACATCTGCTCAGTGTTCAGAGAATATGAGACTTCAGAATGCTCAGCCATAAATGAGACACCTTTCCCACAAGACTCAAGGATCATCACATAATTGGGGAAAGACAGATTCTAAGAACCAGAGACCAGATGACTACAGAAAAAGAGTGCTTTTTAGATACACCAGTGCAGTTGCATATGAACTAGTTGTGGTTGTGATAGATAAGATCTGTGAAAGTTCAAGCCAACAAAAATCCCAGTCTGGAGGGGAAGAGGACATGAAGTCCCACTCCTAGCTGAGGAACTACTGGCAATTAATAGTTTCTGGGAGTGGGAGAGTCTGTTTTCTTTAAGGGTGTGACTCCTGGTAGGTCAACCACATTCCAGGGTATGGTCCCACACCCAAGTATTTGGGAAACACAAATTGAACTGGAAAGGCTTTACAAAAAGAGAGACATGAGATTTTGTGGGTTAAGTTGTAGGGGTAGACTGGTGGAATAACCTTTGGACTCAGTCAGTGCAATAGATAAGTGACAATATCATTCAAGACTGAGGCAAGGCTCTCCAGATAGTTGTATATGTTCTGAATCAGTGCCCAACCACTGATGCTATTCCTCCCACAGCAAGGTTCAAGGATCCAGGAATTAGGAGGTAGAGGTGAAGTAGCATCTGTTGTGCATTTCTATTTACCCCTCATGAACGACTTGTAAATTTTTGCTTCCTAATCCTGTGAGTCTATGGTCTGCTGGCCTAAACATCTTAGTCCCAAGGGATAAATGTTTCCACCAGAAGAAAAACAATGATTCTGTTAAGCTGAAAGTTAAGACTTCTGTCTGGCCACTTTGGACTCTTGGCATCTCTGAATCAACAACAAAAATGGTTACAGTGCTGGCTGGAGTGATCACTCTGAATACCAAGAAGGAAATTGGAATATTACTTCATAGTACAAGTAAAGAGGAGCATGTTTGAAATGCAAAAGAGCCCTTTCAGGTATGCTATGGCCTGATAATGTGCCTATATAAAATTCATATGTTGAAATCTAATCCCCAACATGCTGATGCTAAAAAGGTTTGGGCATTAGGAAGTGACTAGATATGTGGGCAAAGCCTTCATGAGTTGGGATTATAAAAGTTCCCTAAGGGAACTTGTTTGCCTCTCCCCGTCTGCCATATAAAGTCACAAACAACAGGTGTCATCTATGAGGCAGAGAACCCGTTCCACACACAGATCCTCCTAGTTCCTTGATCTTGGACTTACTAACCTCCAAAACTATTATAAATTACCTGGTGTAAGGTATTTTCATACAGCAGTTCAAACTAAGATAGGGCTTCTTTTAGTATTACCACCCCTGTGATTAATTAGTTATAGTAGAAAATTACAACAACCTAATCCATGCAGGATTGAAGTTTGGGGGTCACCTCACTAAGGAATGCAACCACCAGAGGAGCTTGATAAAGGTGAAAGACAAGACAGATGACAGTGGAAGAAGCTAGTTATAAAAACTTCCTATAACCATGAGTTTATGAGAATTAGATTTGACATGAAAATTTCCTCTTGTGTTGCTCTGATGTGTTTATGTGTCTCTGTGTGTGCCTTTGTTTTCTTCACTCTGTTATAACCTTATCATACAGTTCAAGATGTATTGGCTTCAAATCATAGTGTTTATGCATAATTGTAAATGACAGCATCAAGGAGATAAGAAAGCATGGCTATATCTTCTATAGAAAGAGTGCATTTTCAGATACATCTAGGAATGTGACCAAACTATCCTAGATGTATCTGAAAATGTTTAGGCAAAATTGCATCCTTGCTATTTTGTGTAACTTAGTGTGGTTAAAGGAGAAGTGCATGAATCCTAAGTTGACACAGGGAAGGTTTATGATCTCTAATTTTATATGTCAGTTTAACTGGGGTAAATTAAACAGTATTTCTAGGTGTGTCTGTTGAAGTGTTTTCTAAACAAGATTAGCATTTGAACTAATAAACTCTGTACTTTGTCCTCTCCAGTGTGGGTTAGCATCATTTAATTCACTGAGGACCTAGAAAAAGCAAAATGTGAAGAAAGAGAAGATTCATTTCCTTCTTTTCTTCAGACCTGCCTGAGGAAGAGGAAAGACCAACATAAGATTCATTGTCAAGGTTGCTGCTAGTAACTGGGACAACACATTTGTTACACCCTTTGATTTTCTAAAAGGCATACAGAATGCCTCTCAGAATCCCAAATACAAGTATTGGCTAAGATTTATCCACTGCCCTTTACCTCCCCCTCATGAGACTGTTACAACTCCACATTTCAGAGCACCATATATAGGCTAAACTTTGCTATAATAGAGAAACCTGGGACAGAAAATGAGAAACTGTGCTGGTGGCAAGGTGATACCAGTGTAAGGTAAGTTTGGAGCCTACACAAGGGGGTTTGCCATAGTCTTCCATTCCCAAAAGCAAAGATAGGTTATACAGGATGTATATCAGAGTTATTGATCAAGGCACAAATCTGAAGGTTGTATTCAAAAGTAAATTCTACCGTATTTTAATAGAATTTTCTTTTAGTACTATCCTTAAGGATGTGATTTGAAAAGCCTATCATTAAGTGTCTTGGTAGATTCTGACCTAAAATGAATAAACTATCTTCAAATTTAGACCATAGAAAGGTGATCATGGAAGGATTAAAATCTTTCCTTCTCCCATAAAACAGGTAATTCAACAAAACCAACCTAGGCAAATTTCCTTATTCAGAAATCTAGAAAATAAGAGGCTCCTAGTTCCCAGGATAGCACATAACCAGTGCCTCAGAGTAAGTAAGAAAATTCAGAGCACCTGCCCACCAGTCTCCCCCCACAGAACCACATATCAGAAACACCCAGCTCTGGAAAGCAAAACTTCTAACTTTACATAGGAGGTGCCCAAGGGGCTAGTTTTTCTCTTGTCTGTCTCAGAGCACTGGAAAAATGTGGTATAATTTAGATGCCTGGGGTTGCTGAAAATAACAGAGACAGAAAGAGAGAGAGAGAGAGAGAGAGAGAGAAATAGCTTGGTGGCTTGCTGTTATATCAAATAACTATGGTATAGCAGACAGACACAAAAGAAAACATGAAATTACAAGCTTCTTTTTAAATATTTTATTTATTATCTTTATTTTATGTGTATGCATGTATTGCCTGCATGTAGGTAAGTGCACCCGTGTCATGGAATATCCACGGAGGACAGAAGAGACTGTCAAATCCCCTGGAACCGGAGTTACTGACAGTTGTTAGCTGCTATGTGAGTGCTGGGATTCGAACCCAGGTCTTTGGAAGAACAGTCAGTATTCTTAACTGCTGAGCCACCTTTCCAGCCCCATGAAATTACAAGCTTCTTAAAAGAAAATAAAAAACAGAAAAAATATCTTTCTAATTAGGAATCTACACTCCCAATTTCAGCATAACATATCCATAGAAAAAGTTCGAGGTGTCTATATAGTCTCTGGCAGGACTGATGGGTAAAAGCCTATCTCTGTATGAAGCCTATTCAAAAAGACAGGGAGAGGTGTTCTAGTTTGTTTCTCCACTGTTGTGACAAAACACTCTGACCAACACCAACTTGGGGAGGAAAGGGTTTATTTGGCTTATAACTCACAGGTCACAGTTCATCACTGAGGGAGCCCAAGGTAGGAACTCAGGGTAGGAACCTGGAGGCAGTAGCTGAAGCATAAGCCATGGAGGACCACTGCTTACTGGCTTGCTCCCTGGCCCCTGCTCAACCTGCTTTCTTATGCAACACAGGCCCACCTGCCCAGGGATGGCACCGCCCACAGTGGGCTGGGCACTTCCACATCACTCAGTAATCAAGAAGATGCCCCACAAACATGGCCACAAGCAAGTTTAATGGAGCAATTCACCAATTGAGGCTCCCTCTACTTAGGTGTGTCAAGTTGACAGTTAAAGCTATCCAGTACAAGAGGTGACTAGGTCTGAAATACAAGGATGTCAGCAAAAAGTTGCACTGCAAAGAAACAGGAGGAAAATGACCCAAACAAATGAACTTGATAAGCCTGCCAAACGAACCAGAAATAAAAAGAGGTATATGTATTATGTGCCTATAAAGTGACCGTCAAAATGATGTTTGGTCAGTGTGCTCAGGAAATCTATGCACAAACCAAAGAAGTTCAGCATAGAAATAGAGCTAGAAAAAGAAAAGTGGACCATAGAAACATTTTGGAGTTAACAAATGTAATAGCAGAACTGAAGAAAAAAAAAAGATTTACTATAAAAATTCTGCAGACTTAAGCAGAGAAGAGTTATTATACATGAAGAAAGGTCATTTGAAATTACCCAGATTGTCTTTTAATAGAGAAAAGGAAGGGAAGGAAACAGGGAGGGAGAGAGGGAGGGAGGGAGGGAGGGAATAAAAACAGGGAACTCAGAAGACTTGCCTGGGAACATCAAGAGGACTAACATATAATACAGCAAGATTAGAAGAAGAGTAAAAAGCCCAAAATGTTTGCTTAGCTCTCATACACCAAATCCTGCATTTTAATGCTTAAATATCTACATCTATTTGGGTGTTAGTTGTAAGTAGAGGTCAGGAAACTAGAAGAAGGACCAGGAGAGGGGTGGGTGTTGAGGAGGAGAGCAATAGAATACACATGACCTGAAAACAGAAAGGAGGCTAATGCGGTGGAAGCATACAAAGGGGCAGAGGGATGGGGGAGGAAAGGAAGAGAGGAGGTTCAAGAAAAACAAATTTAGTGGGCCAGAGAGAAAGTTCAGTGGTTAAGAGCACTGGCTGCTCTTCCAGAGGACTTGGCTTGAGTTCTCAAGACCCACATGGCATCTAATAACCAGCTGTAATTCCAGTTCCAGGGCTCCTTTGCCCTCTTCTGGCCTCTGTGACCATTGCATACACAGGTACACTTAAATCCATGCAGACAAAACACACACAAAAAATAAAAAATATGTTTTGAAAGAAAAACAAAAATAAATTTTGTTTGAAAATGTCATAGTGAAACCTAGCATGTTGTATGCTGTTAAAAAATAAAAATAGAAAAGAAAAAGGATGAGTCAACTAAAAAAATAATAACTAAAGACTACTCAAATCAATAGATGGAGGTGAGCATCTAAATTTAGAAGCTTAATTGACTCAAATAAGAAAAGAAGGAATCCACTCTAATACATTTTATATTCAAACTATAATAAGACAATGAAGTTTGAAAGCAGCAGAATTGATGCTCCTCATGTAATAAAGATTTAAGCACAAAATTTAAAGCTATGAAACTCCCAGAAGAAAGCATAGGGCAAATAATAGCACTGAAAGCACGAGCAACAAACACACAAACAGAAAAGCACTAACATCATAGACTAAATATCTTCTGTGAGGCAGTCAACAGAGTAGAAAGGAACTGGAGAAAATAGTTGAAAACTGTGTGTGTATCTGATAAGGAGTTCACAACCAAAATATATAGGAACTCATGGAACTTAGTAATTTTAAAAAATTACTGTGGTAGTTTGAGTGAGAATGTCCTCCACAGGCTCCAACTATTTGGACATTTTGTCACCAGCTGGTAGTGCTGATTTGGAAGGCTTTAGAGGGTGTGGCCATGTTGGAGGAAGCACATCACTGGCTGTGGGGGCTTTGAGAGTTCTTTTTTTATTATTTTTTTAATTATTTATTTAATTACCACATACTTAGAAGAAGCATTTCATTACAACAGCATTGACATATTCAATAACAATTTCCAGAGCTAAGATGCATCTCTTTCAAAACTGGCTGGAAATTTTTAGGTATATAGTTGAATTATTGCAGTTATACAATATTGTACTCTGTATAAACCCTATAAAACATAAAATTAAATGAGGTTTTAAACTTTAAAAAAGATCTCCATTTCATTATTAAAATACAGTTTCATACAGAAAAATTCATTTTTAATACAATTGACACTAAGATGCACATGCATTTCTAATCTCTATATATCTGATTATTACTAGTCACAGTCGGTTACTTTCTGAGCTCCTTGGCATCTGAGCATGGATATAAAGTCATCAAGTAGATTTCAATGGTAATGTTTTTCACGTCTACTAATTATCTTGGCTTCCTGTGCTGGCTTGAAGATGTGAGCAGTCCTCTTTCTGCTCCAACCACCTCTTGCCACCATGCCCCACCCTGATGGATTCTTGATTCCTCTAGAACCATAAGCTCAAATAAACTCTTCCTTTTGTAAATTCCCTTGGTCACAGTGTTGTGTCATAACAACAGAAAAGTAATGAATACAGTTATCCAATTAAAAATTGGACAAAAGTTGAGTATTTTTCTAAACAAGGCATACAAGTGGCCAATGGGTACAAGAAAATGTACCTAGCACCACAAACTTTCAGGGAATAGAAATAAGCACCACAAAGAGATATTGTGTCATCTCTCTTGGGATGCCTACTTTTTAAAAGAAAACAGAAAATAGTTAATGTTGAAGAGTGGAGAAAAGGGATCCCTCACTGTTGATGGGAAGATGAATTAAACAGTTATAACAGAAACAGTAAGGACCTTCCTCAAGCAATCAAAAGTAGAATTATCATCTGTGCTAGCATTCACACTTTTAGGTGTTTACCCAAAGGATTGAAGTCAAGTGTCATGCTTTTTGGAGTACTGCTAACAATAGTCAAGAGGTCAAAACAGCCTAGATGTCCACTGATGGATAAATGGATTAATGCAGAAAGATACAAAATGTATGGATAAAATAATAGCATGGAATCTAGATATAAAGCAGGAAGTCCTGTTATATGCTATGATGTATGAGAAGGGAAATATGCTTTTCATAGAGGGACAAAGGTTTCCATTAACATGAAGTGCCAAAATAGGCAAACTCACTGAAGCTAGATGAAAGCTAGAAGAGGAGAGGGATGAGAAGTTGTTTTCAGTGGATATTGAGTTTCAGACATGCAAAATGAAATCTGTGTAGAGACTGATTATACAACACTGGGTTTATAATTAACAATACTCTAATGTGCACTTAATTTTTGTTTAGTAGATTTCCTGTATTTTTATTATAATGTTTTTTTTAATTTTACAGTAAAATTTCTCTACTTCATTGATAAAATATATTTGATATTTCAATTTCTTAGAACATCTCTATGCCAAAACAAAATATTCTTCAAATTTTCTTACTGATAAAGTTGACTCAATGAGCATTGTATTAGCAAATGCTCCTTTACTTGATATAGCAGAATATTATGTCTTCATTCCTAACATATTTTAACCTTATCAAACACTTAGCTTGATTTTTTTCTCCCCCTCCTCCTCCTTCTCTTCTTTCTTCTCTTGTTCATTGTGTTAATAACTAAGCAAACTGTCTTCAGTACCCCCTTCTATACGTATCTGATACGTTTTCAATGAGCTCTGTGAGTTAGCAGTTGGGAAATCATTCCCATCAACAATTCATCTGAATGATGTTGTAGCTACGGTCTTCTTTGAAAGATGTTTCGTACACTTCATGTTGGAAGTATATCTCTTTGAATTAATTACTTATTTGCATATTAAGTATCTCCTCACTTTATGCATTGGGAACCACTCAATTGTGTTCTCAATTTTAGGGTCTGAGGAATGTAGTAATAATAGAATGTCAAGAAACAACATCTCTATCAAAAAGTAGTGAAATTTCAATATTTACTATTAAAAATTAGTATTGCATTTTCTAAATAAGGAGAAATAGGCTGTTCTAAAGGCAGTGAAACAATCCCTTAGCAGGCTTTCTGGCTTCACTTGCTCAGGTCCATTAAAATAAAACCAGGGTTCTATTTTGACCTCCTTTTATAAGGAATGCGTCAGAACATAAATTCCATTGAAATCAAAGACAGACTATGAAACAATTGAAGTAGATGAAGATTCTCAAAGGAGACGCGAATGATGAACACTAGGGCACCAAGCACTCCCAATCACTGAAGTCCCTCAAGAAACCTGGAAGCCATCCAGGAAGTGCTTGGAAAAGAAGCAGCTTTTCCATACACAGCAAATATCCTCATCTAAGAAAGTCAGAGATTTCAGGCCAGATTTTCACTGAAAATAGGTAAAGCTTGCAGAAAGGAGTTTAAGAAATTTGATAGTGGCATATCAGTGTCATCAATAATGAATTACAGTAAGAAGAGGTAGAGGGAACAGTGCTATTGCACTTGACAATTCTTTTTTTTTTCTTTGTCTTTTTTGAGTCGGGGTCTCCTTGCATCCCTAGAACTCACTATGTAGACCAGGCTGACCTTCAACTCACAAAGATCTGCCTCCCTCGGCCTCCCAAGTGCTGGCATTAAAAGCATCTGAAACTTAACATTCTTTTTTAACAATTTTCTCCTTTTCAAAATTTGTCTGAGAATTTTATACCTACCTGTAACATGTTTTGATCAAACCCACCCCACACTCCCACCCCTCACTCTACAACCACATCCCTTCACCGCCGTTCCATCCTAATTTCACTTACTCTTTTTGAACCAACTGTGTCTGCTTACTGCTGCCAGTGCATGCATGGGCCATCCACTGGAGCATGGGCAGCGTGTCAGGAATCAAATCCGTAAAGCAAATCTTCAGCTAGGGGTGGGACTCTGTAAGGTGCTCCCACATCCATGCTGGGATTTTGACTCACTTGAGCTTGTGTAGCTCTAGCACATGCTGTTACTGCCACTTTGAACTCATGTTCTACACTGCCGTGTCCAGAAAATACTGTTTATAGCAGTCCCTGTTCTTCCTTACCTATGTCCTTATAATCTTAAAGTTAACATTCTTGGAAACCATGAAGGTAGAAAAGAATAAAACAAAGCCATGTCCTGTCAATAATTTAGATCTCAATTTGTAGATAAAGTTTCAGACCAGGAAGGTCCAAGTCATCAGACCAGGTTCTGGTTTATCGCTGGTCTTAACCATTCCTGAAAAGATAGAAGTGACTATAATCCCACCAAGGGTCCCCTGAGAAACTACAGTGAGTTCAGGGTGCTTTATCCTAACTACATACCTAAAATACATAGGATCCTCTCAAAAAAAGGTAAACTGATATCAGACACTAAGGTCAGATCAATGACCAAATGGAGCTAAAGAAAACCACACCATACCCCACTCCTAGGCTTTTATACATGCCAACAGTATTAAATTATGTCTGGTGTATACATAGGATTATACACAGACAGCAGATCTTGTATCTTCCCCACATGGACTATTCGTTTGCTTTCATTACCATGTGTGATTTCCTAAATCATGGGTATCATCCCATGTCCAGCTTCATATAATCTTGACTCCCATCTTGAAGATAATCCAGGTACACTTAATCACCTAAAGCATGAAAAACAGAACAGATATATTCATAACATCATCCCAAGAAACTCAAAAGTAACATTTGGCAAAAACCCAAAGCATAACAGCTAGGAAAATATCTTTTCACTTATGTCATTTTCTAGTAATGGATAATATTTATGTTACTAATGGCTAAAGATTACCAATGGCATTTAAAAGATTTTGAGAGTAATAGGGAAACATTCTAAATTTATTGTGATTTATAGCCATTTATATTTTTTTCTTCTAAATGTGGAAAGTAGGAAGAATAAGGGCAAATAAGAAGGGAAAGTGTAGACTACTTAAACAATGTTAACATAAACTTAATATTTTAAAGGCATAACTACTTTTCTTTTGAACAGCTTTTGGCTATCACAGCAGACACAAAATAGGACAAAATTAACTAACTGATTTAAACTAATTGAAAGAAATATGGGATTCCTGAATACGTAAAATGTCTGTTGTGTGCAAACTGCTAGTCAAGGCACAGAGTACACCCTCATAGTTAGGATGAACTAGAGACATAAACTATGTATAATTTATAAGGTATTTATCATGCACTAAAACAACCACAGGCCATCCATCAGGGCATTTGAATGTGACTAGTCCAAATAAAAAGTAAAGTTTTAATTCTATACTATTTTAATTAATCTAAAGTAACTTAAAGGGGCCAGAAAGATGGCACAGCAGGTAAAGGTACTTGCCACCAAGTTTGATGACCTGAATTCAACCCCCAGGGCTTCTGACCTCATGCACATATATAAATAAGTAAATAAGTGGCAATAAATAAATGTTATTTTTAAAAATTTAATAAATAAAAAATAAAAATAAAACCTGCATGTAATTTAATCATTAGAAACTACCCAAATGTATGGGTCAAATAGTTTTGACATGAGAATTACTTTTTAAAATATCTTTATAACACAGTAATTATATTTTGCATTTATAATAAGAATGTGACATCCCAAATGTAATGTGCTGTTAACATAAAATACATACTAAGAACCAGGCAAGGCGGTAAATACCTTTAATCCTAGCACTCAGGAGACAAAGGCAGGCAGATTTCTGTGAGACTGAGGCCAGCCTGGTCTACATAAAGAGTTCCAGACCAGGTGAGGTTACAGGGAGATTCTGTCTCAAGAAAAAAAAAAACAATTCCATCTACTTTCCTGCAAATCATAATTCCATTTTCCCCCAGATATATGGATAGAATTGGAAGCAATTACACTGAGTGATATAACCCAGACCCAGAAAAACGAAGGTCACATGTTTTCTCTCATAGCTGGATGCTAGCTTTGAACTCTTAAGCATACATGCTTCAGTTGCAAAATCCAGAGAGGCCAGGAAACAAATAAACAGCTGGTTGGGGGCAGTTCATGGGAGGAGAAATAGAACACAGTTACATAAAGAGGAAAATGGAAATAATTTAGTTAGAGGGGTTAAAGGGAAATATGAAGGAAAGGCAGAGGAGAGAGCATGGGGAGGGATAACTAGCACTAAACACCTTTAGAAAAAGTCATATGGAAACATGTCACTTAAGCTTCTTAAAGTATATACATATACATTACAAAAAGAGATTAAAAGAAGCTATAACTGGACAACATAGGCTACCAAAATAATAGCCCAATGTCATGGATGGACTCTCTCTTTTGAAGCTGTTGACCAGGGGTCCCATAGACCTTCAAACAGCACAGGTCATTGACCCTGCTTGGATACCCAACAGAACTTCACAGTAAGATCCTATTGCTGAAGACACTACATATATGAGCCATAGAAAAAACAAGGAGAAATCAAGCAGGTGCTGACTTTAAAGCTTTACCTCTACTGGCTAGCTTTCATAGTGCTGGAAGGTTCTATGCATGTTACCAGAAGAGAAAAGCAATTGCCAACTTTGCCCAGCTGTGAATCTTGCATGCTTCAACAACTGCCTGACAAGATATGACTTCTGGTGCAATAGTGGCATAGATATTATTGCAGTAACCAATCACTTTCTTATCGGATTTAAGGCCTGCTTCATAGGATAGAACCCATGCCTGACATTGATATTGGGCCTAGGAACTGTGGCTAGACAAGCCATAGACCATAAGGAGGTGCCTAGTACTACTATTCTGTTAAATAGCTACAGTATTAAAGAAACTCCTTATGACTTAATGATATACATATAGATTAATGAATCTGTCAACTCCATCAGAGAAGCTTCCAGATGATGATTAACACAACTGGAAAACATGCAGACTATTTAGCTTTTTATCGAGTACCTCCATCAAACTTCTGCCTCCAAAGGCTCAGAGATCATTGCAGAAGAGGTGGTGAAAAGATTTTAAGAGGCAGATGTGGTGGATGACCACAAAGAAAAAGTTTTACAGACAACTGGGAAGTTACTCATATGAACTCATAGCAATGGTGACAGCATGCACAAGTACCATGTATGCTCAAGCCAGACAAAATTCCAGCATAGACGTGAAGAAGTGGATGAGAAACCCCAGCCGTACCTGCTGGGAAGGGGAGAGTCAGTCTCTTTAAAGGAGAATATTCTTGATAGGTTAATGGGACACAACTTTGATTATACATATATATATATATATATATATATATAATTTATATGTATACACACACATAGAGAAAAAGAGAAAGATAGTGAAAACATAAAAATTGGGTGGGGGCTAGCAAGGGGGGTTGTAGATAGGATAGGGGATCTAAATACGACAGAAATATATTGTATGACATTCACAAAAATTCAATATGAAAAAGAAAATGCATGCAAAGATTTGAAAACGTATAAAAAACTAAATTCTAAGTTGTCTCAATAATTTTCTTCTGATTACTTACTAAATTGATGATCTAAATTGAAATGTATTGTTAAAATTCATTTGTTGAGAGATGGCTCAGTAGTTAAGTGCACTGGTTCCTCTTGCAGAGGATTGGCTTTGGTTCCCAGTATCCAAATGGCATCTAATAACTGTCAGTAACTTCAGTTCCAGGGAATCCAGTGTCCACTTCTGGCCTCGTAGGGCATTGCATGACACTGGTGCAGTTATATACATGCAGGCAAAACACTCATATACATAAAATAAAAATAAATAAAACATTTTAGTTCATTCGTCAAGGCCATACAATGATGGCTGAGAGTAAAAATGCTTGCTGTATAAGCCTGATTACCTGAATTCAATCACAGAATCCACATGAAAAACTGAATACAGTAATATACATGTATAATCCCAGTATTCACAGAGCAAGATGGGAGGCAGAGACAGGAGAGGGGCCCAGAAGCTTATAGGTCAGCTAGTCTAGAGTATACAACACAGAAGAAACAAGAGAGGCTGACCTCCACGTACACCTTGGCTTGTAATGCCTGCATTCACACACACACAATTAAATAATTAAAAATTAAATTCATATGTTTCTTTTAACTTTCTTATGTTAATACTAGAAAAAAATTCCCATAGAGTTCAGTCATTTTCTTTTTAAAAAATATTGTATTGATTCTTTGGGACTGGAGAGATGGCTCAGCAGTTAAGAACACTGGTTGTTCTTGCAGAAGA
>NW_008338118.1:577882-620790 GCF_000622305.1 Nannospalax galili | reverse complement strand
AGAAGACCCAGGTTCAAATCCCAGCACCCACATGGCAGCTAACAACTGTCTGTAACTCCAGTCCCAGGGGATCCAACAGCCTCTTCTGACCTCCATGGGCATTGCACAATATGGGTACACTTACCTAGATGTAGACAATACACACATACTCATAAAATAAAAATAATAAATAAAATTAAAAATATATATATGGTATTGATTCTTCGATAATTTTTTAGAATATTTTGATCATATTCACAACCCCTCTCCCACTTCCACCCCTACACAGAAATTTCTTCTTTGGTCATTTTGGAGACAGTGTCTCCTTGTAGCCCCAACTGGCTTGGAACTTTAGATATAAACTAGGCTGGCCTCAATCTCACAGAGATCCACCTGCCTCTGACTCCTGAGTGCTGGGATCAAAGACATGCACCACCAGAGAGCGGTAAACTACATGAAACAGGGGCATGTTTGGTATGTCTGAGAAATGGCAAAATATCTAGTACAACTAGAACAGAATGAGAAATAAGAGGATAGACAGGGTCAATACAATGGCTTGATCCACCATTGTAAGTACAAAGCCTTTTACTTTGAATTAGGTGGAAAGTCATTAGAAACCTTTGAACACAGACATTGCCATTGTAACCTGGGAACAGAGAAATCTGAAGAATTATGGTTATCAATGCAATCTAACCCAACAGGCTTATTACATGATTCAACCATCCGTCAGTTGACACCACAAACTACTGATCACCAAGATTTTTATTGTGCTAACATAACTCCTGTGAGACATTTCAATTTCCAAAATAGTCTATGGCAGTATTATAGCATGTCAACTCTTGGTAATATTTTAATTTTATTGTTAAGTTTTTGAAACATAGTGTATGTATGTTTAAATATATCTAGTCATCGCTATGAAATTCTTCCTTTCTGTTTTTCAAGGATAACTTACTTGTTCAACCTTATTTAAAATTTTGTAGAAGCTGTGGGAACAACCCAGTTAGAACAAGTTTTTACCAATTAATTTCAATGAACATCAGAATGCCCAAAGCCTGGTGATGCAACCCGCTGTCTTTGGGGCATAATTGCTCCATCCATGAGGAATAATGCAATTCTTTTCCTACTTGGAATGAGAAATAGGAAAGAAACAGGATAAAAGATTAGGAATTGCTATGCTTAGGCCTAGCATTGCATTCTAAATCTCAATTCAACAAATATTTTTTAAATATGCAAATCTCTAAACTAGCCTATAAATGAAGTAACTGAGACTCAAGAAATTGCCTTAACTGAAAAGTTCCATCTATTTAGAACTTCTTAAGTACCACTTTAACTATAGTTTCAAAATCCCTTCAAAGAAAAATGAAATTATATTTGGACTTCCCAAAATGCTGGTTCACCCATTCCATGCCACTGGTCCCCTAATTAATGCAAATACTTGAAAACTATCTTTTTCAAGCAAAAAATAGCCAGTTGGCACAGCAGCTGGGACATGAAGCATTTCCAGATTGTTATCTTAATGGTCATCTTAAAATGAGAAAGCAACCCCAAATGTCATTTAATCTCCCTGCCTGCAGGTAGGACGCATATCTGTATCCCAGGAAGCCCATCTTGATCAGTGTATTTAGCCAAATGTTATGGCAATCTACATCTGGTCTGTCCATTTCTTAGGAGCAAGGTTGAATTGCATGCTGATTTTACATATCTGAAAATATCTCACCTCTACTCACTCAAGAAAACATGTATTAGTAAACTCGTAAAGTTCTCTTCCAATTGAAAATATAGAAGAAATTTTTAAGAAACAGTGGTTGTCTTAGGCATCGTAGAACTGGCCATAAAGATTTGGTTTTGTATGGAAAACTGTAAGAAGGCAGTTAAGGACCTTTCCTGCTATTAAGGCTAATCAAAACAAACATTATTTTAACCTCTGCTGTCTTTCTGGCTCACATTCACCACCATTTTACTGGACTTTCTCTTGCATTGCCCAATGCTGGGCGTTTGTCCTTTTATTCCCCTGCATCTGGTTTTCCTCAAAGTCCCTTGCATCCCTTCCCTTTCTGCATAACTAAAATTTTCATCCTATGACTTCACTGCTCCATTGTTTTCTTTGATATACATCACCATGCTGCGTCTTTACATTTTGCTTTTTACTCACTTTTAAAAACGCTTTGTCCTTTTGTTTTGTTTTAGTCTTTGTTTCCATCACCTTTTTAATTCCCAAATTCTTTCCTTCCCAGGCAAAAAGAAGCCTTATGCCATTTTGAAATGTAACTTTAATCCTATTATTCTTCCACAATGGGATCAATCCTCTGCCTTTGATCAGTTTGTTAAGTAGTTATGTAAGTTGCCCAGACACAGCATCCAATGCCAGGATCTGAAGTCACCCACTGAGCTATGAAGATGAGAAGTATTGACCTCACACTGCATGCTTTGATTGAACATTTCTATACATACAAGGAAAAAAATCAGGTTAGCACCAATTTGAATAAAGAACTTATTAGGATGAAAGAAAAATCTACGTCTACCTTTAAAAATGTTGTATGATTTTAGGTGGCATCTTATAGCTATTGATTTAGAAGAATGTGAACTTTTATTGGCATGGTGTTCAGGTGTACGATACATTAGACAGCACCAGGAGCAGCTCAATGAGTCCAATACAACAACTGTCCACTTAAAAACAGCCCAAAGTATCTTTCCTACAATATCAGAATTTCTTATTTACTGTGTTTCTAATCTCATAACTGACTCAGCATATAAAGATTTCCATCATATTGTGAGCCATTTCAGATCCTTCTGTGAAATTAATAGCATCTCATAAGCAGTTAAACTGATAATTGTGATAGCAAAGCAATGATACCCTCTTCCCCCTACCCCCCAAAAAAATGGTCCTCTGGGACCTGGGACCTGTAAATATACTGCCATACCTGGCAATGGAGAATTAAAGTTGAATATACAATCAAAATTGATAATCATCTGTCTGTAAAATGAAATGAATGCCCCTGTATTATCCAAGTAGATCCAGCATAGTCACAGAAGTCCTAGGAGGCAGGGAGACTAAGGCCCAAGAGTAACAGCTTGACTAAAACTGAAAAAGGATTTGACCTGCAATACTTACTTTAAGAAGTAAGGGGACTGGGGATAACACTCAGTGGTAGAGCACTTCTAGCATCTACCAGACTATGGGTGCAATCCCTAGCACTGCAAAGGGATAAAATGAAGAGAAAGTCAGCAGACATCAAGGAGCTCAGTCAAACTATGCTGGAAAAGTCCTGGAAATAAGTTCTCTGCCAGAACATCCATGAAGAACACAGTCCTGCTGAGGTCTTCACCTGAGCTCTGGTTAGCACCATTCAGATTTCTGATTTCTAGAACTAGAGAATAATGTATTTGTGGTGTTTTTTGTTTGTTTGTTTGTTTGTTTTTGGGGGGTCTGTTTGAGACAGGGTCCCCCTGTAGCCCCAGCTGTCCTGGAACTCACTATGTAGACCAGGCTGGCCTTGAACTCACAGACATCTGCCTGCCTCTGCCTCCCAAGTGCTGGGATTAAAGGCATGCGCCACCACACCCGGCGTATTTGTGGTCTTTTAAACCACTAAACCTGTGACAATTTGTTTTATCAGCAATATAAGACTAATAAACTAATAAATGTTAGAGCTTCATCATTTTCATTTTAGAATGCATGTCAAAAATAAAATCAGATCAAATCAGACTGTTTTAAAAGTATATTTGGCATGTAGAAGATCATTTTGAGAACTGGAAGATGCAGGGGATTAAAAAGTCTCGCCCATTCACAGAATTTACAGGAAGCTCATAAAGGACAGAGTTTTCTGACCTTCATCATGTTTGGGTCTAGGGTGTACAGATATTTAAATTGGCTCCTCTGTAGAAATTGGTTCTAATTTCACTGGGTCATGCTGACTGCCAGGGACTTAAAGTTTATTTTGCTTCATTTATTATCAGAGCTGCATTTAGGAAAATGTAGGGGTGACTTAATTTTACCCACATAGCTATGAATAGTTAATATTGAATTATGTATATCTCAACTACGGCATCTGTTATTTTTATTCAGTGTAGTTTTTTTAATGCATCGATTTGAATTCTTAATTCTAGAATCCAAATACAACCCAACCCATTTCTTCTACTTGATTAGAGTTTCTTATTTTAGCATGCTGATAATCTTATAAATTGCTCAATTCTGCAAAGATTTTCATATTTGGGGAGGCAGGGAACCATCTCCACTTCTTCAGAGAAACTCATGAGATCTCATAAACCAAAGACGTTAAACTGATAGTTAGGGTATCCCAAATAATGCCATCCAGCAAAAAACCAAATGTGTCCTGGAACCCTGGAACTTGTAAATACCTTGCCTTACATGGCAAAGGAAAATAGGTTTGCTCCTTAGGATAAACTAAAATGACCCTGGAAGCCTGTTCCTGAGTTTTGATATGTTTCTTACAACAAAAAGTAAATTTAAAAGTATTGCAATGTAAAGTATTTTGAATATTTTCTAGAGTGACATTGCCTAAATAATTTCATCATATAAGGAAACGTTATCACACCCATTAAACTTTTGAAATAATTGTTCCAAGACTTGTATTTCATTAAAGCATTTAAATAGTCTTTCTAATTTTGTTCCATATTCTTTTGCATGGGATTATTAATCTTAAATAAGATATTTGAGTTTCTGAAATTTCTGACTCGATTTTGTGCAACAGAGCTATTAAAACTGAGTCAGTTTTATCTAGAGGTAGATGAGTGAAGCTTGAAAATCTTTCTGAACAAAACTATCTGAATTTTTAACATTTTTAGAACTGTAAAGTTATTTTTCTATTTTTCTCCTTCATGTGATAAATGCTTAATTTTTTCATCTGAATGATTTTGGACAAGTTACTTAATCCTCTGTCTCAATGTCAGACAAGATAATTAAGAGTCCATGAGATCCGACTCCAAGATGTGCATTAGTATTTGATAAGAACAGTAACACCTAGAAAAGCATGACAAACATTTCTTTAAGATGAATAAACTTATGTTTTTAAGTTTAAAATGGCATCTATCAAAAAGTAATTATTACTATTAATCAGGAAGGAACAGGACATACTTATCTTCAATTATGTGCATCTGATACACTTCAGCAATTCTCCTAAAATACCATTCTGCTTCCTCCTATGTTTTCATCTGCCAACCCAGGCTTTCCAGGTATTTGGTATACTGATAATTCTTCTCTTCAGTCTTAGACATATAATTTAAAAGCCTATACATCCCAGAGAGGAAATGAAGGCAGACAGACTAGAAATTTTTTAGAAATTTCTAACAGAAAACAAAAAACTCCAGTATTTATTCTGTTCTCAAAAACTTTTTGTCTCCCTATTCCAATTGTGCAGCAAAGATTCTTTAAAGTCTCAAACCATGCCATAAGCTGTAAAGATGTAACAAAAGGCACGCCCTTCGTGATAGCTGGGAGAGTACACACACACACACACACACACACACACACACACGCACATGCACACACATGCACGCACACTGACCAGAGACAGAACCATCTTGTTCCCAGTTCTCATACACTTTATGCCGCCTTTCTTATTTGTCTTGAAAATTGTCCATCATTAAAGACCTACCAGCAATGACCATTCTTTTCCAACCTCTCAAAAAAAAGGTTCTAAAAGTAAAATAATACAGTTCACTTTAAAAGATAGTGGAGTTGTATTTGAACTTACGGTTTTCTTTTTAAAAGTTGCTGCATGGATTACAGTTACATGTTGTCAGAGAGTGTTGCATGATTTTCTTTCTCACTGATAAAGCAAAATGCTGTCCTGGGCAGACTGCTTTGTTGCATAAACTTGCCACTGAGCTATTTTGCATCTTGTCTCATTACACAGCTTGATTTGCCAGTGGTATAACTGCAGTCATCATTGACGTGTGCTGGGATCGCAGTATACTAACAATGAAGCAAGGAGTCTGCTGGCAGCGCTGATATGGAATTCATTATGATAGAAGCAGATATCACATTATTACACTCCTCTATTCACATGTATGCATTTATTCCCCCAGGCTTTCACGCCTGAAATAAATTTATTGGAATCCGGCCTCTACTATATGTTAAGCCTACAATTCAAAAGCAGCCAGGCCAGGGACATAATGTTCCATCTTTACAATCAAATACAGATTTCCCATTAAAAGGAAAATTCTCTATTTCCAAAGATTTAATAGTATGGTCCTTTAAAAATAATTCCAGATGCTAAATTTTAGGACTGAAAATACCCCACTACAAAAAATACTTTTGCCTTATTGTGATTTTCACAAACTTTCAATCACCAGAAGTCTTAACATTTGCTCCATTTTCAGATACAGCTTACGTTTAAAAATTTGGGAAAACTTCCTATTTACTTCAGTTATGTTTGGATATGTTCAAGATGGCTTCACTCTTATTGACACGTTCTCAGTGATCGATTGTGCAACACATGTTGATGTTTTCCTACACTGTTTTGCTGGGTTTTATATCAACTTGGCCATCTTGTCTCATTCACTTGCAACCCCACCCTCTTTTCTTTGAAGTCTCTGTCTGCTTAAATTAAGAATAAACTTCATTGAGACTAATGGCTTATTACATCAAGAGGAAAAAAATTCAAACACAACAGTGATTAAATACATAACCTTTAACTGAAATGAGTATTCCCAAAATAAGCAATATTGAACAAGCATTTCCTCACAGTCTATAAGAGATCCTAAATTCAATTGATAGCTGTTGGGAAAAGAAGACTGTTTTCTTTAAGGATACAGCACTGGGTAGGTTGACCAGACCCCATGGGATGGACCCACACCCAAGAGCTTTTGGGAAACACAACTTTGAACTGATAGGCCTTAAATAATAATAGAGGAGCATGGGTAGAGAGCAGGGGAAGATCTAATAGGAGATGGGAAAAGGGTCTGAATATGATCAAAACACATATGAAATTCTCAAAAAATCAATAAAATATTAAAATATAAATGAATAAATGAGAAAGCCCATATGTAACACCATAGAATCTGTTTCTATCCCCTTTGCATCATGTTTCATAGTAAATATTACAGTGTTTGGATACCATATTAACTTACCCTTCATTATAATAATCAAGTCACTGTGTAATGAATGAACTCCTTGACTACAGACATTTCAAATCACATGACTATAAGTCAGATCAGCTGCTACTAGAAGGCTAGAGGCAATACTCTCTGATTACAGAGCCAAGGGAAGGAGGATAGGTGCATAATGCCATACATTCCTGTATTTTTCACAAGGCATTATTTCAGAACCATCCCTCTTTTATAGCTAGGTGTCAGATAAGTTGAAATGTGCTATAGTTGAAAAGTAGATAAAATATTCTTCCATCTTACATTAAGAGAACATCTTAGAGTGCTGTCCTCTGAACGCATAAATTTTTCATTGTGATGCTATTCCAGTTTAGAGTTCACTTTAAAGTATGACTAACACATTCTCTTGCATGAATTGCCTATCTCTAGTATAAAACTCCATAACATCTCCTAGACTCTGGGCGGGGGGGTTCGCTTCTAGAGGTCTGCAGAGTCTAACTGATCAATCTTCATTCTTTTTTCTGCTACACTGTAAACTATTCAGTTCTTCTACCTGAGCTAGGAACTCAGTCTGCTTTCTTCTGATAGCAATTGCTTGTTATAATAATTATAGAAGTCTTCGATTACATTTAATCATATATAGTTAATTTAATAAATCTTTTTTATAATACAGAAAGCTTTGTTTCTTCATACAGTTAACTGAATGATTTTTTCCTCATGTTTAATGTAATCACAATAAACTGATACCTTACTGCAACATGTAGAATGCAGAGTCTTTCAGAACCATACTGTCTTTGGCGACACAGAGTAGGCACCTAAACTTTTTGTTGGATGACTGAAAAATTATGTGATGAAAATATTTTTCAGGTGCCATTACTTAAACTAGTTACTCAAAAAGGGACACAGTAAGGACTGTGCATATGCCTCACTCTAGTATTAACTTCTAGAACTTGTAAACTAAATAATCTAAAACTGCCTTAGACATTTGCACTTCATGAGTGAACCTAAAATATCAACATTCTCAATCCATTTTAATGAATTAGCACATCTAAGGCTGAGCATCCAGGGAAAACTGTACTTGGGCTACACGTAAACAACACACTCTCCACAAAACCCTCGTAGTTTTCAACCTACCCACCTGTGGTGATCTAACATTCTACAGGGTCTGTCATGTAGGACCATCTGTCACTACTGTTATTAGGGTGAGGGAACTACCTGGATTTCTCTTGGTTCTGGAAGGGAATTTAAACCCTGAATTACATCACTACATGGTTTGCAGTGGCATTTTGAAGTTAAATAGCTTACACAGCATTTTTCCTCCACTAAGCTATAACTCCACTTCCCTACACTGCTGACTGTCATGTGAATCTGCAGAAAGTAGAGAACCTCACAAGGCGGTCATAGAGCCTGACTCAGCTAATGCCTCAGGCAGAAACAGAAACCACACTTGTTTAACTCTCTTTTGTGTAGCCATTAGGTGAGCATTGTTTTTGGTGTTAACTAAAATGACCAGTACAACTTAAAATAGAAAACTTCCAGTTTTACTCATACCCTGCCCCCTCAAAATCCTAGGTTTTAAAAATATTTAACAAGCAAATGAAATGTGTTCTGTCTCATTAAAGTTTCAATGGGAAAAACATCTAAAAATAAATATTATTACATTTTCTTCTACCATTTGCTAGTTGAAAGCACATTTCCCCATTGTGCTGGACAGCTTTGGTTGTCAACTTGACACACCTTGGTAGAAGGAGCTTCAATTGGTGTTTGCCTCCATTGAACTGGCCTATGGCCATGTCTGTGGGGTATTTTTTGATTTTTAACTGATGTGGGAGGGCTCAGCCCACTGTGGGTGGTGCCACCCCCTGGGCAGGTGGACCTGTATTGTATAAGAAAGTGCGCTGAGCACAGGCAAGGGGAGCGAGCCAATAAGCAGCATTCCTCTATGGCTTGTGTTTCAGCTCTTGCCTCCAGGTTCCTACCCTGAGTTCCTACCTTGGGACCATCCCTCAGTGGTGAACTGTGACCCAGGATGTGTAAGCTAAATAAACCCTTTCCTCCCCAAGTTGGTATTGGTCAGAGTGTTTTGTCACAACAATTGAAAGCAAACTAGAACAGAAATTGGTACCAGGATCATGGGGTATTGCTGTGACAGACCTGACCTTGGTGTTTTAGGGAGAATTGTAGAAGTCTTTGCAACTTTGGACTGGAAAAATCCATTGAGTACATAGTTTTTGTTGCTGTGGAGCTTAGAACAGTTAAGCTGAAAGAGTTGTGGACAATGGAGGCTTGGCTTGTGAAGCTTCAAAGGGAACAGAGACTCTCATGGCTGTTTGAGTGATACCTTGAATTGAGAATGGGTCCTGGTCAGCTGGGGCTAAAGAATCAACTGTGATTAAGAAGACACCAGAACCACTGAAGTGAAACCTTTGTTTTACTGGAACAATGGATGCTGGTTAGTTCAGACTGAAAAGTCAGCTGTAAATAACAAGAAACCAGCATCACTGTGGCAAAGTCTTCTGAGAAGTAATTCCTCAGGGTCAGCATATAGAAGCTGTGGTACAGAGGGGACCTGAGTCTCCATCTCAAGCTGGAAGAAAAACTTGGTAATGTGTAGGAGTCTCCTGCATGGTTCTGGTGTTGAAAGTGTGAAGGGGGTCACACAGAGCAGCTGAGGCTTTGCACCCTGAGAGGCCAAGAAAGGCCATTGGTGAAGGTGTAGTCTCCTGAAGACCCCAGGATTGAAGGGGTCATGGAGAAAATATGAAGCTTTGCACCCTGAGAGGCCAGAAGAGGCCATTGATGAAGGTACAGCCTCAGTTTCAATAGAGACCCCAGCATATTGGAGATGCCAGGACCATGAGACAACCATCAAGGGCAGCAGCAGGTGTGGAATGGAGCTGTGTGTGCTGCGGATGGCAGAGTCAGAGAAATGGAGCTGCCAGAACCCTTTGAAGCCCAGAATATTGTGAGTGAATCCCAGATGCCTAGTCTTGAGCTACTTTGCTGGACTTAGGTTTTGCTTAGGTGTGCCCAATTCTTCCCTTTAAAATTAGACAGTACTTGTTTTGTATATTATAGGAGCCCACAGTTAAGAGACTTTTAAAAGAGACTATGGACTTTTATGTGTTTGGATTTTTTTAAGGACTGTGGGACTTTTAAGGTTGTCTTATGTTGTGATATTGCTAACATCATTAGCTTATGGTTTAATAATGAGGTATTTGTGTGTCAAGTTGACAAGTGGTCAATCGTGCTGGATAGCTTTAGCTGTCAACTTGACACACCTGGGTAGAGGGATCCTCAATTGGTGAATTGCCTCCATTGAACTGTCCTGTGGCCATGTCTGTGGGACATCTTGATTATTGAGTAATGTGGGAGGGCCCAGCCCACTGTGGGTAGTGCCACCCCTGGGCAGGTGGGCCTATGTTGTATAAGAAAGCAGGTTGAGCATATGCCAGAGGAGCAAGCCAGTAAGCAGTGTTCCTCCATGGCCTGTGCTCCAGCTCCTGCCTCGAGGCTCCTGCCCTGAGTTCCTACCTTGGACTCCCTGGGGTACTGTGACCCAAAAGATGTAAGTCAAATAAACCCTTTCCTCCCCAAGTTGGTACTGGTCAGAGTGCTTTGTCACAGCAATTGAAAGCAAACTAGAACACCTGTGTTTAGAATTTTTAAAAAACGAGGCAAGGGAGGGTAGTATATTGAAAATAAAAAGGATATACACTTGTTCTCTTGCTCAGATCTAATTTCTGGAATTTTTAACATAACCAATGACTACTTTAGACATGTTAAATATGGGCAATCCAATGACTTCTAGGAGAGAGAAATTAGTTCTCTACATAAGGGTCAACATTTTATCTTTCTAACAAGGATATCTTTGGTAAATATATTTTTAAATATTTTAAACTGACACTTTCTTTGGTCTTTTTGAGACAGGGTCTCCCTATAGCCCCAGCTGGCCTGGAACTCACTATGTAGACCAGGCTGGCCTTGAACTCAGAGATCCACCTGCCTCTGCCTCCCAAGTGCTAGGACTAAAGGCGTGCGCCACTACGCCTAGCATAAACTGACACTTTTTAATGCTTTCTATAAATCTAGTATCATTCCAGGTTCTGATAATGATAAAAATAAACAATATAAAAATGTTAAATTCACTGGATTCATGAGTATGTTACACATTTGTTGAGAAAATAAGATTTATACATTTGAAGCAATTAATACCACAGCAAAGCATTTAGTCTATAAAGATAATAGTGTTAAATGTAATCATTTTTATTTTCAGCATTTCTTATTTCGCATGAGCAATTATTCTGACACTACATAAAAAGATCCAGAACTTGGCTGACTAAGACAACAGAATATCCTCTTGGGTAGATAATGGGTGGTGGTATAGAATAGAACAGAACATGTCAATAAATATTATCTCTTTACCTAGTGAATATCTGTATAGGAAGGAGTGTACCAAAGGGATATTAATGTCATGATATGCTGTGAGCATTTAAGCTTCAAATTCTTATTGAAATTATGAAAGAAAAAATATTTGAAAATGTAAAATAGAAATTAATCTGGACAGGCAAAGGTAGAGGTTAGGTGAGTAATTCACAAAAGAAAATTATCAGATAATAACAAGTATGATTTACTGAGGAATGTGCACTTACAGGTGCTGTAGATAGATTCTGCCTAATCTTTGCAATAGCCTGTCTTTACTAAACATAGAATTTTTATTCACATTCAACTAGGATGAAAACAAAACTCCAAAACTTACATGTATCAGCCAATATTTCACAGCTAGGGGAAGTAGATAAATTGGAGTACAAGTTAAGCTCACCTTATTCAGCAGACCATTCATGTGAACTTGTTCCAAGTAGGTTTGGAACCCATGGAATACACCCATCTTGAATACAGTAGAAGACAAAATAAGAGATTACAAGAGAGCAAAGCCTCAGTAAGCATTTCTCAGATTCCTGTTCTGCCAGGCATTGCTCTAGACAGGCAAGAGTGAGGGGGCAGACACTAGCCATGCCTATCTGATGGAAAGCTTTGCTGACAAGATCGGGACCAGATAGAGAAACAAGAGAAGAGATTTAGTATTATCTCACACACCAGAGGCTTCTTTCCTGCAAGGGCTCAATTTTAAGCCCTAGCAACCAAAGACACGAGAGAAGAAATAATTTTTATATCAATGATAACAACAATCAGATTTTATTGAGTGCTCCCTCGATACCAAGCAGTCTTTTGTATTACCCGTGTTAACTCACTTCATCTAAAAAGCACAAAAGCCACTTGTAGGCTAAGAACAGAAAGGTATGTGACATAAAATCATAATAACCCTTGAAATTTCCATGCTACTTTTAACTTTAATCAACTATAGGTTTCAGTTTCTCCAGATCACCTGTGCCAACATTATTTTTTGTTTTGGAAGCGCATTTTCAGTACTTGGTCAGATGGTAGTAAAAGTAAAACCAAATTAATTTACTCAACAGACAAATTAGTATCAGCAACATATTTTTTCAGGTATTTTTTGTCCTGCTGGACATTTGAAGCATTATCTTTTCCAGTCATCAAACATTCTTTGTTGATATTTTGTCAGAATTTATTGTCAATTCAGTAATTTAACCAATTCAATCCTGTAACAGGGCAATATGGACCATCTACTAGATAGTAATTTATGTTAATCCCTCTAATGTCAAAATAAAGTATGACTTTCATGCATTGATGTAATATATTTAAACTGCTTTGTTTTGCAATCATGACTAGATAACTCTTGTGTTTTAGGATTCGTCAGCGAACCTACACTCAAATTTGAATAGACACTTAATAGAAGACAACATCCAAAATGTTCTATGAACCTATGGAAAATGTTTGACTTCATCAGTCATCAGAGAAATGAAAACTAAAAGCATAATAACATACTGCTTCATAAGTTTCTCAGAGTTTTCAACTTTAAAAAACTGTCAATAATAATTGTTAAGAACACGAAGCAAATAGAACTATCATATGGGGCTAATAAGTGTGGAACTGAAAAAAATTGATTGTCAGTTTCTGTTAAAACTGAATGTGTCTGGGGGCTGGAGAGATGGCACAACAGTTAAGAGAATTGACTGCTCTTGCAGAGGACCCGGATCCAATTTCCAGTACCTACATGGAGGCTCACGACCGTCTGTAACTCCAGTTCCAATGCCTTCTTCTAACCTCCTCAGGCATTGCACAACATGAGTGCACTTACACACATGCAGGCAATACACTCATACGTGTAAAAAATAATTTTTTTTAAAAAAAAAACTGATAGTGCTAGTCAAAAACATCTACAAAACAGTATCAGAATCATTCATACTAACAGCTCCAAACTGAATCCAAATTGCCCATTAGAATGCCTACTGTTATATTCACGGATGTAAAATTGCATGACAATAAAATGTAACAATCATACTACACTCACAAAAAAATACCATATTGAGAAAAAGAAGATGCCAGTGACATACTGTGAATCCTTTTTTATGAATTAAATTTATTCTTTGACAACTTCATACCAGCATAGAATGCATTCTGATTACTTTTACCTCCTACCTTCTCCTGTCTCCTTCCCACACATATCAAATCTCCTTTTGTCCCTACAAGTCCTTGTCCCAGAATCATGTCTTTTAGTTTTATTTTGTGACACACTGAGTTTAATCAGGGCCTTCTGTGTGACCATGAGTTTGGCACTATCCACTGGTGCCTGGTAAGGCAATGACCTCTACTATCTCAGAATATATGAGTGACAATACTTCATCAGTGATGGGCAAGGCACCATGAGCTTTCCCCATCCATGTCTAACTCTTGATAGGCCCAGTCCTGTGGAGGCCCACTGCAGGAAAGCTCAGCCACCTGTGTCATGCCACTCACACATTCTTCCGTCCCACTCATCACATTCCCTGAGCCTGAGAGGGGGTAGCATAAATGTCTTCTTCAGGACAAGCACTCAACCATCACTTACTCTCAGTACCTTGAGCAGTCATGAATCTCTGCATTGATTAAAGCTAAGAACAACTTTTTTCTATAGGTATAAACTGAAATATTTAGAAGGCAGTTCGAGGCCATATCAATTTATCTAAGCAACAGTAAGCTGCCCTGTAGGGCCTATGACCTCCCCACCCATGGATTTTTGACTGGGTTTACATTAGTAGGGGTGGATTTCCTCCTGTGGAACAGGCTTTGAATCATTTCTTCATGCCAGACTATCTTCCACACATTGAATCCTTCTACATAAAGTTCAAACATATGAAAAGTCAATAGATAGATGTGGTCACTGGCAGTGGCAGCTGCTCCTCTGTTCTTGTGGGTGCCACTCCTTTGTTCTCACGGGCGTCAAGGCTGCTCCTCCTCTCACCCTGGGCTGAGGCCACTCTTCTGCTCGCCTGGTGCTGAGGCAGCTCTTCTGCTCGTCTTGTGCTGCCTCCTGTCATCACTGCTTCTGCCTGGTCCTGGACCCCAGGGCTGGTGAGGAGACTGTGTCAGCAGAGCCGCATTCAGACACAGGAGACCAGGTTCAGTGACACAGGTCTGCTTTATTGCAGGAAGGCACAAGCTTATATAGGGGTGGTGGTCCAATCACAGCACATCAAGTTAGATACCTCATTAGCATAACAGTCTTAGCATCCTATTAGCATAACAGACTTAATATCCTATCACAGAATAACAGGTAGGATGCCTCATTAGCATACTGGGTTTCAGATTACAGAGCCTGGATTCCTGGAAACCATGTGACCCTGACTGTTGCAATATCTAAGTGTTGCAATTTGGGAATTCCAAGAGTAGTGATTAGGGAGTGGTGAGCTCTAGGCATCAGTCTCATGATCTGCCAATGGGAGCAAATGTCACAAGTCATTCCTTGTGGCTCCAGCAGTCCAGCCATTTCCTCGGGCCTGCTGTATGGCTATCAATAAGACTTTCACCCTAGGCTCAAGCCTGTCTCCCACAGATAGATACCCTTCAAATTCAGAACAGTGGCTCCTTTGGGGTGATGATAAGAGAGTACTTTTCTGGTCTATTGATTTTCTGTGCTTTCATGATCTTGGAGTTGGTTACATAGGGATCTTTACTTTGTGATAATGCAGTGAGCTTTATACTTATGACTTGTGCATATATGTCTTTTCCTGTGCATACATAACATTTTAGTAAATTTTTTCTTAACAAAGAGGAGATGGGAACAACTATATAATGACTACTTTGTCTTCTGTAAAATTACTGCCACTATAAATACATCTGAATAAGTCTGTATAGCAAATTCCTCTCAGAACATGTCATAAGAAAAATGTTTGTCTCTCCAGAATAACTTTATGCTTCATTTATTAGGAAGCTCAGAGCAGACGTTAACATTTCAACAATTCTTACCAAGAATTTTTCATAATTTCTAGTTCTCCAATTCAATTCTTATTTATGTGTGTAACCCTTCTGTTATCAAGGATGTCATATTTATATCTACGTAAGCAGCTAGGATCTGTAAAACTTTTCTAAAGTTAGGAGAAAAGTACTAATACAGACATTGGAGAAGTAAGAATAGAATGGTAATCAAATGCAGTTTCCAATTATAATTCAAATGGGCAGCTATAGACTTTATTCAGGTTTTAGTATATGTGATGGATAGCTTTGGGTGTCAATTTGACACGCCTGGGGAAAGGAAACCTCAACTGAGGCATTTCCTCCATCAGATTGGCCCTGTGGTATTCCTGTGGGTTATTTTCTTCATTGTTAAGTGATGTAAGAGGGACCAGCCCACTGTCAATGGTGTCATCCCTGGACAGGTAGTCTTGGTTTGTAGAAGAAAGGAGGCTGAGTGCAGGCCAGGGGAGCAAGCCAGTAAGCAGCACTGCTCCATGGTCTGTGCTTCAGCTTCTGCCTCCAGGTTCCTGCCCTGCCTTCAGTTTCTGTCCTGCCTTCCCTCAGTGACAGGTTGTGACCTGGGAACCATAAGCCAAAATAGACTCTTTCCACCTTAAGTTGCTTTTGGTCAGTATTTTATCATAGCAATGGAAATTAACTATTAGAATTTAATAGAAATTGACTCATTATATTCAAATAATATTTTTTCTCTTTGTATAATATCCTTACTTTTAATTTTGTAGTTAATTTTAAAGGAATACACTAAAAACTAAGTGAAAATTTCAAAGAGTTGCTGAATAGATACATAGTATGAGGAGAAGAAATTATAAGCATGGGTCCAACAAACTGACAGCTATGTTTTCAGACTTGATGTATTCAAATATTTGAGGAAGGACAGTGAATGTGTGCCTATAACAAATAACTACAAAATGAATGGACTGATGAAGTTTCCTCCTGGAAAAAGAGCTCCTGTTACAGTATTTTTCTACACACAGACAAAAAATGTGTATACATATATCATATTTATATATAGTGTGTACAAACATATGTATACATATACACACAATATTTTCACAGAAGAGGACAAACAAGGTTAAAAATGAAGATAACATTGCTGCAGGCTCTTCTGGGTCTTAAAGATCCAGTGAGAAAGCAGTAGTTTTTCTGATAGGTTTTTCCTTTATATGCAGAATGGTTGGCGTTATAAACAGAAATAACTAATCCCTGGGTATCTATCTTCAGTGCTATCAGCTACTGAAGTATGCGGTGGCATTGTAGAGAGGAGATTTTGGAATTCAAAGTCAGATTTCAGAGAAACTACAACATAACACAAAGAAAAGAGCAACTCTTTACATCTGATAAGACTTATCCTGGAAGAAAACCAAGATGCAGGAGGGACACCAGGATTCCTCCCAGTTAGTCTCTATGATCTCAATCCTTCTATTTTCTTTCACTTATTTGGTTAAACTTTATTTTCATATTTTCTTTAGTGATAACTTCATTATTACATTATTTGTTTTTACTAGATGTCAGAGTGTGACCCCATTATTTGAATGCACAAAGTATTAGATATTTAAGACAAAAATCAATTATACAATTGCAGAATACTCTCAAAAATCTTATCACAAGGGAAAGAAAATTTAAAGAGAACAGAGTACATACTTTTCTTCCACTTTCAGAATGTTACTAACAAAAAAATCAGGTAACTTATTAGCCAAATGTTTATGTAATAACATTTAAACACCATAACTAATCAAGGTTATTAATATTCTTTTCAGAAGAAATGAATAAATTAATAAGTTATCAAGACTTGTATCCCATATTCTGGGGAAAATCAAATTGAAACAGGGACAATGAGACTGTGTGCTTGAACTATTGGGTACCTCTGTTCATAATTTACAAACTTGAATAAGTTGTAAATGGCCAAAAAATACAATCTTGGGTTGCTAAAACTATTATTCTTTTTCAAAAATAATTTATTGAGAATTTCATACAGACATATAAGCATATAAGGTGTTTTGATCAAATCCATGCCCACTCCCTCCCCTCTAACTCCTCCAATATCTCCCCATCACTTTTTTCTGATAACTTCATGTACTCTTCTTTCTTTTTTATGGGACTTTTTGCTACTTTAATATTCTCCCTCTCTGAAGAGGGGGAATCTTTTAAGGATTAGATAAGAGCTCCAAAATACTTTCAACATTTTTTGCCTTTAGAATGGAGTATGTTGCTAAGAGGTCCAAGGACATTTTGACTTTTAACCAAGAAACTGGTTACTTTTCTTCGGGGTCTTTTATACACTAACTGCCTAGCCAATTCCTACTCTTATTCTTATCACACCATCCTCTGAAGAGGTTACCCAACTTGCAGATAGGGATTGGGAACCACTCTGGCTCCTTCCATGCTGAATAGGGACGGAGGGAGAGGGAATTGGGATACTCCTTCAGTGGGTCTATCTAAAAGACTCCCAAATTGCATAATTCTTATCTGCAGGGGGAAAAGAAAATCCTTGACTGGTGAATAGAAGATGTGAAGAAGTAGAGGCAAGAGTAATTAGCATTACACGTTCTAGACAGGAAACTAGAAAAAAAATCAGAACAGGGCAAATTTCAAATGTTCATATGAGAGTCCATTGGAATTTCTTGATGAGAGCTTCCAAAAATCATCCGTCTGTTGGGTTCCTCTTCATTTTTCTTTTGTCTGCCAAGGTTGGACTCGAGAGTGATGGATTCAAGATTTTCTTTCAGGCATTTCGATAGCTGTTGGAGTGGTTAGAATCAGTGTCAGTTCCCTCTCAAAGGTTTACCATATGGAGGCAGGATCCAGGCACTCTCAGGAAGTCCCCTGAGTTCTCATCAAATAATATTATTAATCATTCTTAATTTAAAAAATCAATTAATCATATAATCACAAGTAATTATCCCATATGTATTAAATGTAAGACTATACCCAGAGTCTACAAATCACCTGATCATTACAGTAGACTGTCTCAGATTGAAACAATTTCTTACTTGGTAAAGAAGAAAAGAAAGTTTACATCATCTTCATCATGAAAAATTAACATTAGAAAATCTACAAAGACATCCTCCAGACAAGAGGAAATTTATTATAAAAAATAAATGTGGAACCCACAAATCTTATTGTATGAAAAATAAAAACAAATGTAACAATACAAGTGGTGGCAAACCAATAAACATGTTATTTGATGGGTTTACTATAAAGGAAAATGGGAAAGACCTGATGTGGAGCAGAGATAAGTAAAAATTGAATAGCTCTTATTTTCCCATTATTTGTAGAAAGCAAATAAATGTCATATTGTGTAATTGTAATGAAAATAAGTGAACATCAAATATTTTCAAAAAGAAAATCCAAGTTGACTTTCAACTATTAATAACTTGATCTTCCCAAAGGCATAGTTTGGTTTTAAGTTTGTTGTTGTTGTTGTTGAAAAAAAGAGTGAGACGAACTTTCCATTAAACAGAAAAATCTTGCATTTTTATTTCCTGCTCTTTTTGGCAAATATGCTACCAAAGTCTATCAATCCTTTTCATTCTCTTATGTAAATTAATTATTTTATTTCCCATTTCTTTTGTCATACTCACTAATAATTATTATAAAATATTGCATGAGATATATTCATTCAATACAGTTGGGTGTGGTACATCAAGCAGGAGGACAGTGGTTCACGAAAATTGAGTGACTGTGAAGTAAAGTCAGGTGCTCTCCTAAGTACATTATATATAATGATAGTCATTAAACAGCTTGATGGGATATGGCCATGCTGTCACCACTGCTGTGTGTTCATGAGTAACTGACAAGCCCCACATAAGCTCAATCCAGACATAGGCATGGGAAGTGAGTAAAAAGCCCCAACCCTGCCTGAGGAACCATTTGCAACTGATGGCTTCTGGGAAGAAGAGATTGTCTCGTTTAAGGGTGAAACTATACAGATGTATGCATGAATAGAAATTTGATGGGGTTTTAGAAGAGGGTTGCAGATAAGAGAAGGGTATTAAATTGACAAAAGTCAATTAAAAATATATTCTAATTGAAAAATAAATACAACTTGATGGGCTAGGTGCTAACACAATCACATTGTACAGATAAAAAAAACTAAAATATAGAGCATTTAAATTATATCCCAAGGTTACTTATCTAATGTGCTAAAATTCCAATCCATGAAGGTATTATTCACCTTATAAGGAAATGAATATGTAAAATACAAAGCTTCAAATGTTGTGTCTGTAGAAAAAAAAGTCTTAATAATGTTTATTTGACTCAGAACTCTCTTTTCCTCAGCAATCACAATTCACATAATAACAAAGTACATTAAAGTCAAGGCAGAAAGAACCTTAAAATACGTTGATATGTTGGTACACAATGACAGGATTTTGTTTTAAAAACCACGTGAGATAAGAAGAGCTCTTAAGTAGAAGCAAGTATGGTAAAATTCAAATGTCAGACAATCAAGGTTAATAACAGCATTGTTTGAGAAACCTCATCATGGGTTCCTCAGGAGCCCATTGGGAAGACCTATTCTACAATGATCTTCCACCCGCAATGAAATGGTATCAAGTGAATAGCTAAATAAGGTAAAATAAAAATAAATAGGTGCTCTCTCTCAAGAAGGAAGCAAATTCAGGCCAGGTAAAGATTGTACTGAGCAATAGCTTTGTGTTATGTTTGGAGCTGCTGGTCTTCCAAACAAACTGGAAGATGGAAATACCTCCCATATTCACTGACTGTCAGATTCAATTTGGCAAAAATGGTTATATTGCCGGAAGTGATCATTCAACACAATTCCCATTAAAATCCTAATTATGTCAGTCACATAACTAGGGAAAAAAAGGTCCCAAAATTCATATGGAAGCAGAGGAGACTCTGAATATCCGAAGCAATCTTAAGAAGGAGCAATGCTGGAAGCATCACAATGCCTGATCTCAAACTATACTACAGGGCTATAGTACCATTAACTGTATTGTACTAGCATAAAAACTGACATGTAGATCAATGGAATCAAATAGAGGGCCCATAAATAGGCTTACACAACTATAGCCAACCAATCTTAAGAAAGGTGCCAAAAACATAGATTGGAAAAGGACAGCCTCTTTAATAAATGGCATTGGGGAAATTGGATTTCCACATGTAGTAGGATGAAATTAGATCTGTGTCTCTCACTCTGCACAAAAATCAATTAAAAATGGATTCGACCTTTCAGACATGGAATGCTGAAACTGCTGGAGGAAAGCATAGGGCACACATTTCAAGGTTTTGGCAAATGCCATGACTCTGAAAAGGTTACGAGTAGCACAAGAAACAACACTAAAAATTGGCCAGTGGGATTACATGAAATTAAAAGGCTTCTGCACAGCAAAGAAAACAATCACCAGAGTGAAAAGATAGACTGGAGAATGGAGAAAAGATCTCTGCCCACTGCACATCTGACAGAGAATTAATATATAATATGTAATAAAGGACCACAAAAATAAAGCACCAAACAGATCATCCAATCAATAAATGGGCTAGTGAACTGAATAGTTTACAATATTCTCTGAAGGAGAAATATAAGTGGCCAATAAATATTTTTAGAAGCATTCAATATCACTAGTTAACAGGGAAATGCAAACTAAAGCTGCTTTCAGATTCCAGGTCACCTCAATTAGAGTTGGCTATCATCACAAAAACCAACAAATTATGACAAGGATATGGAGAAGTGGAACCTTCATACACTGTTGGTAGGAATGCAAACTTGTACAGCCACTATGGACTAAGCATTGGGGTTTCTAAAAATATAACTAAAAATAGAACTACCATATGACCCTGATTCACCACTCAGGTATAGATAAAGGACTTTAAATCAGCATGCCATGAAGATACTTGCACATCCATGTTTATTGCTACAATATTTATGAGATAAGAAATTGGACAAGCTTAACTGTCCATCAACAGAGGAGTGAACAAAGAAAATGCGGTGGAAATACACAATGAAATTTTATTCAACTGTAAGGAAAAATGAAATCAGGACATTTGCAGGAAAATGGATGAAACTGGAAATCATTCTGCGCTAAACAAAATAAGCCAGGCTCAGACGAAAACCTCATGTTTTCTCTCACACGCAGATTCTAGACTTGAACATGTGGTGTGTGTGTGTGTGTGTGTGTGTGTGTGTGTGTGTGTGTGTGTGTGAAAACTGGAGAAAGCTCATGAGAGGAGAAGAGGTCTTAGGGGAAAGCAGAAAAAAAGCAAGTAGGAGAATACATTACAGCATAAAGCAGGGCTATTTGGTGGTAATGCAGAAATCATCTGGGAGAAAGAAAGGCTGTGGGGGGTAAGGAGATGAATTTGAACAAAATATAATGACTCATGTAAAAACCTCTCAGCTCAAAAGTTGTACAGACTGATGATGAAGCTCAGTGGCTCAGCACAATGAAAAAAAATGTACAAAAACAAGCAATGGGTCATATTTGATTAGCAGGTCACTGTTTGATGATTTATACCATATCTCACAGTGGTTGTGGGCCAGACTCCTGTCAGGAAAAGGAGATGCAAGTATAAATACTTCAGGTTCTCTATCGAAAAGGATCAGTAGCTATTCAATAGTGTAATTAAAACTTAATAAGTATTCACAGAATATTATCACCTGGGAATCCAGCCAACTTCAGTCCTACAGGCCTTCCCGACTTCGTTAGGGGGACATGATGTATAATGTATTGTATTAGTTATTTCTTGCTGTGTGACAAATTACAACAAACTAAATAGCATAAAATGTCGTTCATTTATCTCTCAGGTTCATCAGGCATATAGTCTAGTCATGGCTTAATTGGCTACTTTACATGGAGTCACACAAACTGTACAGAAGATATTAACTAGGCTTCTTTCTCATATAGAAGTGCAACTGAGAAATTATTGGTTCCTAAGCTTACTTGGGTTTCTGGAAAAATTAATTTCCATATGACTCTAAGAATGTGACTCTGCAACCCAGATGAGATTTGATGTGACATAATCAAGGTAGCAGTATCTCAGTACTGTGGCCATATTCTATTGGCTAATAACAAAACATGGTTGGCACCCACACTCAAGGAAAGAAAATCATACAAAGGCATCAGCACAATAAAACAGATATATGGGAAGAGGGACTTTCCAGTGTCTCTTGGCCACATGCTCAAAAAGAAACACAAAAGAGTATAAAATCATTATGAAACAAAATTGGTTTCCTAAATGTTTAAATAATAGAGACTACAATATGGATCAGAATTATTGGATAAAGCCTCATAGAGAAGGAAAGATCTCAGCTTGTTTTTGAAGAAAATAGAACCCAAAGCATTCATGAAATTTATTGTGAATTTATACTATACATAATAATGCAATAACAACAATTGGGGATTTACAGTAAAAGGCTGAGACCCACAAAAAGTTTTCAAACTCTCTTCTAGAAAACTTTATGTCAATTATCAATTGCATCAGTGTTAAAATATGGTACTTTAATGTTAATTAAATCCAGAATAAATCCAACTCCCCACAACTAAAAACCATATTCCAAACTCATCACCTTCTACAAGGAAATAATAATATTCTCAGTCCCAGTATCCATTTTATTTAATGATTTGTTAGAGCGGTGTTACCAGTATTCTCTGTTCATTTGGTAGGTACTGGAGGATAGAGGGGAATGCACACAAGGATAGTGGAAGATGCTTTCTAGTCCTTCAGCATCCTTGCAGAGTACTCACACCACTGCAGAAAGTGGGTCAAATATGAACTCTAATGAACCGTCAGCAGAGACTACACAGTGCAGTCAGAGATGATGCATGTTTATGATGCTTTACAGCCGACAGAAGTCATTTCATAATTAAACGAAGTGGGCATTTCTGGCTTCTCATATTCAAGTGTTGTTTTTGATTCACTTCTAACTTCCTTATTTAAACATTCTTTTCTCCAAAGCTAGCCAAGAGATTCTTTTTCAGTGAACAAAAACCACATGGAAAGTTACAGTTTTGAGTCACTCCCATTTCTTAGTTCTCTATGAACTAAACATAGATTACTTCAGATTCAGAAATCTAAGTATAAAAATTCACATATGGAGGAACTTTGGGGATAAAGGAAAAGAAGGGACTCAAGACAGGTGGGACCATAGGTGTAGGGTATTATCAATGGAAAATGGGGAAAATGGGGACACTTTAAGTGGGGAAGCCATGGTGGGAAGGTTGTATAGGGAGAGAGAGAGGAAAAATAAATAATGCCTAGTTAGTATAAAAATCTGGAGGGAATCATATTAATCCAACAACCTAATGACAACTTACACATACAATATCTCTATATGAGTTAAAGACTATGTAACAAGAAACACTGCCAGAAATGAGAAACCTTCTTTTGGTTTGTTGGCCAGGGTAGTCCAAGAAACTCTCAAAATTACATAGTCTATTGCCACAGCCCTTGACTACCTCCCAGAAATTGAAGATATGACCCTACTGCCGAAGACAGAACATACTTCAGACACAGGATTTGGAGAAATGGAGCTGGAACTGACCTGGAAGCCACTTCCCTGAAGGCTATCTCTCATAGCTTTGGAGAGAACTATGCAAGCTGGTATGGAAAAATAGCAATTGATGGTCCAATACCAGCTTCAAGACCAAATAACCACATCAATGACCAGCACAGCATATGACATTGGTACAGTAGTGGCACTCTTATCTTGGGGGCAATCAACTATCAAATTGGACTAAAAACCCACTCAATGGGGGGAAACTCATTTGTCATACTGTAAATATAGCCAAATACATATGACTGGAGAGCTCATAGATCTTAGAGAAAATGCCAAGACTATCACATCCCTAGACAAATGTAATTTCTTACTATGTGCAAATTATGTACTCTTTTATTTATAGACAAATATCCCAGTCACCACTCATCAAAGAAGCTTCTTTTGCACCAGAGACTATTACAGAGTAGTACAGCTTGTCACACACAGACATTGTCTGTGAATTGCCCAAGCCTAAGTGGCACATCTACAATGCAACCTCTACACCTAAGGCTCATGGAACATAGAACAAGGGGTAAAGAGGACACTAATGAATATCTCAGTTCTCATTAATGAAACTCTTTCATGCAACAGAGGGCCAGGAACATAAAAGTTCACAAATTGCCAAAGCATAGAGATTAAGAGTCTGCAGAATGCTGGTCCTTAGACAGGACTCCTATATGTATTAAACTTCACCCACCCAGGGCTCAGAGACCATCATGGAAGAGGGGGTGGAAAGATTGTAAGAGCCAGGGAGGAGGTGCATGACCATATGGAAATAGAATCCTACAAGCTCCTGGGACTCTGCCCATATGAACCTACAGCAATGGTGTCAGCATGCACAAGACCCATGCAAACTCAAACAGACAAAAACCCAGCATAGAACTAGGGAAATGGTCAGCAGACCCCAATCTTAGCTGAAGAATTATTGACAGCTGATTACTGCTGGGTGAGGAAGAAATTATCTTCCTAAAGCAAAGGGCTCTAGACAGGCTGACTGGACCTCAGTAGATGAACTTGCACTGAGGAACGTCTGGGAACACTAACTTGACACAATAGGCCTTAACACAATGACAGATTGTATGAATTCCAGTTCGGGGGCAGGGAGCTATGGGAGGGTGCCAGTGGGGAAGAGGGTATAAAGATGATTAAGACTAATTGAAATGTTCTGTATGACATACACAAAAATTCAACTTAAAAATAAAAAAAAAATTCACATTTGGGTTTGGATTAAGAAAAAACACAAAAAATTCCTTCCCTAAAAAACTAATTTTAGAAGATGGACTAAGGCCAATACACATTCTCATACAAAACAAATGATCCAAAATGATAGTTATTTCCATGTACAAACTTTGATGTCACCAACAATTACATTAAGTCAAAAATCATTTTAAGAAAATTAATGTGTGAGATATGGTAGATACAGAGATTAAACTTTGTGCCTTTTCAAAACTGAATTTTCTGCAGATAACTAACACTTTTAACATCCCAGAAGTGGATGTATATAAAAAGATGAGATCTGAGGCCAAGTGTAAGTGGACGCACCAGAAACCCCAGCACTTGGGAGGTTGAAATAGGAGGATTGTGAGTTTCAGTACCAGCCTAGGTTAAATAGTGAGTTCTAGATCAGCCCGGGCTACATAGTGAGACCCTATCTCAAAACACACAGCAAACAAAGCTTTGAGTCTACTAAGGCAAAGGCTGCTAAGAAAGAACTGGATTGTTTGTCATCAAAGTCCCAGAGCAATTAAGTCTAGACATGTAAATTCCAAATAATAGATATGTGACTATAGCCTTAATCAGAAAAAGAAGAGGATGTCTCTTAACATTCAGTAGATATTTTGGTTATCTTCTTGGTTGATCTTTTCATACATGTCCTGAAGTCCAGTGGGAAAATAATACTTTATATGATTGATATATACTTAGTAGACATCTATTCATTCAATCATCCTTTGATATATACTTAGGAGACATCTATTAATTCAGTCATCCATTCAGTAACTACTTACCAAGCACCAACAACATGCCAGTCATTTTTCAAGAAACCACATAATGTACAGCAGTGAACAAGACAAATAAGCTTCCTTCTCTCATGGAGCTTACCCTCCTATACGAGAGACAATTAATAAACAGCACCCAGATCAAATAGCACATTAATTTTAGATAGGGTAAAGTACATCCCAAGGATGACATGAAATTGGATGATCAAGAAAGGTTACTTTAAGATGATGAACTCTGAACTAACAGTGCATGAAAATAAAAAGGCAAGCTTATAAAGGAATAGGGGAAAGATCTTAGGTGTAGGGAACAATATATGCAAAAGCTATAAAATGGGAAGACTTATAGCTAGTTTAAGCAAAAGGAGAGCCAATGTGACTAGTGTTATAAGCAGAGGGAGAGAGGAGAAGCGACAAGCCAACCCGGTGCTTCATTGACCTCTTGAAGACCTATACTGAGAGTTGCAATGGGAAGCAAGTATCTAAGCAGAGGAATGGCAAGATCTGATTTACATTACAGAGGAAAATAAGTCTGAAAAGGTTATTAACAGAATTAATGCTAAATGATTCTTGGGTACAAGAATAGAATTGCAATAAATGAAATCCCTGGTTTGGATTTATAGAGTAGCTTTCTCCCATATATTTTCTTTGGAAATTGTAATCTGTTTTATTCTCCTAGCACAAAATGCCAGTATTCGTTTCATAGCTATGGACTGGGACACCATAAGATTAACTCATTTTCTATTATTTACATGTAACAAAGACCATCACCATGGAAAATGCATCCAAGTAGCAACTTTGTGGCTGCTGTGTAATTAAAGCAAATATCTTGTCTTACTAATTTCACTGAACACTTTTCCTCATCCTTGCCTTCTGATGGAAGAATTCCACTAAGTGCTTCTGGAAGACAAAATGCTGCTTGCCAAATTACAAGCAGACAGGCAGTCTTGCCTTAATTGATGAATGGCATGAGTGTATGAGTCATTAAGCTCCAACTAACTTTAGTCACTTGAAGCATTCAGTCATTTCCTAGCAATGCAGGGTAGGGAATGAGTGTCTTATTGCTTTTAGGAAACAGAGCTCATAAATAAAAATAAGATGGTATTTGGGGTGCTTTACTGACCTCACAGTACAGACAAGTCAAATAAACACCATCTCGCACTTTTTTAGTCCAAAGATCTGAAGCTTAAAAGAAGTCAATCTTGAAAGCGAAACCATTAACCTTTGCCTCTCCATTATCTTGTGTTAGGCTTTGATAGAAACTCCTGTACATCTACAGCTCCTTAAACCTTGTAATCTCAAGAAGAGCACAGAGGACTTGACTTGTCATAGGGAATGCTAAAGTGGGTTGGTAGATTTCATGAAAACTTAAAAGATCATAGAAACTTTCTGTAGGCCAGTGAATGTTCTTCCTTAATCTCTCAGCAGGACTTTGTCAAATTTAGTCTTTTAATAACACATTCTTACAACAAATTGACTCAATCATCACCCAAAAGATATATTGGTGCAATAAGATTACAAAACTGTTTTTTAAGAAATGAAATAATATGAATACTTTTTAAAATTGTTAAGAGCAAGAAAGTCTTAAAGGAAGAGTCACTGTGCTGTTGAAGTATAACGATGGAAAGTCTCATTCTGTATCATTCTTTCTCTGATAAACTGAAAGGGCAGCAACATTCTTCTGCCATCACTGGTCTCCTAGTGCATCAGCATCCCTATTGATTTCCTTAACCTTGGCTCCATTGTTTGCACAGACACTTCATAAAATGGTTTCTAGTTAATGCATTTGACTATACCATCTATTTGGTTTTGTTTGTTTTGCCTTATTTTACTTTTGTTTCTTGCTTGTTTATAGTATTTTTTTTTCTTTTTGGTGTTCTAAAACATGGCTTTATTATGTAGCACAGGCTGGCCTTGAACTCAAGATCACACTGCCTCTCTTCTCATGTGTTGGGTTTACATGTATGTGCTATCATGCCTGCTTTGTACCATCTGTAATGTGCTAAGATCCCAATTGATGCTATACTTGACCTCAAGCCTGAAACAAGTTAGAATTCTGTTAAAAACAGTCTCCTATACTCTTTCTGACCATCATGTTATTTGCTCCTCACTGCCTTTGCTATTACATGGTCACAGTGTTTCGATGAACCCAAAATACTGGGGTAAAAAGTACCTATCAATCAGTAGTTTGTTTTTTAATTGTTTGCCATACTGAGACTTGAACACAGAGCCTCATGAGTGCTAGCCAAGGCTTCTACCGCTGAGATCTATCCCAAGGCCTTGAGAACCTATTGTGTTAGAATCTGTGCCAAAAACTGGAAAGACAGAGACGTAGAAGGCATTGCTCCTGCCCTCAGCATATCATTCTGTTGGGTAACTAACCTGGATGAACCTGTACTGACGGATACCTGGATGGAAATGCTTGACTAGACAGGACTCAGCATATACGACAGCATACCTGAAATCTGGTGGGGGGAGCAGTTTCTAAATTTGATTGAGATATATTATATGAAATGCATAAAAACTCAATAAAAATGTTCAAAATTAAAAAATAATTTTTCTCCATTGTTTCTCCCACATGAAATCAGTTAACAAGGAAATTACAGAAGACAGAGCTTACAAGTGGTGCTGTTTAGAAAGCTTGCAGGAGGAACTCAGATACACAGAAGAAAGGAGTAAAACAGCCAAAGATTTAGATTAAAAAAAATAGCAATGAGTATTGAATACCCTAACAACTCATTTCTTTGAGTAAAATGTGATAAGAAATGGTAGGCCATTGAGGTTCCTAAACAAAATATGAAGCAATCAAGACTAATTTTATCAAGTAATTAAAGAAAGACAAAAGAAGACGGAAGACTGGGTATAAAATAAATATAAAAGCTCCAGAAAGAGGCTGAAATAATGGGCACAAAGCAGAAGAAACAAACCTAAAAGACTACAAATCTGGGAAACAAATGGGGGCATTGCATTAGTTCTAGCAATAATACTAAGGAACAGAAATTTTTAGGCAAATTGTTGTGAGCTATATCATTGTAAACTCAAATGTCTCTGGTCTCAGATCCAGATGCACTGATTTTTCTTCTAAAGCATTCTACTGGTCTGTTTATTTGTTTGAGCATATCTCCTATTTAAACATAATCAGCCAAAAAAATCTATTTGCCCTACAGTTTAGGAAAGTCTCTGAAATGCATCTGTTTTAATAAAATATCATGGTGGTCACCATTCTGTTAGTAAGAATATGATGTTTTTTTCTGTGTTATGTCAACCAATAAAACAAAGATTATTTTTCAAGCATGATTCCATCACGTTTCACTTTCTGCATAAACTTTCTTTGGGAATGAATGAATCAAGCAGGAAATGTTTTTCTGCTTTAAAAAGAAAGAACAATCACTCAAGTATGAGATGAATCGGTGGCATCTGGCAGAAGTCATTATGATAGTGCAAATCATAGTTAAAAGCAAAGATACTAAATATTCTTTGAACAACAATTTTTCTACTCAAAAAGATCATCTATAATCAACGAAGCAGTTCTTAATATTTTCCTTTATTATTTTTCCATATTCTAAGACAAAATCAACACCATTATATATTTAGCATAGTTTTTAGATCTTAATTATTTTATGTGTATGAGTGTTTTGCCTGAATGTATGTAAGTGTACCTGTGTTCTGCAGTGCCCACAGAGGCCATAAGAGGGTGTCAGATCCCCTGGAACTGGAGTTACTGATGGTTGTTGGCTACCACATGGGTGCTAGGATTCAAACCTGGATCTTCTGCAAGAGCAGCTAGTGATCTTGACCGCTGAGCTGGCTCTCCAGCCCCTTATTTAGCATCTTTTAAGGCTCCAGTGTTTTAGCTTTGGACCTCCACTCCTTTTTTTCACCAGCTCATCTCAGTCTTCTACATGTCCATCCATCCTAAACTGAAACTTCTTTCTTTTCTATCTACTAGACTACATAGATGTCTTGTAGTTGTCCACATTGAATACACACACACGTGTGTGTGTGTGTGTGTGTGTGTGTGTGTGACAGAACCCATCATCTTTTTCTCTTCAACCCCTAAGTCAGGCAAGTCCCTTATCATAACTAATTCAAACACTGTAGTTTCCCACCAATCACTGTCTTGAAATCTTTACATTTTTTTCCCACTTTTCCATTCCTCTAATTTCTACGAGTGTTTCCTTCCATATTTACATTGTTTTTCATCTCTGGTGTGTTCACATAGGGATTAATAATGATTACACTTTAGAGTTGTATGTACTATATACATATATCTCCATAGCAAAATGCAGAAAAACACTGCCTTGAATTAGAGGTTTGAGTGGCTAACATGGATAGCTTTAGACAAGTTTAACAGCATCTTTTTCTCTAAAATGGTTATAGTAGTAAAAATGGAGTATTCTGACTCCAAAAATCACAAATCTGAAATGATACAAAATTTAAAACATTTTTAACCTTAACATGATCCCACAAGTAAATTTTTTTACAATTTACTTTATGTCAAGATACAAGTGCATAAAAATTTTATGTAAAATTACCTGCAAGAGTATACATATGAATTATACATGAAATATGAATTTCATATTTAGATTTGAGTCCTATCCCAAAGATGTCACATTATCTATGTGAAAATATTCCAAAATCTGAAAATATTTGAAATCTTAACATTTACTGACCCAAACATTTAAGATAAGAAAAATTCAACCTCTAATAATGCTTCCACAAGGTTGCCAAGAGGATAAGATGACATAAGGCATATGAATGCACATGGACTATACTCAGCAACTGGTAATAATGACTAGCTAACATGGGTAGCCTTAGACACGTTTAACAGCATCTTTTTCTCTAAAATGGTTATAATAGTAAAAATGGAGTATTCTGACTCCAAAAATCCCAAATCTGAAATGATACAAAATTTAAAACATTTTTAACCCTAACATGGTCCCACAAGTAAAAATTACATCATATATATACAATTTATCACATAGTATAGCCAAGTTAACTAAACTTAGACCATGACATTCTCCTATTCCAGTTTCATTCATCAGGCACCTAAATCTTCAGAATTTATTTATTCACTTTTTTCTTTCCTGGAACTTGCACTACTTGTATAGAAAACAATTCTTGCTTATAATGATATTGAAAATACCATACAATATACCTCTACTTTATCACTAATAACTTCAATTACCCAGGGCCTTTGAAATAGTCCTTTTTTGGTGCTTCTTCTAATTCAAAACCAAGAAAAATGGGAAATGCCAGCTATTAGCATCTTTTATATGCTATTACTTTAAAATACCACCCACAACATCATTTTTTACACTTTGAAAGCCTGGCGATCTGAACTAGGTGAGAGAATAATTTGTTTTTGGAATGTGATGTCTATAGCCTGGTCAGGCACTAAATACCAGATCATAGAATCTGGATAGCTGATTAAATTATGGCATTTCAGGGACAGGCAGAGTTCTCTGAGATCCTCTGTCAATGCACTGTGGTACATGAGCCCAACAGCAACTGTAGGCTAAAAAATATCTCACATCTTTTCCAAAAGTTGGGGATTTGGCAATATTCCTTCTCCCAATCATTTTTAAACCCTATTGTGTTTCAAGGGAAATTCAATCCATCTGTTTCTGATTCTTCAGAACATTGCTGTTTTGTAAGAGCTATTTGATGTCACAAAGCCTGATGAGTCTCAACAAAGCCATTTGATTCCCCATAGAAGGCTATAGATGTCTCCAAGGAATTAACGAAACTAGAACCCCAGGCATCTCAGACCTCACAGATTTTGCTACAGAGAAATGAAACCAGAACCCTGGGCATCTGAGGCCTCAAGAATATTATTCCTTGCAAATTACTACAAACTTGAATTTCTCATTTTCTATTTCTGCACGTTAATTGCATAGGCATTCCCATAGTGCATGCAATGTGTTTCTGTCATATCCACCCCCTTACTACCCTCTCTCGACTTCCTGCCTTCTTTCCCCTTCGCATATCTCAAATAGTCCCTCTTTCACTTCTGGGTCCTTTTCTTCTCTACAATGTGATACTTGTGTTTCTGAGTCTGACTTATCTTACCACCATGATTGCTAGTGAAATTTTATCAATTTTTCTGAAAATGACACAATTTCATTCTTCTTTACAACTGGTTAAAACTCTGTTTTGTTTATCTACCACATTTTTAACCATTCATCTGTTGATATCTGATTTCATAGCTTGGCTATTGTGAATGGTGTTGTGATAAACATGGGTGTGCATGGCTTACTAAGCATTTGGTTCTTTAGGGTATATATCTAGAAATAATACAGCTGGATCATATGTAAGCTCTTTTTCTATTTTTTTAAGAACCTCCATACCAATTTTGAAAAATAACTAAATAAAAAGTTGCTTCCTGCCTTAGTTTCTCTTCCTGTTGCTGTGATAAAATGCCCTTGCAAAAGCAACTTAGGAGAAAATGGGCTTTTTGGTTCACAGTGCAAGGCCCATGATAGCAGGAAAGTCAAGGCAACAGGAACTTGAAGTAGTTGGTCACATTATGACCACAGTCAGAACACAGTAATGAGTGCTAGAGCCCAACTCACTCTCCCCATTTTATACAGTCCATGATTCCTACCCAGGGATGGTCCCACCCACAGAGGATGGGTCTTCCCACTTTAATAAACATAATTAATATAATCCACCACAACCATGCTCAAAATCTGGTTTCTCAGTTGATTCTAAATCCTGTCCCATTGGTGATTAATAGTAACCATCACACTCACACCCTGACAACCTCATTAGTCAGACTCTTCAAAATGTAATCCCTAGTTTGTATTTATTGTTTCAGTGCATCTTAATTCTTAACACTCTAACGCAAATGGGTGACATTCAGCTTTAGGAAATAAAGCTCTTTCCAAAATTAAATTTCCTATATTTGTCCTGTATTTGTTATATTTTTCACAAGAAAAAAAATAGCAACGTCTCATAACAGGTCTGAAAAGAGACTTTGAAAGAAAACATAACATATTTGGGGTACAATAACAAAAGGCTTTCTTTTCCTAAATAACCATTTCATTCATTTTTTGCATTATTTTAGAAATTTCTAAGTATCAACTAATAGATACAGAAATCATTTCACGAGAATAAGCTCAATTACATAGCTTTCTTCTTCTTGGAGTGGGCTCTGAACTGAAGCAATGAGAGAAATTAAATTGCAAATTAATGAAGGAAGATGCAATTTAATCAAAATATAATTTTGCCTTCCTGATATAACCCAGGCTTTTGTTACTGCTTTCTCAAACAAGTCAGTGAACTAAGAAAAAGAAAATAACTCAAATCAATGTCTGTTTTGAACTCCATCAATCTGACAGCATTAAGCTTTTCTATGGAAGCTCAGTTTAGTGAAAACAGCAAGGAGGATGGCTCGTACTAATTCATTAACACATTGGAATCTAAAAGGACTAAGATTCCAAAATACCTCCCTAATTGTAAGCATTTTTAATAGAGTTGTGGTAATGACTATATTATAAACCTGGAATAAAGATTAGTATAAAAAAGGCTGATTTAAAAATCAAAAAGTAATAAATCTCCCATAGTTACCAGACATATACTAAAATGTATAAAAATTTCACCTTTTGATAGTCTTTTTTACTTTACTTGATAATTTATTTTGTTGTTGAATGTGTGATTGTTCCATGAAATAAAGCTCTCCAAATTATTTTTCTTGTATGAACTTAAATAATGCTAAAGCCAAGCACAAGAAGAAACATGTATTCAACTTGACATATAGCAGTGGGAGAGTGGTCTCAGGTGAGACTTCGAAGAAGCAGAAAAGTTCCCTCATCAGAGGATGCAGTGATGATGCCTTGGGATGGGTGGACGTGACACCCAAGACACTGACATCTTGCACTACTCTTTCTTTTTCCTTTGATATAACCTAGTTAAAATGGAAACGTATTAGAAAAGTCAAACAATTAATTGACGCAAGAAAGGTTGTTTCATGTTTTGTGTAAATCAAAGCTAAAAATTAATTTGAGAAACAGTTCTGTATTGTAGACTAAACACAATTTGGCCCAGTATAGGGCTTGGTGTGGGTGTCAAAGTTGTTCTGAGTTGTACATGGTCAGTAATCCTCAGCAGAAATGTTAACTCAATTTGTCAGTATTATCTTTATGTCAACAGTAATGCTTAAATATTTACAATAGGCATAGTACACTGAGCGTTAGTAACGCAAGATAAATTGGAAAAATGCTAACAAAATGGATGGTACTAATAGAAAGCCCTGGCACTGTGGGCTCTGATTTTATATACAAGAGGCTTGCCTGAAGGTAAGATTTTATTAGGCCCTATCATTGATATGCTGCTCCAGACATTTCCTTACAAAATAGAAGATTAAAGGGAAGCAAAGCAATGAGTTTGCTAAATTTAGTTCACATAGTACAGTCAGCATTTGACTCCAAAGTACATGGTAGCTACCATGCTTTTTAAATAGACGTAAATAATACTGCACAACTTGAACTGTTATGCATTCTCCAGATCTAGCGCGTTTTTCAGCTGCACAGAGTTAAACAGCTACCGTGCTAAACTACAACAAGAAGCCATGGAGACTGAGAAAATGCCTTTTCTCCTACATTTTCCGGGTCCTGCTCCTGTTGCTACTGTTTATTGTGTTCAGGGAGAACTGGGTGTTTAAATTCTTTGTGTCTTGAGTTCATTGAAAGACACAGAGATATATAAAACTAATAAATATATCTCATGGATTTAAAGCACTGCCACATCACCAAGGCAACTAAGAAAACAACTCTCTTTAAAACTATAAGCCTCAAGTAAAAATGAAATAAGTGAAGGAAGGAAATTCACAGCAGTAGAAGAGATAAGATTATGAATTTGTGCTGCTTTTTTTTTTAAAAAAAAGGAATAAAATTTGACTAAAATTCTAAAAGCAAATACTGTCTTCAAAAAACTTGTATTTGTAGTTCATAAAGAAACAGACAAGAAGATATGTTTACTTTAAATCCACTTTTAATTTTCAACTCTCCTTTACACTCAATTCATTCAATTGTGTCTGTGTTTATAAACAAAAAAGTCCACTTAGTTGAGATATGAGTACCCTAAATCTTCATGCTTTGCTTCTTTCCATCATTCATATTGTTCTGGAATTGTTTTGTTATGAATCTTTAAGAATTGATAGATGTTCTGCTTCTGAGAAAATGGGCAATAAATTATTACTCTGACACATGCTACACAGCCCAATTTTCTGACTTTATTGCATTTTACCACAGGAAAACATAATATAACTTATAATCGCAATCATCAGTTTCTTTCCATTTGAAGGACTTTTTCAGTCCAACTAGTAGAGAAGTCCAACAGAAGCTGTGCACCCCTCGAAGGCAGCTGTCTCTGCTGTATAACCCTACTTTTCATTCTTTCTTCCTCTTTCATCACATATACCTGAATAATGACCAAACTAGAAGTTTCTAGGAACTTGGAGGTCCTAAGTTCTCTCTAAAAGAAGTACTGAATTGCCATTAGGAGCTAAAGAGAAAAAAAAAGACATCATCAAAATCAGTGACATTTTAAGAATCTATGCTCATTATAAACAGTTAAAACAAATATGCCCTGAGTATTCCAAAGGCAAATTGATTACAAAAGTGCCTACACCTTTCCCATTTCCTAACCAACCATTCTAGCCCCGCTCCCTACAATTATTCTTGGCTTTTCTTTTTATATAATTTCCTCTCTTTGAATATATTCTTCTTTCTCTCTCCTCTCATAGAAGAATTCTTCCTACATCTTCTAGAATCTGTTAAAATGCCCCTTCCTTTTCCCATACTGTCTCAGGTGGCTGAGTGTACCCTCCTCTTCTTTCAATAACATTATTGTTAACTCTTGTGATTAATTCTGTGAGCCAGTGTTGCTGACTGGCCCACCAGTACTTCCTGAGGACAGGGTTAGTTACCAGCTATTTCTTAATTCCCAGCACATATCACAGTATCTGGTGCATGGCAGCTTGTCTATGACCACAATAATACTGTGCTACAAATCAACGAAGTGCTGCATCTTAAAAAGCCACCAGCTGCTACTGCTCACAAATCTACAGGTCGACTGAGCAGTTTGCTGGGTCAACCGGGTTCTTTCATACACTGCAGTGAACAGTAGGCTGAAGAGGTACCGCTGTTCTTGGATGTCCTGCCACAGCTTCAGAGTCAGTGGACCACAGCTCTCCTTCATACGATGCCACATCCCTTCAGTAGGCTGCTTCAGGCACTGACCCATGACCAGGCAAAGATACAAGAGCAAGCATAATGTCATAAATGGCATGTGAAATTGTACAAATACTTCTGGAGCCTTAGCTTGTGTCGTATGTCCTATTGCTTATGACCCAAAGCAAGCCGATGGCCAGGATCACAGTCAATGTGAGACAGCACAGGGAGCATGGGTACAGAGAAATTAAGGTCATTAGTAAAAGTGATATACTGCAGGAAGTGATCAATAAATTTTTATTAAATGAGAAAAGGGCTAAAAGGGACAGATTTATTCATGGAAAGATTGGGAAAAAATAATAAATTAGGCAGTTACTTACTTATTCTTCATGACTCTCTTGATGGCTGTATGATCCATCAAAGGGGAAAAGGTCTGGTACAGAATTTGGTCTATGTAAACACTCAGTAAATCAGATTCCTTCCTTCCACCCATTTCTGCTTTTCTTTTCCTTTGTACTTAGTCTTCTGTTTCAGCACTGACTTCACCAATCCTCTACTGATCTCATCAAAGAAAAATAACAAACCAAAATGATGCCCCCCTCTGGGACAATATTCTCAGCTGGCTTCCTTTCTCTTCAAAACTTATCTTTCTATATCATATTTCATTAAGACATGATCAAGAATTAGTTACAACATCTAATGTGCTAATATCTGATTGTCAATGGTTATAACAACATTTCTATTTCACACAAATTGACTTAAACTAATGAATAATTTGGGGAACCACAGAATAAAGTGAAGGTTTTGGCAACTCCTTGAATCACACCAACCTACTAAGTTCCTCTTGTTCTAACTGTCCATTAGATCCTCCCTATGTGACATTATTGAGCTTGAACAGAAGTCACCGTAAGGCAATCATTTTTTTTTTCTACAGATGTATAATTGAGTCAAATTGTATTGCTTTTATATAAGGTATTATAATAAAGAAAATGAACATAATTGTTTTCTAAAATTAATCAAATAGCAACTTACAATCATCTCACCCTAGACTTCTGGTATTTACCCCTTTTTTGATTTCTTTTCCAAAGATATGAACCTCTGAATTATTATTAACTTATCTTCCCTTAAATTTAAAACACTGCTGGACTAAGAGGAAAAAAATAACAAGAATGATATTGGTGCTGGAAGGATGGCTCAGTGGTTAAGAGTACTGACTGCTCTTGCAGAGGACCCAGGTTCAATTCCCAGCACCCACATGGTGGGTAACAACCATCTAAAACTCCAGTTCCAGGAGATCCAACTCCCTCTTCTGACCTCTTCAAGCATTGCATGACACAGGTGTACTTAAACACATGCAGGCAATATACTTATAAACATAAAATAAAAATAATAAAATATTTAAAAAGAAAAATATTTATTTTATAACCTCTACAGAAAGCTTCTGATCTCAAAATATTGAAAAACCTCTAAAATGGATTACATATTTATCATTCTACTTATTTGGTAGGTATTCCCAAATATACAAAACTGCAGAGTTCAGTGTTTGCCAGAGGTTAGGAAAGGGGAGATAGTAACTGTGGTGCAGAAAGTACAAGACAGTATTTGGAGAATAATAGACTAATCTTGGACCTGATTGTGGTAGGGAGTCTGGTGACTTTATGCATGCCTTAACACCCATGGAATTGTGCTGGCAGAAAAGTCAATGTTACTGAATGCCAATTTTAAATACTAAAAAAGGCAAATGTATGAAAAATATTGAGCCACCAGTGAGAATTTCAGTTCACCAGAAAATGCCTGGTTCTTAAATTGATAAATGAGGAAAAGCAATAATCTGTTGAGTTCTACTACATGCATCTGGGAATTGAAGTTCGAGTAAAATATACAGGTAAGAGAATGTTGTCCTAAGCAGGTGATCTCTCACTGTATGTGCTTCACAGGCAGAGGCAGGCAGACCTCTGTGAGTTTAAGGCCAGACTGGGCTACAAAAGACCCTATCTCAAAAAAAGTGAATAGAGTGAGTTCATCATAAGCATGCATTCTCTCTCTCTCTCTCTCTCTCTCTCTCTCTCTCTCTCTCTCTCTCCTTTCTCTGATGACAGAGGCAGTGTGACTAGGGGCTTCAAGTTCTGACAGTCTTAACTCTGACCTGATATCATGAGCCAAATAAACATTTTCTGCCCTAAGTAGCTTTTCTCAGAGTATTTTCTCACAGCAGCAGGAATGAAACCAGGACACCATGCTTTTCCTTACAACAGATACTGTCCTGAAAGAAATCAAGAGGAAGAATAGAAGAAGGAAACTTCTTTAAAATTGGGCATTTGGGGGACTGGAGAGATGGCTCAGTGGTTAAGAAGATTGGCTGGTCTTGCAGATGCCTCAGGTGTGAATCCCAGAAACCCACATGCAAGAAATTGGACATTTAATTGAACTAATGTGAACTTTTTTAATATAAAACTGGACCAAGGTTTAAACAGAACCTCTGAACTGGTTATTTTGGAGGGCAGAGACATTAAGGATGGAGCTTATTGACACTTGAAAGAGATCTTAGTAGGAAAATAATTTTAATTATAAATAACATTAGTAAATTAAATTTCTGTGCACATGCAAGTTACCAGTTAAAGCTGCAACTCAGCCATAGGAAATAATGGCACTATTGCTGGTAACACTTGCTGCATGTCACTCACAATATTAGATAATATTCACCTATGTCATTGTATCTCAATACATGCCACTGTTTGTCCTAATAAAAGCAGCAAGAAAATAGTTTGTTGGATAAATATTAAGTACACCATTACTTTTGGAGAAAAAGATTTATTGAGATGAGTGGTTAAAGATAGCACAAAATGTGGGGGAGTCAAGTGTGATGGCACACACCTGCAATCCCAGCACTGGAGAGGCTGAAGCTGTAGGGTCACAACTTCAAAACCAAGAGAACACTCTGGAAATACTTTATCTCAGAAAGAAAAAGAAGCTAAGGTGAAAGAACCTGGAAAAACATCATAACGATCCAACTAGAATTCTGTTAGTATTGAGAGTAAAATCATATTTTTAATGATGAGGATAAGATCCAGGAAATCTCTGCTCTAAGATTTCTGCCTGAAAACATATGGCATATTTTTGAAATAAGGTGCTAATTTATATGGGAATCACCAGGGGAGCAAATATAAAGGATATGGATCCTAGAAAACATTTTAACTATAGTCCCTCTGTCATTCCCTCTTCCAGAAAAAAAAAAAGCCTGAATACTTTGAAGAATTTAAGAAAAAATAAACAGTAAAGGCAGTTTCAAAATGGAAAAGACAGAAAACGTGGGGTGCATACCACTGGAGAGGTGAGTATAAAAGCAGAAAAAGCTCTGCTTCCCTGGGCCTGCAGGACCTGCAGGCCTCTCCCAGGTGTAAGCCCATTACGCCCTCCACTCCTTGACTCCCCCAGCCTCATTCACACACACACACACACACACACACACACACACACACACACACACACCGTCTCTCCTCCTAGCCTGGGTCCTGTCCCATTCCTTGTCTTGGCGGCCCAGACACCTGGGGAACCACTACTGCTTCCTGATTCTCTTCATCCAGAGCAACTCAGTGCCTTCTCTGGTCCCCAGGAGCACTGCTTCTGGGCCTGGCACCGCCCTTACCTCCCTCTGCTACCCTGGGACTACAGGACACACAGGCCTCTCTCTCGCATAAGTCCATCATGCCCTCCTTGCCTTGACACCTCCAACCTCATTCACCCTCCCATCTCCCCCACAGGTCTCGCCTCCTAGCCTGGGTCCTGTCCCATTCCTTCTCTTGGCGCCCCAGACACCTGGGGAAACACCACTGCTTCCTGATCCTTTGCATCCAGACCAACTCAGTGCATTCTTCAGTCCCCAAGAGCACTCTGGGCCTGGCCCTGCCCTCATCTCCCTCTACTTCCCTGGGCCTGCACCACCCGCCAGCCTCTTTCAAGGTTGCAGGGGCTGACCTTTCCTCTTCCTGATCCTTTGCATCCAGACCAACCCAGCTCCTGAGTGCAGTACCCAGGAGCCCTTGGGGCCACTTCCCCATCCCCATCTGCCTTTGCATCTATGGGTGGCATGGCCACCAGCTGCCCTAGACCAGCATCTTTCCTGGGTCTGGCTCCCAGGCCAGGCCAACCCACAAATTCCTGAGGCCAAAAATCTTTCCTGAAGGGATCCAGACCTTAGGAGAAAGCCTGAGATCACCTGATAGTCATCTGACTTGGGCCTCTGTGGGAACTCCTGAAGACAAAAGTAATCTGGCCACTTGAATATAAAATCAAAAGAGAGAACTGGAAGCTTAGACAAACCAGCTTTTCATGCCCAAAAGGTAAACCACAAAGACATATAAAGTTCACAAAAATAAAGCAGACCTAAACTTGAAGGCCTGAGTCTCACACAAGAATCAGAAACTACAAAAGAAATCCACATGTCAAAATCACAGAGAAAAAATAACAACATGAAAAACCAAAATAACATATCCCAATAGTTATACCAAAACCAATAGTCCTCTAGAAGAGTACATTGAAAGCCCCCTAGAGATAATGCATGACATGGGACTCAAAAGAACAATTATAAGCATGATAAAAGAATTCAGTGAATTTAAAGAACACACAAACAAAGAAATCAAAGAATTGAAGGAAGATAGTGATAAACTTCTGAATGGATTCAGAAAAGAGATAGAAATATTGAAGAATACACAGGCTGAAATGAAGAAGGAAGAGAAACACTCAGTAAGCCAATTAGAAATGACAGGAGAAAGCCTCACCAATAGGATGAATGAAATGGAAAGCAGAGTATCAAGACTGAAATATTAAAGTGGATGAACTAAACCACTCAAGCAAAGATTATGAAAAATTTAAGAAATCACAAGAATAGAATATGCAGGAATTGTGTGATACCATAAAAAGACCAAACTTACAAATCATAGGCATACAGGAAGGAGAAGAATCCCAAGATAATGGCATGGACCAGATCTTCAAAAGAATCGTGGAAGAAAATTTCCCAAAATTAAAGAAAGACATGCCCATACAAATACAAGAAGCATACAGAACACCAAAAAGACAGGACCAGAAAAGAAACTCTCCACGATATATCATAGTAAAAACACTAAACATACAAAACAAAGAGACAATACCCATAGTTGCAAAAGAAAAACAACAAGTCACATACAAAGGAAAACTCATTGGGATTACAGCTGACTTTTCAGTGCAAACTATGAAAGCCAGAAGAGAATGAACCAAAGTATTCAGAGTTTTAAATAACCACAGATGCCAACCCAGATTACTATACCCAGCCAAAATGTCTATTATAATCAAAGGGGAAAGAAAAATCTTCCGTGACATAAATAGGCTGAAGGAATTCATGTCCACAAAACCAGACCTTCAGAGAGTTCTGGAAGCAATACAAAGAGCTGAAGAAAGGAATGACTATACCCAATGGGGTTGTGGAAAGAAATCCAATGATAGTATTGTTATGGAATAGTACAGCTATATCAAGAATGTAACCAGAAATAAAAAAGACAGGATTCAATACTCATCTTTTATTAATAATTTTAAATATTAATGGACTGAACTCCCCAGTCAAAAGACACAGACTAGGTGAATGGATTAAGAAACAAAACCCACCTTTTCACTGCAATAAAACCATCTCACTTTTAAGGCCAGGCACCACCTTAAGGTGAAAGGATGGAAAAAAATACTCCAAGCGAATGGTACTAAGATGAAAGCAGGAGTTGCAATTCTAATATCGGGCAAAATAGACTTCAAACTAAAACTAATCAGAAGAGATAAAGAGGGCCACTTTGTTCTGCTCAAAGGAACAATAAACCAAGAAGATATTACAATCATGAATATATATTCTCCAAATTCTGGTGCACCCAACTTCATAAAAACAATACTATAGGACTTTAAGACCCAGATTAATCCCAACTCATTAATTAGGGGACTTCAATACCCCACCACCTCCATTAGATAGGTCAAGAGGGCAGAGAGTTAAGAGAGAGACATCTGAATTAAACAATACCATATATCAAATGGACTTAACAGACATCTACCGAGTATTCCACCAAAGCACCAAAGAACATACTTTCTACTCAGCACCCCATGGAACCTTCTCCAAAACTGACCATATCCTGGGGCACAAAAAAAACTTCAACAAATGCAAAAAGATTGAAATAATTCCATGTATTCTATCAGACCACAATGCAATAAAGCTTACAATCAACACTGGAAGAAGTCCTAATCACCGCATGAACACATGGAGATTAAACAACACACTCCTGAATGATGAATGGGTCAAAAGAGAAAATAAGAAAGAACTAAAAGTATTCATGGAATTAAATGAAAAGGACAATACAACACAACAAAACCTCTGGGACAAGCTGAAAGTGATCCTTAGAGGGAAATTTATAGCTCTAAGTGCCTGCATCAAAAAATCGGAAAGAACACAAATAAATGACTTAACATTGCAACTCAACTCACTTGAAAAGCAACCACAAATGAAACCCAAACCAAGCAGACAAGAAGAAATAAAAAAAATTAGGGCAAAGATTAATGAAATTGAAACAAAGAAAACAATACAAAGAATCAACAATTCAAAGATCTGGTTCTTTGAAAAGATAAACAAGATTGACAGACCGCTAGCCCAGTTAACCAAAAGAAAGAAAGAGCACCTCCAAATCAACAAAATCAGACATGAAAGGGGGAACATCATAACAGACACCACAAAGATATAGAACATTATAAGGGAATACTTTAAAAATCTATATGCTTCTAAAATTTGAAAACCTAAAAGAAATGGATGGCTAT